>NW_006399764.1:15743727-15757494 GCF_000299155.1 Elephantulus edwardii | reverse complement strand
CATTTACAGCCTCAGAGGGCACAGGGAGGGTCAGCTCCAGTCCTGTTCCAACTTGGCAACTTGAGTAGGATGTTCCTAAAGGCTGAAAACCTCTCCTTGACCGGGTTCAAGAATCAGTAAACCATCAAAGGTTCATACAAACACTGCCGATATTTTTCGTGCTTGGGTGTTTATTATCACATGAATTGTATGAACCTTTACTAAACACCCAAGCACAAAAAATATCGGCAATGTTTTCAGCCTATGAACTGAAGACATGTTAAAAGTGAAGATGGATTTCAATGCAGTTAGTATATAAAAGTCTTGGAAAGATACTTCAGAAAAGCGAGAAAAATACTGATAATAATCAAATACATAGTAAAAATTACTCATAATAAGAAAGGTAAATGAATACATATGATTTATGGGAATCCAAGAACACTTGATGGTGCTCATGTTAAAGCTAGGTCTGGAAGCCGTTGTCTGACTAGAGAAATGGAACACTGCATGGTTCAAAATAAAAAAAGAAACGTGTCAGGAATGTATTCCTTGTCCATTATCTTTCCAATCTATATGCAGAACAGATTATTTGAGAGGCTGGACTTATGAAGAAGAATATGGCATCAGAACTGGAGGAAGGTTCATCATCAAACTGTATTATGTAGATGACACAACCTTGCTCATTGAAATTGAGAAGGACTTAAAGCATCTGCAGCAGAAGGTCAAGGATTACAGCCTTCAATACGGACTGCATCTCAACATCAAGAAAACAAAGATCCTCACCACCGAGCCAATAGGCAGTATCATGATGGGGAAAAAATATTGAAATTGTTAACAATTTCATCTTGCTAAGATCCACAATCAACATCTTGGCATCCATCAGCAGTAAAGATATCAAGAGAGGAGGTATAATGGGAAAATCTGTTGTCAAGGCTCTCCCCAGAACATTAAAGAGCAATGATGGCAGTCTAGAGACTAAGGTGCACCTGATCCAGCTCCACAGTCTTCTTAATTGCTTGCTATGCATCGGAGATCTAAACATTGACTATGATGACAAAAGAAGACATGATGGTTTTGAGCTGTGGTGGAGGAGTATTAAACATACCATGGCTTGCCAAAAGAATTAAAAGGCCTGTCCTGGAGAAGGTGAAGCCAGATTGCTCCTTGAAGGCAAGGATTCTGAAGCTCCATCTCACATATTTGGGGCATGTTTTCCGGAGATGCCACTCCTTGGAGAAGGACATAATGCTCACACAGTAGAGGTTCGGCAAAGAAGAAAAAGGAAGACCCTTGATTAGATGGATTGACACAGCAGCAGTGGCAATCAAGTCAGATGTGTCAGAGATGGTGAGACTGACTCAGCATAGAGAAAAGGTCAGAGACCCGGTTCACAGGGCTGCTGTGAGTCGCAGTCAACTCAGCAGCACATAATAAAACATAATAACAACAATCTGAATGCTGACGACCAAAACTTTTATCATGACACAGTGTTTATCAGTGTGTTCCATAAACACATAAACAATGGTATATTCATACAAAGAGGCTGTTTTAAAGAAATGAAGTAGCATTTAATGTTCTGACATGAAATTGTTTACAAGATAGATTATCAAGCAAAACCTGAAAAGTACAGAATAACTGGCTCTTTGCAGCTTTAGTCAACATTTTTATTAAACAAAGAAGATAGGTGTGTTTTATATGCATAGACTATTTCCAGAAGTATATCCTGATGTCAAAGACTGATTTTCAATTATAAAAGTATTTTGCATAATTAAGTTTAACTTAAGGCATATATTCCTTTATGAAGTAAACGGCTTTTAAAAACTGCAATCTATACTCTAGAATCTGTAGCTTTCGATAGTTGCTCTTATGAGTACATGCCTTTTTATTTAATATTTTTCATCCATAGAACAGATAGGGAGCTCTGTTGGCCTAGTGGGAAGGATTTGTACTGCTAATCCAAGGCAATTAGCTTGAATCTATCTGCTGCTCCTTGACTGAAAAATGGGCACCTTCTTCCCACGTGATTCACAGCCTCTAAATATTCCCTGATAACTCTCAAAAATCTCAACAGCACACAACCTACCAGATAGTAACTGTAATTTATTTGTACAAGTTACAGGAGAAGGATGATCAATCTCCTGTTTAATTGATAGCCTCTGAAATGGAGGGTCAGCTATGAGTTGATTCCAACTCCAGAGCAAACAAAAAACCAATTATAATTCAAAAATTCAATTCTGAGGGGCTATGTGTTCCCCCCCCCCTGCACATCTTTAATATTTTAAAATTCTTTTTGGCATATTGTAGCATTCCAGTTTCATTTTAAGGTATACAAATATACATAAATATTGACAGGTGTATGTTTGCATTTATATTGTATTACACAGCCTCTTTCAGATTATTGGAAATTTGATCACTTTCTAATTCATTACACTTCGTTAGATGATAGCAATAAAAATCATTCATTTGGAAGATGTAGTAATTTCCAAACAAAAGTCTAAAGAGCATAATGACTAATTTACCTCTTTTGAAGGGTTTCTTTTAAACACATAGTCTTGTCTTCAAAAAAGCCAGGATTACCTCTTGGGTAAAGGGCTTGGGGTTTTATTTCTTTTTATTTGTTTCACCTTCCTCTGTATCACTTCTTGATCTGTATCTGTATAATCTTGATTGGCAAACACTTCTTTTAAGAGGAAAAATGTACATCAGCCACTCATTAAAAAAGCAATCAAACAATCAAAAAACATTTCCCTATCTGTGCCCCTGGTCCTAACAGAGTGTCCAGAAAACGAGAGTCTGATTATTTGTTACCTAGACTTCCCTTTATATATCATGGTAAATCAATGAAAAACCAACCAATGACAAATAAACTCTTTCCACTGATATAAAATTATTCTGACTCTATATTATGCCTGGAAATCTGGCAATAACAAGCAAGTCTAGGTACCATCTATCAAAGAACTTAAACTGAGTAGAAGAAATGGACAGCAGGCAATTACCACATAGTAAGAAAGGATAAACACAAACTTCCATGTACACACTTAGGGAATAAAGCCAACAAAGAACAGGGAGAGGCAGGAGCAGTTTCTAGGAAATGTGGTGGCTAGACTGAGTTCTGGGTGGCACAGCAGTTTCATTGCTGGGCTACAAAAAAGTAAGAGGGATGGCTGACACCCGTCCATAGACAGGCTGGAATAAAGTTGAGTAACTTGCTTTTGGACATCAACCCCCTGAAAACACTATAGAGCACACAGTGTCCCATGATTCGGAAGGGACTCAGCAGTTAAAAAAAAAGTCAAGACCTAAAGGCAGAAAGTATCCTGGAGGGATGCTGGAACAGCAAGTCTCAGTCAGACAAGTGTGTACATGTCCAAATGAAAGAGCCACAGAACTGCCCGAGATCTTCCCTTCCCCTGATTCCAGCAACTGACGGAGACGGCATGCCACCCCTGATGTACCCACTAATGAGATCAAATAGACCAAGCGCAAGTTTGCAAACATCAGAAGATGAGGACGATGCCATAACAGTTACATGCAGGTGTGCCATCAAAGAGAAAGGCACGGATCTGCTGTTGGTCCTTAGCTGTGCTGCCCACCCCCCACTCTGCTGTCTATCCCTGTGGCCCTGTTGTGGGGTCTAAGTGGGAGGTCTTATAACTTCTAGCCTGCAACACAATTTCACTCTTCTCAAACTGTACAGAGAGAAAGTGCTTGGCTGCCAGGCTGGGAAGCCCATCAACACAACTTCCCACAGCCAGGGGACTCCCAAAAATAAAAGCTGTAGGGAGACTGAGCGGCTGAAGGAACCTGCCCAAGTTTCAATAGCAGGCCAGAGCACCACTCCTCCGTGAATGACAACTGATGAGCCAAATCATCAGGGAACGGCGGAGGAGTTATTAATGGTGACAGGTACACTACCTGGGAGACAGGCTGAGAGGGGAAAAAGATTATTTATAAGCGAATAGTTAACAGCTGTACCTACTGCTAAGCATTACATGGATGCCACAAACTGTAGAATTCAAATCCTGAGTTATTCAAGCACGAACAACTGTCTGTCACCCAAATGCAACGCATCGCTACAAATTAAGGTGGGAGAGATGAGACGCTGGAACGCCGCCTCGCTGAGGAAGGCACTGTCATCCCCGAGCACAGATAAGAGGTGGAGAAGGAATGAGATAACTGGGGGGTGGATCGCAGCCCTTAAGAATAATGATGAATTTGCACCAACAGCTTTGTAACTTTTTTCCCTGAGAGCTTTAACAACAGAACAGATGCCAAATACATCTCTCATTATCAAGAGCAAATTAGAGTTAGGAATGAAGGGGAGATTGGAATAGCAAAGGGAAAAAAATACACAAAAAATGTCATACCGAAATAAAGAAATAAGGAAATGAAAAGTATTGGAAGAATGACGAGTTAAAGTTTTACTGTATTTCACAGAACACTAGGCAGGACATCTGCCACTTAATACGTCTTCCCATCAACATCTACCATGACTGTCGGCACAAATGAAGTAGATTCTTGGAAATTATCACTCTGATTATTATGAACCAAATCAACGCTGGAAGCTTTTATCAACCTCAGTTGTTGGAGGGAGGGTAGATTTAGGAGGGTAAATTTGCATTTAGCTGAACCTTCAGAACAAAGATCAGTACATTTTTACTATTTTATTTTCTATAAAAATCTGTAATTCTTTTAAGTACCTATTTTTTTTTATTTTAGTAATTTTAATGAACATTTACAGAAATTTTGGATTTCCATTCATTCACTGTTGCACTTTTCTCCCTGCCTAGTCCTCCCCCACAGTTCGCTTCTCTCTTTAAAAAAAGAGTACCTATTTTTTTTTACAGTAGTACAGACTATAAGACTGATAAAGAGGAAAAAGTGATATCCAAATTAATAAAAAGAACTAGTTTCATTTTAAAAAGTGATGTTCTGTTACTGTTGTGTACCATGGAGTTGGAGCTGACCATTAGTGGACTCTCCAGTGGGTTTTCAGAGGCAGTAAATACCACAGGAGGAGACTGTTCATCAGTCTCCTGGGGAGCAGCTGGTGGACTTGAACTGCATGCCTTCAGGTTTGCAGTGCAGCTTCTTGTCATTAGGCCAATGACCTATAAACAAGTACAAATTTATGGAGAAAAAATGGACATGGAAATATTGTACATGGACAATAGGTAATCACAATAAATAGAACTTATTTTACCTTCCTTTCACAGTAATACTGTTGAGTAGGATTTTAGAAAAAATGTCACTAAATTTCATCTGGCCAGAGTTGTAAGAATGTAATGAAAGGGAGGGTATGCAAGATGAGTGACCGAACAGCTGGCCAGCTTGTGTGACAACATATCATCTCGTCAAAACATAATGCTTTTCTCAATATCTCTGTGGCCTAGTGGTAAGAATCTGCAGGCAATCCCAAAGGCACGCAGTTCAAGTTCACAAGATGCTCCTTGGGAGAAGGATGGGCCATCTCCTCCCATGCAATTTCAGCCTCCGAAAACCTGCTGGAGGGTCAGCAATGGGTTGGTTCTGACTTGATGGTACACAACAAGAACAACCACCTGGACAAATGTAGTTAGTTCTTAAATTCTACAAAAACTGTTATCTACAGTAATTAATACATACACATACAAGGATATTCCTGTAACGTCCTTCTGAAGCCAAAACAGCCCAAATGGCCTTCAGTAAAGCACTATTTCCATACATTATGGTGCATTCTCAAGGTGGAAAATGAAATGATGGTGAAGAGAATGAATCAACTCGACATATAGCCTCAAGGAGAGAGCTTTGGTGGCCTGGTGAAAGGAAGCTGCACTGCAATCCCAATTTGAAGGCACGTGGCTCAAGAAAGATGGGCCGTCTCCCTCCATGGTATTAACTGCCTCTGAAAACCTGCTGGACGATCAGTTACAGATCGGCTCTGAATCTACGGTACACAACACCATACCATTAAGAGCAGGGGTCTCGGGAGTATCCTACTGCTGCCGTAACAGGTATCAAAATTTACGTTGCTGAAATCAACCGACGTTCATTCTCATCACTGCGGAAAACATAAGACTTGAAAAACGTAAGGTGTTGGGAGGAAGGAGGATGTAGTTCCTGCAGCGTCTCTAGGGGAGAATGTTTTCCACTGCCTCTTCCACATCCTTTTTCTTAGGAATCTATACAATTTTAACAGCCTATCTAAAAGAGTAGGTGGTGGTCAAGACAAGCTTTCACGGCAACATACTGCGCTAAGCAGATCTGCAAAGAACAGGAAAGGTCCTTGGATGGGGAAATGGAAACCATAATGCCAAGAGAAGTGTCCTCATTTATTTTTCTCATTCATTCACCCCAGTTTCTGAAATGCCTCCTGCATGTAGGTTGTGCCTCAAGCCACGATGTGGGATATTCTAAGCCATGTGGGCAGCTTTTTGGTGCCTGAGAATGTGACAAGAGAGATGAGTTCACCAACAGCAGGCTGGTGCTCTGACGTCAGGTGAGCTGGCAAGCCTGGACAAGAGGGGGGCAGGCGCAAGAGCCAGAGAGGGTCCTATAGAAACAGCTCTGCAGTAGCCCCAAGCCTGCTAATTATGGACACAGGCAGATCTGCCAAAAGACGCATTTAACTGGGAACAGGGTGGGCTGGGGTGGGGGGGGTGTGCTGAAAAGTTACGAAACTTGCCACCCACCTCCCAATGGCACTATCAGTTTCATGTGGTCTATTAAAGACAATCAGAGCGCCCAGCCTCCCCTGAGATCAAGAGGAGATGGTGATTATGAAAATAATAACAGTTTTTAAAAATTGCTTAAATGTTCTAATGGGAGTTGGTACTTGTGACTTGGTGGTAAACACTTGCAAGCAGGATGGCAAAAACAAAAACCGAACAGGAGCCCACAGTGGCCTCAGTGTGCGAGGCCACTCCAGGGCTACTCTAGTCAGACGCTCCTTCCCAGTTCCGTGGTCAACGATTCCTGCTCGGTGTGGCTTTCACTCCCACAGCTCCTGAGTGTGCACAAACCGAAAAAACCAGCAGAAAGACTTTACAGCAGATCTCTGCTTGAGACTTTGAGAGAGAGGGAGTGCTCACGAAAGAACAGCTTGGAGAGAGCAGCTAAGTCTCTCTCTCTTTTTTAACACAAAAACTGCCTAGAGACATTGGTTTGTGAAGCCAAGTTTGTTAAAGTACAAGTGTAATTTACTTTTATATAAACATGACTTCACAGAGCTATCAGTAGGTTCCATTTCAGTAAAAACAAACAAAAAAAAAAAGAAGCCGCAAAATAATTATAAAACATATGGTGTAAACCCCGGCTGTGTTTATTTTATGACAGTTAACATTATTTACAGTGTGATCCGGTCAGAATTCATACTCAAAGGGTTCTATATAAAATATGTCCAATTTTTCTTCTTAACCATGCATACTGGCAATTTTGTCAAACCATCTAAATGAATTTTGTCTAGAAATTTCTAGTAGTCCCCTAAAGAAATCAATTATGTTTTTAACAGATGATTTTACTCAAAATGTTTGTGTAATAACCACCAACAGGCTGCTAGCAGCAAAATGAGAAAAACATTCTCTCTTTAAAGGCTAGGAAAAGTTTAAGATAATGGAAAACCATGACATTATCTGTCTGAGATTCTTAAAGTATACCGCATTCCCCTTCTAATCTCAATTGTAATGCATGTTTTCACAATTTTAAGAGATTTGTACTTACATTTTTAAAAAACACCATAACTATTACTGCATATTACACATATATACAGATCCTTCTGACAAAAAGATAATTTTTTTAAGATGTCAAAACAACTAAAGGTAGGGAGCTCTGGTGGCCTAGTGGCAAGAAGCTGCACCGCAATCCCAGAGGTATGTGTTTCGAATCCACCAGATACTCTGCTGGAGAAGGAGGGGCAATCTCCTCCTGTACCAGTCAGATATGATTTGATGGTACACACACACACACAAAATAATAAAATTAAAAAAAAATTAAAACAACTAAAGGAATGTGTCTAGAAATCCTTTAGTAGGTTAGATAGAAATCTCTTGCTATTAGACTTTTGGTTGATACAGATAGAATCTGTTTTCTAAAAATGTCAATGAAGAGGTATTAAGTGACAACAAAACAACAAACCAATGTGAAAAAGAATTCTTCAATATCTACAATTATTTCCCTTGTCCTTTTATTAGAAGACTCTACTAATTTATATCCATTCAAAGTCTAAGTCTTGTATTAGCATAAACATTGCCATAAAGAGGACCAGATGGTATTAAGTAAAGTCAATTGAAAGACAAAATACAATGGTTGTCTTGCCTCCCTGAACACCTGGACACAATTCCCCCCTTCTACAGTGGGAGTCAGCCACTGCTTATCTTTCTTGTCCACCAATCACAGGAAATGGCTTCTTACATTCATGTACTGGAGTCAGTTCGTACCAGCTCACAGAGCTGATCCTGAAAAGTTCAGGGTTTTTTTCACCTGCTTGTTGAATGTTAAGTGCTATTAAATATTAAATTGCATACGTGCACAAAAAAGGAGTGATACCAAGAACAAAGGTAATACACAAAATTTATCATTTCTGATTACTGAGAACATTTTACCTTTCTGAAGCCATTGAGTTAATTTACTTCTACGGCAAAAACTCGCAATGAGAGAGTGAAGTCACACACATTTTCCCGACTTCTAAGTTGAACCACTCAAGCTGGTGAGCTGAAATCAGCCTTGGTGGGATATTTATACAACAGGATCAAGCAATTCGCAGCAAATCTGTGCTTTTCATTCAGGGAGCTGTTAAGAAAATGTTTACCAGCAAGTACAGTATCAGCTCCTTCTGAATACTAGATGACTATCTGGCTTAAAACTTATCCTTCATTGAGAAATACGCACTCATTAAAGCTTTCTAATCCCATCTATACTCATTCAGGGGTGGGGAAAAGGAAAGAAAGATAATTTTGTTTTAACAGATTTTTTAAAAAAAACAACTATAAATTTTGCTTGGATCAAATATTTTTATGGAGTCTTGTAAAACATAACATGGAGCATGATTTCCGCACACAAACGGAATTAGATATGACAATTAAGATATATGATCTGGGCCTTGGACAGGAAGCACCCTGCACAACCTCTGGAAAGAAACACAAAGATTAAGCTGCAAGCACACAGTATTTTTATTATTTTTAAAATT
The DNA here is from genome assembly GCF_000299155.1 of Elephantulus edwardii. Lineage (NCBI taxonomy): Eukaryota > Metazoa > Chordata > Mammalia > Macroscelidea > Macroscelididae > Elephantulus > Elephantulus edwardii. The sequence continues at coordinate 15,748,352 of NW_006399764.1, read as the reverse complement.
CAAATTGATATATATTTGCAATAAATTAGTAAATTAGATTCCACACAGTGACTCTTTCTCTTTCTTTAAAAAATTGCATATTAAAGTAAAACAATATATTTAAGGAGTAAAGAAGTAAAGAGTAAAGTATGCTGAATCAAACCCAACAGAGACAAGACAGCTTATCAGTGTTAAAGTACAGGGAAAATTTACAGATAAGTTATTTTTGGTTAAACCTGTAACAGTATCTGTTAGGAAGAAAATCAGGATGTACCAAAGACTCATTCTAAATACTAAAGCTGGGAAGGTCTGAAAATCTGATCATTTGAATTACAGGGCACATCCATAATCTCATTTCTTCCATCCATGGTCTACAAACCTAAAACAAACATTACATTTTTTAACATTACTGCCATTTGTAAATCATATACTGAAAATGAACAGCAAGCTATTCATAAACCTAACAATGAGACAGAAACAGGCAGAATATACATTACCAGAGATAAAATATCCGTTTTATAGGTCTTCCTAAGAGTCGGCAAAATTTTATAGAAATGAATAAAATTGGAGAAAAATGCAGTTTCAAAATCAACTTCTTAGACAAGTGTATTTTATTTTTAATAGAGGAGGTTTAAATATAAGTAAAAGAAACTAGAAGTCTGGCTTTTAAAATTTATTTTCAAAAACACCTATATTTACTGAAGTCAGGTAGACTTTTGGTGGTAAACATCAAATAGATCAATAATCATGTAATTTGTTTTTTTAAAAGTCCTATGGTACACTAATTATTATCTAAAAGAGAAAACATACAATAAGAGTTCTAGACGTACATAACAAAATCATAGTAAAGCATGAGTTTTACTATCAAGTTTAAGTTTTAGTTTACTTCTCTACAAAAGAAATAGTTAAGACTTTACTATTCATGAGGTCACCATAACCTATGACTCATTACCATAATTCATGAAGCAAGCAGTAATTTATAGACTGCATGCAGTATAGTTCTTCCAATTAACCACTTCTGATAACAATTTATCTCCTAGTGACTGGGCAAGGCCTTCTACTCTAACAGGGAAGAATAGTTGTTCCTGCCCTAAGATTGTGGAAGTCATTCTGTTCTGCATTCACCTTAATTGTGACTGACCTTGTAAGAGAAAAAAACATACTAAAGGAAGGCAGGACTGAAATATACAACTATGCAAACAAATTTTATCTGATTTGTGCATATGTGTGTAGCTATGTCTTGTTAATCATAAATGAAAATATTTCAAAAATTACGTTAAAACGTATACCTATTTATGTCTCCAATCTTTTTTAAATTAAAACAAACATTTTTTATGTCTAACAATTATCGTGATGGGGTTGGGGTATGTGATACAGGTTGGACTGATAACGGAAAAGGCAGGCAGTTGGGAAAATGAAATGCAAGAGGCCGTCTTCTCTCATAAAGATTTACAGCCTCGGGACCTCTACAGGGATCATCGTGGGTTGGAACTGGATCAACTGCAGTAATTCAGTGTTTTGGGGTAGGTTAACGTGGCTGATAGATTGCATGTTTTTCTTTCAGAAGGCAAATAACTTGCTTTTGCTTCAAATACTTCATTTTCTTTAAGCACTATGTCGCACAATGGTTCTCTATGTCTGTATACTAAGTACTGGGCAAGAACAAGCAAACGAATTTCAACTCATGAAAAAGGAAGAAGGATTTCGCACACTTTCACAGAGACCTTAGCATGGTGTCTTCAGAAAACATTTATAACTTGGAGCGGTCATCATGGTTTCCAAGAGCAGGAGTAAATGACTGACTTTTGATGTGTAACGACGACAGAAAAAGCAGCAGACTTTAAACTTCCTTTGAAGTCTGGAGGAAAAACGCAATGGTTTAACATCAATGTTGAAGTTGCCAAATTTTTATTTATTTATTTATTTTAAAGAAAAGTTGATGTTTCTATCCTAGTGGCAAGAAGCTGCACTGCAATCCCAGAGGTATGCGGTTCGAATCCACCAGATGCTCTGCTGGAGACGGAGGGGCAATCCCCTCCTGTACCAGTCAGATCCGATTCGATGGCATGCACATGCGCATGCAAAAGAAAAGTTGATGCTTCTAATAACGATCTCACAGGAACACCTGTAAATACTAAAGTCTCAAAAAGTCTAAGCACCTGCTATGTTCTGCGAAATCAAACTAGGAGATGAAAACTTAAGGACATTTTATGGTAAAATTACCTATGTATTTAAGTAGATAGGATGAACTATTTCTTATCACTGATCTCCAGAAGGATGACATGATTTTTCAAAGAATGTTTAAAAACCAGAAAGGAATGTTAAGAAATGGGAATTTCAGAGATGCAGTCATATAAACAGGGTTTGGACTAGGGTACGTAAGAAGCTCCATGAAAGTCCAGCATTCACAGCGAAGTTTATCAGCTCTCGCACATTCATTACCTGTTATCAAGGCCACCAGGATGCACTGTGACCTTTCATCAGGGTTTCTGAGCTGCATGTTTAATGGAGGAAACTGCCTATCTTTCTCTTTTGGAATCACTGGTTGACTCTAACCACGAGGAACACAAGGCCTTTTGGCTGGCAATGTAGTAATTTTGGGTCTATAGCATCAGAGCACGTTAACAGTCCTGGGCTCCCCAGGAACCAAACTTCAAGACTGAAAGCAACGAGTAAGAACTTGCTCTCTCACTCACCATCTGCATCCAGCCAGCAAGTGCGTTTGTTCCAGCTCTGACGCAACAATCTTTAATACTCACTCATATGAACTGTAGGGAGTCCTGGTGGCCTGCTGGTAAGGAGCTGCACGGCCAACCCACAGGAACGATTTGTGAATCCACCACCTACCTACTTCACAGGGGAAAGAAAGGCAATTTCCTCCAATGTGATTCACTGCCTCTGAAAACCTGCTGGAGGGTCAGCTATGAGTCAATGCCAACTTGACGGTACCTAACAATTCCGACAACTGATGGCTCAACAATATGAACTTTGACAACCCAAAGAACAAACAAATCTGTCTTAGAAGAGGTGCAACCAGGATGCTCCTTAGAGGCGCGGATGGTGGAACGTCATCTCACATATCTGGGGCATGCTGTCAACAGGGGCCAGATCGTGAAAAAAGACATCATCTCAGGAAAGGGAAACAATTCACTGCCGTCAAGTCAGAATGGCACACAGCTGCTCTCCACAGTTTTCAGGCGCTTTCAGTCACCTAGGAGACAGTCCATCTTTCAGCCAGGGAGCATTTGGTAGATTCAAACCACCTGCCTTTAGGTTGACAACGCAACTCCTTACTCGGTAGGTCACGAGAGGTCCATAGGAAAAGTTAAAAGGATTAGCAAAGGAGAGGAATGCGCTCAATGAGATGGGCTGACACTGACAGAAACAGTAGGGCTGAGATGGCAGAGTACAAAGATGGCACATGTTAGGACAGAATCCTGATCTATGGTTCAGAAGGTTACGATGAATTGGAGCTGACTCAAAGGCACTCAACAACAATGGATGTGAGCTATTGCAATTACCTCGAAACCACACTGCCTGGCGCAAGACTTCTCCAGCTCCCCACAGACATCGCCAAAGCTTCCAAAGGCATGACCTGGGTGGGCGGCTGTGGCAGCAATGGTCTCCCAATGCTCACACATCCTTGCCTCCTGAGGTACGTCTCAGCTGTCAGTCATCCCTTACTCTGACTCTAGGTTTGGCTTTGTGACATGTGAACAGGGTGTCAGGAAACATGAAGCAAGGAGACATTTCAAACCCCATGCACAGTGGCCTTACCCTCTCCTGCTGTTTTTCAGAACACGACAACTTACAAGTAACAAGATCAGGCTCTGTAATGAGACAATCAATGCCCTCGGTGCACTGGTTCTAGTAGACCTTCCCAAGTCTCTCTCCCAATGCTCCTGCATATTATTCTATAGAATAATCCCGCTGCATTTGTTAAAGGCATGTAACATTACAGAAATGCTTAAAGCACTAAAGACATTTAATAGAGGTCATCAAATAGTATCTAGCGGATACTGGTGGCCTGGTAGCAAGAAGCTGCATTGCAATCTCGAAGGCACCTGGTTTGAATCCACCAGCTGCTCGAAGGGAGAAGGATGAACAATCTCCTCCAGTGTGATTAACTGCCTCTAAAAACCCATCAGAGGGTCAGTTCTGACTAGATGGTACACAACAACAACAACAACAGTATATAAAGTAAACACACCTGGTGTGAGGTTCTACAAAATTCGTTCTTGCAGAATATTTTCTTAAAAGCAAATCCCTAAAAACTATTTAAAAGAAAATTAGGTGTGTAAATTGCATCTCATCTAAATAAAGTTTTCAAACCCCACAATTTAATATTGAAAAAAAAATACATCCCTTTGCTTTTGTACTCATTTACATTGTTTCTTTCCATGAATAAAAATTAAAACCCTGGTGGTGGCCTAAGTAGTTGCTCTGTGAATCCAAAGGCAAGTGGTTCAAATCCCTTCCCAGCTCAGAGAAATATGGACAATTTCCTCCCATGAAATTCACAGCCTGTGCAAAGGTCGGCTGAGTTGATTTTTTTTTAAATTTAGGTTGTTTATTTTTCATTTCAATGAACATCTACAGAGATTTTGGGATTCCATTCATTCATTGTTGCACCCTTCTCCCCGCAC
>NW_006399764.1:15695862-15743602 GCF_000299155.1 Elephantulus edwardii | reverse complement strand
GAAGAGAGAGTTAACAAGCAGGAAAACATGTTCCTTTCCTCAGATTCTTGTATTTAAACTCTGCACTGATCATAAACCCTATCAAGGTCACTGCCATTAAGTCAGTTTTGACGTAGAGTGACCTTTAATCAAGGTTCTGAGACTGTAAGTCTATGCAGGTGGAGACTGCCTTTCTTCCTCTCAAAGAACAACTGGTGGGTTCCAACCTCCATTCTTTAGTGTACAACACACCAGGGCACTAAGCAAAGCACTAAATGAAGGTTGGTTCATTCTACTTTAAAAGCAAAGAGAAGGCACACTCACTTTCAGATGAATCGTATTTTTTTTTCCTTCTTGCACTAAAGGGTATATTTGGGAAAGAACTAAGATAAATACTTGGAAATATACTCTAAGAAAAATTCTGGTTGCTGTCCTAAACCAAGTTTTTATAAACAAAAGCAATCTATCTATTGACACTGACTCAGTGTTACATCTGCTGAGCTGTGAACTTTCCAAAGTTACTTCAGCTAAGTAGGGGGAGTGACTTCTATTCAGAAGGTGTAATTTTTTTTTATAAAAATTAAAAAATCTCACTGGAAAGTACACATTAAAACTCATTTTCAGCATGGAAACTCTCCTGAAAAATGGTAATAGGCTTCAAGTTTTAACATTAAGACTTTTAAAATATACTGTAGACAAGATCAGATGTATTTCTCATTTTTACATTTATTTTATGGGAAGTTATGCTTTAATCTTATGGATGTCATTACAAAAAGAAGATGTGTATCCTGATCACAAGGATTATCTTTTCAATGAAGTTGCATAATATCAAACTCCTCAGTCCAGTCTGTCTCCATGTATTATTAACAAAAATACTTACAGGTGATTTAAAAAAAAATTAACAGTTGCATAATACCCTTTCACAAGTGTTTCTGATCTGCAAATGACTGGGTAAAAACCAAAAGACCATTATCTACCTAGAAATCTTCAATACTTGAGTAATATTAACTAAGCCAAGTTGTTAATTTCATGTCTCCATAAAAGGAATACCACTATATTATAAAATAAACAACACTGTTAAACCATAACACTGGTGTTTATGTTTTGTCAACTGGATTTTATGTTTAAAAACAAGACACACTTCTCTTTTACAAAGGGGTGGGAGGTAACACTCTTAACAAAAGCCAAACTTGGAAATCGATGGCAGCCACACTCACAGCAATACACATTTGACCCATGGCATAGGCCCATCGAAAAAGTTTGTGAAATTCAAACTATCACATACTCCTCAGGTCTGGGAAGCCACAACTTACACCCAGAACACTATCTGGGCTTTTGAAGCAATATGCTTATGTGAATAAATCATTCATGAAAACAGTGTATGACAGCATTCTTCAATAAAGCTCCCTTAAAAGAAGTGTGCGGTGTGTCTCTTTTAGGTCTTACATAGTTTTCCATCTGGCAAATAAACTGCAGTAAAGCTTCCTCCCATCTGGTGCCTTGAAAATCATTTATGAAGAGGTTTTACTGGACACCTTTGATAATCCTGATACTCCAGATATCCCTTTGTCAAAGCTACCCCCAAACGTGAACCTCAGAAAGCCTCACGTCTATAACAGGCTGGCTCCAGGTGTAAGGTGGACGAGGGGACAGGCGGGGAGAGAAAACAGGATGAAGCCCAGATGGTGCTGTCAGAGGATTCGTCTTTAAATTCCACCAAAAGCCTTTCTTATGAAGAACCTGACGCAGTGGGAAACTAGCACCTTCTGAATCTATCTCTCCCTTCTGAATCTCTCTCTCTCTCTCTCACACATGCACAAACACAAGCACACACACACACACACACACACACACACACTCTCACTCTCTCTCTCTCCCTCTCTCTTTCACTCCTTACAAGTCCAATATTCCAAGTGAAAATAAAAGTAATACTCCAAACATGAGATATGTTCTATAGTACTTGAGTTTTTTAAAGGGAAAAGAAAAAAAAGCCAGAACATAATAGCAGCACACACACTCCCTGCTGCCCACTCAGCACCAGCTCCCAGCTGGCCCTCCACTGGACTTCCAAGGCTTTACATCACATAGGAAGAGACTGCTCACCCTTCTCCCTCGGGGACACAGGTGGACTTGAACAGCCAAACCAGAGCAGCCCTCGGGTAAGCAGCACAACTCCCATGAACTCTGCCTCCAGAGCTCCTCAATGCAACAGGCAGTGCACCTTAATACAAGAACTAACCTGGCAGGGTAGATGATGCCCTCATAGGGTAGTTGGTAGCCTGTTGCACTGCTAACCAGAGAGCTGTGTGTGTCTCTCCGGGTCAGAATCCCTCAGTGATTCCTCCGAAGGAAGACAGACAGACTCTTCTCGTTTTCAGGATTTGTATCTTCCGAAACTCAGGGACGGGTCACGCTAGATCACCATCACCTTAACAGCAGTGAGCCTGGTTTTTCAGACTGTTGGCATTTTAAATTTTTTCCTTTTATTTTAATGGCCCCTAATAATTTTATACCATGGCCTGTATCAGACGCACCTTAGTCTCCAAAGAGACACCATTGCTCTTCAGTACTTTGGAGAGGTCCCTAACAGCAGACTTTCCCATTGCAATACATCTTAATTTCCTGGCTACTGGTGCCAAGAGCGTTGACTGTGGAGCCAAGCAAACTAAAGCTGTGAACAATCTCAATCTCTTCACCATCCATCCTGATGCTGCCAATTGGTCCAGTGGTGAGAATCTTTGTCTTTTTGACATTGAGCCTCAATCCATATTGGAGGCTGCAGTCCTTGACCTTCTGCAGAAGTACTTCAGGTTCTCCTCAGTTTCAGCAAGCAGGGTTGTGTCATCTGCATAACACAGATTGTTGATGACTCTTCCACAAATCCTAACAGCACACTTCATGGTCTTTGCAATCATTTGTTATGCATCAGAGAGTTGGATCGTGACTAAGGAGGACAGAAGAAGAACTGATGCCTTTGAGCTGTGGTGATGGAGAAGAGTATTGAGGGTACCATGGCCTGCTAGGAAAAGAAACAGATTTGTCCTGGAAAGGGTCAAACCGAGCGGATCCGTGGAGGCAAGGATTCTAAGGCTCCGTCTAACATACTTTGGACATGTTGTAAGGAGGAACAGGTTCTTAGAGAGGGACATCATACTTGGTAGGGTGTAGGGACGGTGCAGGAGGGGAAGGCCCTCTATGAAGTGGATTGATTCGGCGACTGGGGTAATCAGAATGGGTGTGTCAGAGGCAGTGCGATTGGCACAGGACAAGCAGAGTTTAGGGCTGTTGTATACAGGGTCTCTACAAGTCACAAGCGACTCGATGGCACATAACAACAACAACAATAATTTTATAATGTGGTTAGGAGCACCAGTCCTTGTAAGGGGATAGCATGCCTGAAGAGACCGAGACTTGTGAAGGAGAGCAAGACCTTCAAGAAGATGGACTGGCACAGTGCCTGAAACACCAGGACCAGTGGAGACTGTCAGGATGGGTACGGCGAGACTTCCATCTACTGTAGAAAAGATCACTATAGCGCAGGTCAGCTGGATGGTACCGAACAAGACCATCTCTGGAATAGCCGGAAATGTGTCAGGCTGCTAACTAAAAGGTCAGTGGCTCAACTCACGAGCCACCGTTTCGGAGGAAGACACGCAGTCTCCTGCTGTAAAGATGAACTGCTTTGGAAATCAAATAGTGGAATGCTATGAGCTGGAATGGACTAGATGGCTGAGGATTTGGGTTTATTTAAAAAAAAAAAAACAAACCCAACCTTTCAAGTAGATTTAGCAAATTTAACTCCATGAGAGCATTACATTTTTAAGATATTTTCTTCTTCATAGTGACTGACATCACAGACAAGTTTTAAAAAATAACTCGGATGGAAACTCAAAATTATCATCTTTGGATTCCACCAAAATGAAATCCACTAAAAAGTTTTTGTTAAATGGTCAAAAATAGTACAAGCAAAGAAACAGAAAGCAAATTATGTCTTTTTCCGCTCAGTTCCGCAATTCTAACAAATAGATGAGTTTTCTAGAAGCAACAGCAACATCTTAGTTAAACAAAATTGAAAAACCAGTTTTGAACTCAATGAATGAGGGCTGGGTTGAAAATTATTATTTTACAGTCAGCTATTTAATCACAGGTTTTAAATTAGTATTACAAGCAAGACTTCTGAGTGATGTCTAAAATTCTTTAAGGTATTTACATTTAGTTAAATGGAAATAGGTACAAGGAGTCTATTTATCATTCATGATTATAGTAATTCTAGACCATGCACGCATGTGCATACACACACACGTGTATATATTTGTGAGAGTGTGTGTATTTTAGATTATCCAGTCCAAAGGCCTCTGCTATCCTTCAGATTAGCCAGAGCCACCAAGATATTCTCTTTCCAACAGCTACTAAATGGAACACCCTACCTGAGTAGCAGCAGTCCCGGTGGTGCAGTGTTTATGTGCTTGACTGCTAATGGAAATGGTGGTGGTTTAGTCGCTTCACTGGCAAAAGATAAAGAAGGCTGCTTCAAAAAAGACTACAGCTTTGGAGATCCTGAAAGGCCAATCTGCTCTGTCCTCAGGGGTTAGTATGAGCCAGAATCTACTCAACGACAGTGGGTTTACTTTTTCACATTAGTAGAATGCATGGTGCCTGCTTACTTTACCACCTCTATATTAAAAATCTGAACATACAATTAGGCCCATGGCATACTCTCAAGTAAATATTTGTTGAATGAACAATTTTCCTGAAACATAAAAAAGATAATAAAGGAATAAGTAAGAAACAAGATTTTTTTTAAAGAAAAGGTGGGTTGGATTAAACTGGAAACAAACTATGCCCTAATTAACTAGAACATATTGGCATACACAAATTAGTAAGAATGGGTATTGTTGTTATTAAGTGCTGTTTAGTTGTTGTGACTCATAGCGACCCTATGCACAAACTCCAAACACTGCTCTATCCTGTGCCAATCTCATCGTTTCCAACACACTTACCCCCATTACCCCAATCACTGACTCAATTAGGATCTCATCCAGGACCTTCCTCTCTTGCACTGTTCCTTCACCATCCAAAGAATGATGTCCCTCTCCAAGGACTGGTCCTTCCTTGCAACATGTTCAAAGTATGTCAGACAGAGCTTCAGAATCCTTACATCTGAGGAGCAGCCTGATTTCACCCTTTCCAGGACGAACCTGTTTGTTTTCCTATGGTCCATGGTATATTAAATAGTCTTCTAGAGCATCACAACTCAAAGGCACCAATTCTCCTTTTAACATCCCTAGTCATGATCCAGTTTTCTGATGCACAAAAGTAATTGTGAAGACTATGGCCTGGATCAGGTGTACCTTAGTCTCCAGAATGACAACATTGCTCTTCAGTACTCTGGAGAGGTCCCTGATAGAAGATTTTCCCAACACAATTAGTCTTTTGATTTCCTGTCTGCGGGTACCAAGAGTGATGTGGAGCCAAGCAAGCTGAAGCTTTTAGCAATCTCAATCTCTTCTCCATGTATCATGATGCTGCAAATTGGCCCAGTGGTGAGAAACTTTGTTTTCTTCATGTTGAGCTTCAATCCAAATTTAAGGCTGCAGTCCTTGACCTTCTTCAGCAAATGCCTCAGGTCCTCCTCAGTTTCAGCAAGCAAGATTGTGTCATCTGCATAATGTCAGCTTTTGAAGAATTATCCTCTAATCCTGATGCCACATTCTTCCTCACAGTGCCTACCTCTCAGATGATCTGTCCACAAATAATTGAAAAGATATGGAGACAGGATGCATCCCTAGCATACGCCTTTCCTGATTTTGAACAATGTCATAACCTCTACTTTGTCTACAGGTTTCCAAAACTTACTTCCCCAGTGTTTTAAGTCTTTATCACAATCCATTATTCATTATTAAATTTTTAATATTCATGCCTTAATTTTCTTTATCTAACCCTCCCACTATATAACTTCTTAGTATGGTTTTTACTGGCCACTTAAAGACACAACACAGTTTAATTACAAATTAATTTATAATTGTTAAATTTACAATAAACCCTTACGGAACAAATCTTCACTTTTTTTTTTTTTTTAAAAAAAAGAAAAATACTAGGCTTTTGCATGAGAAGAATTTACATCTGGAAAGAGATTTCTATGTACGTACTGAATAGAATAAAATAATTATTTAAACTTTCTATGCTTCAGAGACTGCTCATTAATCTAGTCTAACCAATTCATTACTTGGAAATGTTAGTGTTTTCTTAAACCACATATACAAATACACACAACATGAGTGTATACCTAAGTATATGATTATCTGTATTTTTAACATTAAAACAAAACTAAACATAACACCACAAACTACCTAAAACATTGATTAGGAGTGAACTAAGTACTGCTCAAATTCTCAATTTTTTTATAGTCTGCTTTTTAATAGTTTTATTTCAGAGGCTTGTCCTTTTAAGATACACATGGATAATTGGCTACAAAAAATGCATAAGTAAAGGGAGCTAATGGATTTGCTTAATTAAAATGTAAAACTCCAGCATCTTAAATTCCATTTATATGATTCTAAAAGAGGCTTCAGTAAGTCAACTCTCTTGACAAGAGCATTCAGATTGTACAGAAAGCTATGAAGGCGTTAATGACATTTACCCCTCTAATAAGAGCCGTTCACACTTCGTGGTTTTTCCTTGTTATTGCTCAGGACAGACAGTAGCACCTCATTGAAAGATCAGTGCTGCAAGGGAAAAAGGCCCCCAGAGACATCTCAGACTTGAGGGAAAGCACTAAATCAGGTGATGCTACACAGATGACATGCTTGATTCTCAGGGGTTCTCACTTAAGCCTATGGCCACGGATTTGAGGCAGTTAACACACAGCCAATCAAAACCCTAACCCACTCCCGGAGGACAGGACCATCCTCTTCCACAGCAGGCATGTGAGGGCCAAAGAGAAAAGAAATGAACTTGCTTCCAGTGTCCTAGGTCTGGCAGGATCCAAATGTCCTGTACTGCTCTCTGTTAATCTCCATTGATGTGTGGCTGAATGAATAACATGCTGACCTTTTCACCTGAGAGACCACAATTTGAATCCAATGTTAAGTCACTGGAGGATCAATGAACAGAGACACTCATATTTTAAAGCAATAAAGCATTGCAAAAGGGGAAGGAGGGGGGGAAAGTTTTTTACTGTGGTTTTGGCCACAGATTCAACCCAGTTTCCCTGGCTCAGCTATTAAGAATTGGAACCCGGATTCAGGATTGAAAAGCTCCCAGCACTGCCCCTATGGATCTCTCCATCTGGCACCCGCCCATGGCTACTGCAAGGCAGACATTCCCTCACATGTCAATACGTGGAAAAGCAATTCCTGCTGGTGATGGAGCAATGGCTGACTCAATGGAATATGCTCAACGTGAACCCTAATTCTGGCAGAGATGTCCGGGCATGGAGACAAGTAGCTCTTAATTACTCTTTCAAGAAAAATTTAAGTTTTTTGCAAAAGAGAGAGTGAGAGAGAGAACTTGTGTCAGAGAGAAGACACCGTTCATGTAAAATACTAGCATACATCCTGAAACGGATAAAGGCAGTTTACAACATTTAAATTAGAGGCAAATGGCTCAGTCAACTTAAAATATTTCCCTAACTACTTAGTGTTTCTGTCTTATCAACACAAAACAACAACAACAACAACAAAAAAGTCTTAGTTTCAGAAGATATTCTGAAGGCAAAACCCTCCGGAATGTTGTTGTGGTTCGGTTTCACCGAGGGGACTGATTTATAGTCAGCCTATGAACAACAGATCGAAACTGTGGTCTATCCTGCGCCACCTTCAGGATCTCAGTCATGTTCAAGATCAATGCTGCAGCCGCTGTGTCAATCCAGGTATCTTAGGGTCTTTGTCTCTTTCTCTGACCCTCCACCTTCGCCGGCGTGATGTCCTCTTTCAATGAATGGCTTCCTTACCAAATGCTCGAGGTATGTGAGGCGGTTCCAGCATCCTTGGCGCTAAGGGACAGCCTGCACAGACTTCCTCCAAGGCATATTGGTTTGTTCTTTGGCAGTCCACTGCCTAATCAATACTCTTCCCCCGACATCACAATTTAAAAGCATCTATCTGTTTAGGTCTTCCTTATTCACTGACCAGCTTTCAGACGAGTATAAAACGACTGAAAAGACCACAGCTTGGATCAGGTGCACCTCGGTCTTCAACCTGACATCCTTGCTCTTCAGCAATTTAAAGAGATCTTTGGCAGGAGATTTTTCAAAAGCAACATGCCCTTTGATTTTAAGGGTTTCGTTTGACTTAGATCCACAGTAAACACCCATGATAGCAGGAGTCAGGAAGCCTATTGGATGTATGTCAGTTTCTCTGAAGCAGGGCCTAGTCCTACCATGACCCAGTATTTCCACTAGGCTGGGATCTACACATTCTCCTGTTCACCAAGACATCTAAAAGCAGTGTCTATGATACACAAAACCTTCCTTCATAAAGTGTCCCAGAGAGGATACAACATGCACTAGTCTCGGAATTACCGCATTTACTCAACTGCTATTTTAAGACCAAAGAAGAAAAAAAAAGTCACAGTTGGAAAAAGCAGATTAAAATAAAAATAGAAAACACAGCAACCACATTACTCACACTGACTAGAGAGCTGCCTCTAACACTGTTATTATGGCTTTGTTAAGGAGAGAAAATTACACGATAACGAGGGAACTAGGCTAAAGTATTTCCTCACCGAGAGGACCTTTGGTCCAGAAAGTTTTTAAAAAGTACTTTTCAGGAAGCTACAGGTAAGACATGTTGCAAGGCGGGATCAGTCCTTGGAGAGGGATGTCATGCTTGGGAGGGTGGACGGACTGCGCAGGAGAGGAAGACCCTTGATGGGATGGATTTATTCTGTCCCTGGGGTATTGGGGATAGGCGTGTCGGAGACAGTACGATTGGCAAGGGATAGGGCAGGGTTTAGGGCTGTTGTACACAGGGTTGGCATGAGTCGCAGGCGACTCAATGACACATAACAGCAACAACAACATCGGGTAAGAAATACATAGTAAAGAGACAATCTAGGAATGATCACTGAGCTCTCATTGCTTTATTTGAGGGATTCATTATGTTATATAATAACATAATTATTTTAGCGGGTGCTCTGGTGGTGTTGTGGTAAGAAGAGGTGTTGCATTTACAAAGGCACGGAGTCTGAATTCACCAGCGGCTCTGTGGGAGAAGGATGGGCAATCTCCTCTTGTGCGATTAACTGCTTCTGAAAACCTGCTGGACGGTCAGCTATGGGTCGTTTCTGACTTGATGGTACACAACGACCAAGCAACCAATCAACAGTGCATTATGTTCTGTTGTAGCTATGTAAGAAGCGTCACTATTTAAAAAAGGAAACCTAGCTCTACACCATTTACTCTCTACATCACTCATTCCAAGTCTTCCTTAAAACTGGCCAAGAAAGGCGTCCAGGTTTCCCAGCTGCTGTCACCAAATGAAGTGACATGTCTAACAGCAATAAGGCCTTGAAGATGGGTGGTATAATTACTGGGTGCTGTTACAACAGACATTCCATACACAGATGGCTTTAACAAACTGGAATTCACTCTCACAGCTGAGGAGGTTGGAAATCTGAATTTAAGGTTCCAGTACAGAGGGCCAATCCTTTATCAGTCTCCTGGTTCTATCTAGTTTCCTACCAAGAATCTGGGTTCAAAGAGGGCAAGGAACTCCTGGTTCTTCTTTCTTGGTGTTACTTGGATTATTTAATCTCTTTTATACGTCAGAAGAAGTAAACTCTCTAATCCTGTAGACTGACTGCATCCTACTTCATTAACATAATTGCCAATAACCTGCTTCATTAAGGATGCAGGTTATTGGCAATTATGTTAATGTTAGGATTTGTTAACACGTCGGGTAATTACATCAGATTACAAAATACATGATGGTAACATAATACAGAGCATCGTGGACTAAAAAAATTGACACATATTTTGAGAAAACGCAATTTAATCCAAAACAGTCTCTTTCTGAAATAATTGTTGAGGAAGTCAGCAGCCACTTTCTTGCTTTTTTACATCAGAACATTGTTAATGACAACAAATGCAGAAATTTGTGAACCATTAGAATCACAAGTCACTCCCTGCTGTAAAGAGTGATGGTGGTTGCGAGATGGCCCCAAGCATGAAGGAATCACACACTAACGAGTCTTGTGTCATCTCATGATTGTTTGATGTCCAGACCACTATGCTCCACAGATTTTTCCCCCCCAATGGCTCATTTTCACAAGTAGACCACTAAGTTCTTCTTTCTAGAATGGCTTAGAGTTTGAAAGTCTTCTGAAACCTATTCAGTGTTATGACAACATGCAAACTTCTGCTGATAGATGGGTGATGACCATGTAAGTGACAGAATGGCTGGAAATCAAATCATCAATAAATGCCCCACTAGAAAGAGATGATGATATACAAACACACAGAATTGGACTAAACAAAGCCACCAGATTGCATCCCCCAAGTTCTCCCCTAAAACTCAACTTATTACCAGAAACTTGATAACATCTCTTTTCCAACACAGTGTCTGTCCTGTATGAAAAAAACATTTGTTCCATTCTTCTAATAATCTCTTTCCTTCCTTATGATTCTCTTCTCTTAAAATATCTTCCTAGAGTAATCAAATTTCGAAGTGGTCACTCTGTATTTACTATCAGGTATACTGGCCCATATTTTCTTTTCAAGCTGCTGCCACAATTACACATATTGTCTATCACACAGGAGATAAATAAATACATTTTGTATGTTTGTTCCATGTGTAGTAATTTAGAAAAACTTTCCAAAACACCCACACAGAGCTACATCTCACTTTCTACTTTTCATAGGCTTCTTGATTTTCCAGAATAGTTCTTGAAATGCAGGTCCCGCCAAAAAAACAGATGGCAGACAAGAACTGGCTGAGAACCTTCCATGTCATTTTGTTAGGCAGAAAGATATCCCCTCCTTTTTCAGGCCTTTCTCATCCATCTGTCCTTTCTGAAAATTTGGGAAGATACTTAGAAAAGGTCCTAACAGCACATTGAAAAGAATCATGAAAATTCTTTTTGTTCTGGAAGGTAAGGCAGCAGGGCACAGACAAGGAGGTCAAGTCTATCGAAGGAACTACACCTGATGGAGCCCCATGTATCGGGCACATTAGAAAATTGCTTCCTTTCGTTTCAGATTAGTAAGCTCTGGTAGGATACCCATTAGGAAGATGCACTGCCAACAGAAAGGTGGCACCTCTCTGGATGTTTGGATCTACCAGGAGTTCTCCTGGAGAAAGATGGACAATCTTCTTCCCTGTGATTTACAGCCTGTAAGCCCAAAGGAAGAAGATCATCTGTGAGACTGTTCTGTCGCAAAAGGAATGATTTGAATATGAGTTT
Organism: Elephantulus edwardii; assembly: GCF_000299155.1. Classification (NCBI taxonomy): domain Eukaryota; kingdom Metazoa; phylum Chordata; class Mammalia; order Macroscelidea; family Macroscelididae; genus Elephantulus; species Elephantulus edwardii. Next base: position 15,732,220 of record NW_006399764.1, on the reverse strand, counting down.
TTAAAAATTCCATCTAGAAAGAACATCAGAAAAATTTCACAGACATTAAGTTCTATAAAGAAAGATAGAGGAAATTTGCGATAGAACTGAGGTCTGCACTTAAAGCTCAAGACTTTTGCATTTTTAATTCCAACACAGATGTTGTTAGGAGCCTTGTTGAGGAAGCTTCGGAAGTTCACCACAGAGGATTTCTATTCCAAGAAAATTTGACTTGGTTCTCACCAAACTGTGACTGATCAGAGAGCTGAGGGCTTATTTCTGATTCTCGTGAGGAATGGAAAATGCTTGCTGAAGTCCCATGAGCACAAAGCCTGTTTTCGGAAAGCCGGTATCCTCTTTCTTAAATCTGGTTAGCTATTTCTATTTAACAAAGGAAAGGGAAGGAATGGTTTTATTTTGACTCAGAGCACCAAATATCAACTTACGTCCTTAGATATAATGCTATTATTTTCACAATTTTGCAAAAGATGCAAATTCATGCAAACTTTGACAACTGCTTACTACCCTATAAGAAATTCGAACCATGGTCACTTTTAAACTCAGATGATTCTCTCCAAAACTACCTCTGATTTAATATTTACAGAGTGGTCCGAGTACCTTGGAAAAAAAGACGTTAGAAATATAAAATAGTACCAGAAACCTTTTTATAGCTCAGCAAAGACAAGGGAAACAGCACCATTCACAGAGGTGATCCTGCCTCCTGAAAGTGTTTCCCTGACATAAGGGAAAGATATAGTCCACCTTATTTCATGGGAGTGATAATAATTTCCCCCAAAATATGTAAGCGATCACACACTTTTCTATGACAAGACTAACTCATCTATACATTCTTGTGGGTTTTTTTAAATCATATATTTTAATGTTTGAGTGAGGGCTACATGAAAGTTCTGTTAAGAATCCAGCACACAGAAATGAATAACTTTTGTGAAGTACAAGACTAGTTGACTGACTAAATCCCTGGATCACCTTTCTTTCAACTCTTGAAATGACCTAATAATTAAAAAGGTCAAATGATACTTATAAAAAGGTAGTTTCTGTTGTTGCTGTCAAGTGCTGATGAGTCGTAGACGACTCATAGCGACCCTATGAACGAAAGACCTAAACACTTGTATGATTTTGCTCGTTTCTCCAAGTTCATAGAATTCCTGGAGGCATATCATTTCAGAAGTGGATGCCACTCCTGCTTCCAAGCTTCTTTTAATTAGGGAGCTCCACCAAACACTGTCCACCATGGGTAACCATTATTACATTTAGCACAACAGTGTCACAGTGTCTAGCATCACAGCAACCATGAGTTACCTCTGTACAGCAAATGGACAGACCAGTGCTATACCACATAGAAGAATGTTTGACTAAAACCAATTTAAACCAGGCCTGAGGGCTGCAGATTAAAATCACCCACCTTGGGCTTGGTAACATAACTTTCTGTCCAGTAGGTCAACAAAGCTCTATGTTGTCGTAATTGTTAAGTCTACTGCGTCAGAGATGACTCATAGTGACCTTACGAACGAAAGACCTGAACACTTTGATCAACAACACATAAAAAGGTAGGCTATGCTGTTGCATCACCCATAACTCATATTTTAAATGGGAATGCTTTTATTCAATATGGTAAAAGCCAAAATATCCTAATTATATTTCACAAATTTAACAAGCATAAATTAATTCTGTGGCATAAACTTATTTAAAGTGAGAGTTATTGAAAAAAGAATTGCAAAGGTGTCAAAAAGAAAAGAGAGCAAAATGAGTTATTTATGCATTCAGTCACTGCTTTAAAAATATACAGAAACCATATGAGCATGAACAGGGCTCTAGGACATACCACATCCACACATAATACTGTTGTTGTCACTGTGTACCACTGAGTTCAAACCAGCCCACTCCAGACCCTCCAGTGGGTTTTCAGAGGCAGTAAATCTCCTGGGAGGAGAATTCTCACTTTTCAGGGAGGGACCACTGGTGGATTCAAATCAAGTACTTCTGCATTAGCAACTAATTCCTTACCATAGCTAACATCAGTAAGAATCCTAGGATCTAAAACACTGTTTTAAGAGCTATACAAACATAAAAAAGGAAAATAAAAAAAGAACTACCTAAATACAACTGCATTTAATATTTTATATTACCCTACAGAATGTTGCTCTAATACTTTAGTCTGCAATTTAGAGATAGAAAAACCAATGTTTAACTATGTTATCTAGTTATGCACTTACTAAACAACATGCCTCTGGAAACTCTATGAACTTCGCTATCTATAGTTGTAGAGGGGCTCCAGGTCTTTTGTTAATAGGGTTGCTATGAGCCGTGCTTGACTCAAAGACAATCAATACACACACACACACACACACACACACACACACACACACAGAGTTTAGTTTAAAAAATGATAAACAGGTAACTGTAATATTCATTGCCAAGTCTTCTCAGCTCAGTAGTCAGTGGCCTTACACTACAGCCTTCTACCTGTAACCAGGACATAGGATGTTATCTCTGTATTTGCACACAACTGAGTGTGTATCGACTATTGTTGTTAGGTGCCATCCAGTTGACTACATTGTACAGCAACTTAGTAATGCCCAAGCCCACAGCGGTAGGCAGTGGTCAGCTCTTTGGTTTGAGGATCTCTCCCTTCCTCTGCTCCTCCACCCTTCTCAACATGATGTCTTCTCCAAGGATTGGTTCCTCCTGAGAAAATGTCCTGAGTGAGAAAAAGCTTCACCATGTTTGCCTCTAAGGACCAACCTGGTTGCATCTCCTTCAAAACAGCCTTTTTGTTCTTTTGGCAAGTCCACGGTATATTCAACAATCTTCCTCAACCCTGCGATTCAAAGAGATGAGTTCGTCTTCGGTATTCTTTATTAAATGATCCTTCTTTCAGATGCAGAGAAGGCAACTGAGAAACACACTGGCTTGGATTATCAGTTAAACTTTTCTCGATGAAAAAGTGTTATACTCTAAAAGGTTAAGTCAAATATAAAAATGTTGTATCTAAGACAGCTTTTACAATGAAACTAAAATTACTAGGAATGGAGTCAACTGTCATGTTTAACACTGCACTAATGGTGCATATACTATATTGGGCACATTTAGTAAATGCTTATGCTAACTCGTCTGCTGTCATTGTGTGCAATCAAAGTAGGATCTGACCCACAGCTCACCCTCCAGCGAGTTTTCAGAGGCAGTGAATCACACAGGAGGCGAATGCCCATCCTTCTCCCAGAGAGAAGCTGGTGCCAGTTTCAAACTGCACGTCTTTGGGATTACAGTGCAGTTTCTTATCACGAGGCCACCACAGCACTGGCACTGCTAAATGCTGTACATCCACCCTTCCAGTTATCTTCTCAATAGATCTAAAAGGATCACCTCTATCCCCGTAAATCTGCAAGATCTGATGCTCAGGCAGAGAAAACACAAGCTTATTTTACAAACCTAGGAAAACCCTCAGAGATGGATTTATACAAGTGACTGCAATCCCCTGCTTAAGCACAGCAGACATTACTGGAAAGATTCAGGGTTGGGCAAGGTTTCCATCTGTCGTACATATATATCCATCTGTCGAATATATACAGAGATTGTGAGTCAAATTTGTCAGCAACTAACAGCAAGACTGTCCTCATGGGAGGAGATGACCCATCTCCTTCTTGCAGAGGTGCTGGAGAATCTGGACTGCCCGAGAGGCACAGCTTTGAGTAAGCAGTACAGTTCCCCATGGACAACGACACTAAAGGGCCCTTAGGACTCTACTACCTGCAACTGCTAACGCCAAACGTGAAGCAAATGAAGATTTTGACGAAGTTCTTCAGTCTGAAACTGATCAAGTGCGCATTTAGATACATGAATAACCATGGTGAGTAGAACATGCAAGTTGGAACCAGAAAAGGATCTACATTTGCAAAACATGGAATTGGGGGCAGAAACAATACTAGATAATGTAAGATAAAATTTCATACAAACAATGAAATGAAGATCGAAATTGTTCCTCATCTCCTTTTACTTGTACCCATAAGAAATATCCACGGAAGTAGCAGTGGAGAAATAAAATGGCATAATACATTATGCAGACAGGCTACAAATGCCCTCATTAAAGTGTTCAAAACAGACCATGGAGAACTGAGATATGCAAGATACAAGCTATGGTATTTTCAATCGTTCAAAACCATGTAAAAGTTGGACAATAAGTAAGGAAGAACAAAGAAATTTGGGTTTTAATTATGGAGCTGACATGAGAATATACAGTAAACCATGACCTACTAGAAAACTGAGCAAATGTCCTGGAAGTATTATAGCCAGCAGACTCCTTAGAAACAAAGACAGCAAAACTTAGCCCAATGTCCTTTGGCCACATCACACGGAGGAATAAGATCCTGGAGAAGGACATCGTGCTTGGTCAAGTAGAGCATCAGCCAAAGAAAGAGGAAGATCCTCAATGAGATGGCCTGGCTACCAACACGGAAGCTGCAGCCCAGGCAATGACGAGATGTGACGACCTGGCTTTGTCTGGTTCTGTGCTGTACAGACACTACACCTGGGGACCAATGGGAAGGCACCTAACACCCACTACAGGTTTATCTGATACTCCCTAAGGTGCATGTACATTGGCTCCTACTGACACAAGACGAAGCTCTGGTGACTCCGTCAGCTCAGGGCTCACAGAGCCTCCCTTCCATGCTACTCCCTTCTCTCAAGCATTGTCATTACAATGCTATAGACTATCAAATATTACATTAAAAAAGACAAGCATTATATTCTTCAAAGACAGATATGCTCCATAAATATTAAAGTTTCTTCCCTCTCTTCCTCTAACATATACGAAGGTCCCTAATATACTAGTCTGCGTACCCAGAGTTGGGTGATATAATACAGAGGAGAAGGGATACGCCCTTCTTATCCTCAGGAAGCTTATGATGCACGAGTGTGTCAACAAATAGCTTCTGTATTCGTGTTAAAGCCATTGAACCTATTTGGTCTTCAACTACTCCAAACATCAAGTCAGTAACTACAAGAGAAAGTATGAAAGTAGTAAAAGATGTAACATTCGTGATCTTGTTCTGCAAAGGACAGTTTAAGTACAAGTGTTTGCTTACTATTGACGTTTCCCACCACATGGTTACCACAAAACACTCTCACCACACAGCACTAGACCGGGGAGTGTGAGAGCCTTCATGTCTCACCTGACCGCACGGAACAATCCAACTGCTGCCACAGGGATGGCTGGGGAGCCCGAGGCAAGACCAAGGGCCCTTCTGCCAACTGAGCCGCCTGGATGGCCCAAGAGTTCCGTGGTGAATCCAAGCTAAACAGCTTCTTTTATTCAGTCACTTAACAAATATTTATTATGTGCCCTGCCTTAGTGGTATTCTCTAGTGAGGAAGCCAAGAAAAACATTTCACATTGGACTTACTTAATTGATTGATTGTAAACTGTGATAAGAGCTTCAAGCAAACAGTCATGAGATAAAGGCACATCAGAAAAGGTGTGAGGCTGGGTTGGTCAGGAGAGGCATGCAAGAGAAAGAGGGACTTAGCGGACACCAGAAAGACAGGAGTCTGCCCTTGTAGAAAGAGAAGCCGGTATTCCAGGATAAAAGCTTCATGCACAAGGGGCCCAAACTGGAGAAAGTGTTCAGAAGCAGAAGATGCCAGGTTTGACTGGCAGGAACAAGTGATCAAGTGAGGAGAAAGTGGTGGAAGCTACTTTCCACTCCCAAAGATCACATTCTGAGGAACTTTCCGGGGCAGAGCTCTTATTATGCTGCTTGTAGCTGGAAGCTCTAAGGAAAGGAAATGGCATGGAGATAGAGCCTCCCTGCCCTGAAGTGGGACTCTGCAAAGTCTCAGTCTCCACAATGCTCTGGCAGAAATGTGCTTTGACGCACACTGACGGTACTAGATTGTTGCAAGACAAAGTGGACGTCAAGCCTGCCTCTCCTGAGCCCCTGACACTTCACCTAATTATTCAGGATGTCTGCTAAGGTTCTCTCAGTTCTGGCAGGACCATCCACAAAGAAGATGATTTCTTCAGACTAGCTGGTTGTACAAGCCCAGGCAACTCACTAACATGCTCAAATTAAACAGAAGCTGTGTGAGAACTTGATTTGTAAATTACTAAGTTCAAGAGTGACAACCACCTATATTTTTATTTCCTAGGTCAAAGACAGGGCAAACGGGGAAAGGATTTGAGGCTTTTTTAATTGATGGCAATGGAAGTAAGGCCCCAGGAGACACAGAACTAAAATAAGAATTATTTGTTAACAGGAAAAAAATATTCTTATGCTCTTTTGTTTCAATTTTAGCATCCAACAGAGTATTTCCTCTGTAAGGCAAGGAAGTGGGAGAGGGGTGTTGAAAAATATCTACCTCACATTTTCTATAATTTTGAATGGACACTTTAATAAACACACAGGGGACTACCAGACTCTTCACGTGTATCAGCTGAAGGACTAAATGAACCCAGTCTGAATGATGTTATACATTCACGTTCTACCCAGCTGGTTGTGTTATGAATTTCACAGATAATTCATAAGTAAAAAATTTTTTATCAAAAAAAATTTTTTTATCCATTTTTTACATGACTCTCTGGAATCACTATCATCTGCCTTTTTCCTTCAATAACTTTCTCACATGCACTTTCAAAGGATCATTTAAAATGACCATTTCCCTTTCAAACCCTCCTCTACTCAAATAAGGTCACATGTATGTTAATTTGCAACATTCAACAAAGTCTCTGAAGAGAGAAATACTGTGTAGAGAAGAGGGATGCCGGTTTGAGCCCACGGAGAGTTAAATTAATACGCTGGCTTGACCAGTTCCACTTCCCGTACATCTTCATTTGCCAAGCAACACAATCTATAGCCAACTGCTAACCAAGTCAATATGTGGTAAGACTAACAGCCACCCTAACTTGCCTTGATAATTATTCTCCTTTAACTGACATAATATTCAATACACTGTTGTTGAGAGCCATAATGATAAAATTGATGCCTTCAGGGCTACAAGACAATTGAGTTTTAGCCAGATAAAACAATTGGTGCCTAACAGAGCATTTTGGGGTTACACAATCTTCAGATACACAGTTCACACTCCAATTGTATGAGAATGCTGTATAGAAATATATTCAATGTTCTTTGTGCATATCTATTTTAGCATATATGATTTTTGAAGAATGGTTGCTACTAATCTAGTATTTCTGTATTAGAATAAGAGTGTACTATTATAGGTGTTTAATTTTGGTGCTTTTATTTTAAGTGAGCAAATCTGGTTGCCCTTTAACTTTTTTGCTCTTTTTCTAAGGAAGAAAAAAAAGAACAAAATGGTTTTCACAAAGAAACAGTAGATGATAAATGTTGAATGACAAAAAAAATCATTTAAATAAAATCTATAAGACATCAATTCTATCAATATAACAAGACAAGCTAAATCTAGAATTCTTCTAACATAAAACTCATGTATGATTTTCTCAAAATGTCAATTCTGACTCTGGAGAGCGACATTTAAACTGTATTTCTGAACCTGAGATTTCACCAAAATTCATCCTATGAGTGAAGATGCATCATAATTTAAGATTAACGGTAAGTGGCAAAGCTCTTTACACAGAACAACTTACCTCTCCAAATGAGAGGTTTTAATTTAGGGTGCTGCTGAATTTCCTTTCAGTTAATATGCTTTGCAGCTTTATATTAAGACTGTCATAAAAAAAGAATTTTTAAGGAACTATTATGAAAAGAGTACATTTTCTATATTTTCCTTGGAGATGTTGAAATGTTCAGGGGGAAAAAAGAAGCATGAAAATATTACTGGAAATAAAATAAAGAGCAGTTACAGGTCAAGGCAAAGAAGGAGAACAGCGCTAGAAAATCCCACAGGTTTTCTGTTTACTGCTGTCAAAATGCGACTGTGAGCTGTGAGCTGGGTGGGGAAGAGCAAATCAGCAGTCATTCATGCACATGTCTATTTGTTTGGACAGAAAAAGACAATGCAAATGCTCCAAGTACCTTAGGGAAAAAAATACGCATGTGGGAGTGGAACACACAACTGCGGTGTTGGAACTGAGCAGCAGAGTAAAAGCAGGGAAGCTGGAACTGAACTGGGACAAAACATTTCCGTTTTATTAAGCATACTGAGCCTCATTCAGAAAGCTCTAAGCAGGTTATTCCTAGGAGTAGGGTAAAATCCATCCTAAGTGGACATCAACTACCACATTGCAGGCATGACTGCAGAGATGCTGTGGAAGTTGTCTCTGAACCGGCACCATCAGCAACTGTGAAGCTGCCTCTGTGGTGGCTTACTCATCCTTGACCCTACCTCCCAGACCTTGTGCCCTCACCATATCCCCTGACCACCCAGGACTTCTTTTCCCACTCACCCACTGAAATGCCCCGATCCTGAGGCAAATGAGATAATGCTTGTGAAAATGCAGTTCTGTAAACGGAAAACGTAATACATAATTAGTCCCTATCATCATCCCTGTTTTCTTTTGAGGGCCAAGTTTTCCGAGCTTTCCAAGTCGACAACTCACTAAGATAAGAAGTTATTTTGTGCTAAACTGGTCCTGAGGTGGACAGGAGATTCCTTTTCTCAACTTCTACTCACCATCTCTTCCCGACTTTCCTGTCCTGGTGAACACAGGAACACTCCCCCGGTGTTCCTTGCATGGGACAATGATGGGGAAGTGTGTGTTTTATTCCAACTTTAAAGGGGGGCAGGTAGAAGAAGAAAATTGCAAGGAAGGTTTGAGGCTGCCCCCTCATCATACACCAAGCTGAGAAAGCAAACCCTTCATAAAACACAAGGGCGGTATCACAGGAACGCACCCCTTCCTACAGGACTTCCTAAACCAGGAAGGCGCAAACAGAAACAACTGCTTCTGGTTCTTTCTTCTTCTTCTGGTTCCTTAGCAAATGTCAACATTTGCTTGAGATCCTACCTTCTCAAATTTGAGCCTCCTTTAGGGTAAACGGTTAAACCACAGGCAAGTCTTTTTAGAACTTGATGTTCCCAAATCCAAGACAGGCAACTATAAAATATTTCAGATGCAAAGGACACAATGCACAATGATACATGATAGACAGAAGTAACAGGCAAACACCTCAGGAGGTGATAGGAAGCCTATGCCTCTCAGCCTAGGCTCCCATCAGACAAGAAGTGCCATTGTCAGAGGTGGGAGGGCAGGCTGGGGAAGGAGGCATGGAGGCAGATACCTGTAAGCCATGTCTGACTGCTTCAGAACATTGAATTCTGAAGGTTGTGACCCTCATAGAGTCAATGAGGGCAGATGAGCTGTCAAGCAAGGGTTTATGTTAGTTACAATTTTTCCTTTGATTGGGAGGAAGAAAGAATCGTTATGGGACTTGAAAAGCAGGAAAACACAACATCTACAAATTACGTGGTGACAAAAAACACAACATCTACAAATTACGTGGTGACAAAAAGCTCTAAATTATGTATACTGCATTGAAACAGATGAGGGAGAAAACTGATTAGGTATTTTTGTCATGACGGTAGTCCAGAGCGAAGGCTGCATAGTGGAATGGACCTGGGGGGAGGGATTGTATAACACTGAAAGAATTTTTTTTTTTACTTTTCAAAGAGAAGAAGGAACTGGAGGGGAGAGTGGGCAGGGAGAAAAGTGCAACAATGAATGAATGGAAATCCAAAATCTCTGTAAATTTTCATTAATAGTAACAATAATAGCTCTAAAGAACACCAATCTCAGAAAGTCATATGCTTGTTACCCACCTTGGAAGCCTTACTCTTGTTTTTGTTGTGCCATTGAACTGACTAGGGCTTAGATAGCAAACCTGTGACTAACAGAATCTGCACCTTGCTCTATTCTCACTCTTCATAGGGCCAAAATCAGACCTGTTCAGAGGTCAGAAAGCCACACTGGTGGTGGAGAGTTGACTTTTAAGAGGTGCAAACTCACGTTAACACTTATCAACAAATCACTTTGCCCCTCCTAATCCTTACATGGGAGCCGTCCTGTCTACTTGAACATCTGTCCGCCACTCCAGTTCCCTGAGCCCCCTAGCTATGACCACTTAACCAGAGGCAGTGTGTGCCGTGTCCATGAGGGGCAGGAAAGAGACTGAGTTTACCAGCGACTGGTGCCCACCCCCGCCCAGGGCTGGCTGCGTCCGCCATCCTCCCCCTACCTGAAGGATGTATCCCCGCACGTAGTCTCGCAGCGTCCAGCCCAGGCCGTGAAGGATGTGCAGCACCTCCTCCTGCTTGAGGACGCTGAAGAGACGGTCCAGCAGGATCTTTAGCCGCACAGGCACCGCCTGCGTCCCGTAGAGCATCAGGCTGCTGATGTCGAACACCACGTTGGACTGAACAATCTCCACCTGGGTGGGGTGGTACAGGTGCTGCGTGCTGAGTTTATCCAGGGCTGAGTGATCCCACCAATTTCCAGAGGCAGAGGGGGTGAGACAGAGAGGGAGAGAAAAGAAACAGACACCAGTTACTGGAAGTTACTGGAGCCGCATGGCTGACGGAGGACGACCATGGAGGTTTAAACATTCCAATGTGACCACCCTCTTCCTACTCCCTACTTCCCTCTTTTCCAGAAGTGCAAACTACAGAAAATACAAAACATATTCAACAAGCAGAGTCACTTAGTTTTAAGCAGCTATGGCTGCATCTAAAATCCCGATTATTTAAATTGCTAACTGAATATGGTGCAACCCCAGTTCCTGGGTGCCCTTCCTCCTACCAAAACCAATCCTCAACATAAGTCACAGAAAGAAGCCCAATTAATCTAAGTTTACCAAAGACGACCCATGAGAACCTTCATGAGAAATGAAAAGGTTTTTATTACACTATAGGGTTGCTGCTTTTGAATTCTGCCCTCTAATTCTGACTAAATCAACCCCTGTTAAGTGCCTTATAGGGTTCCCTATGCTATCACAAGGGGGACTTGTGGCAAATCTATGGGGAGCTGCACAGCTAACCTGAAGGCTGTGCTATTTTGTCAGATGACATCACCAGTAACTCCTCCAGGGAAAGATGGGTAATCTCCTCCAGTCTGATTTACAGCCTCAGAAATCCAAAGGAGTGTCAACTAGGAGGAGGTTCCCACTCCCAGAGTCATGCTGTTGTTAGGAGCCATTGAGTCAAGTACAACTCACTGCAACCATATGAACAACAGACCTGAACCCTGTCCTCTCCTGAGCCATCCACCCCATCTCTGACACACCCGAACTCACTGGGAAGAGGCACTGTGTCAATCTACTTTGTTGAGGGTCGTCTTCTCTTTTGCCAAACTTTTCCTTTGCCAAGTGTGAGGTTCCTCTCCCAAGAATAGTCTCTCCGAGCAACACGCCCAAAGTATGTGTAAGGAAGCATCATCATCCTTGTCTCTAAGGAGCTCTGACTGCACTTTCTCCAAGACATAACTGTTTGTTCTTTTGACAGTCCACGGGGTATTTAGCACTCTTCTGGAACAACATAACTCAAAGCCATCAATTCTTCTTCTGTCATCCTTATTCGCTGGTAATTAAAAATTCCAGGCTTGGCGAGCAATTCATTGATGATCATCAAAACTGACTGATACAGTAATGAGGTGAGAAATTGTACCATAAAGGCATTCCTGGTGATTATGGGGCCCCAGCGTGTTAAAAAGCTAATCATGATGCCCCACATCTCCAGCAGTTTGATGCCACTCATTACTCCTTAGGAGAATGACGGGCAGTGTCTTCCCCTTAAGATCTATGTACAGGACTGGAAACCTGGTGGCTCATTAGCCAGGGGTCACATGTGTTGAGGAGACTACAATATAATCTTTACACAAGCAAATCACCACCTTTTCTTCCACAGAGAGCCTGGTGGGTTCAAATTGCTGACTTTTTTTTAGTCACAGAGGCTTAACCATTGGGCCACTAGGGGCCATTAGGGGCAAAAGATTTTAGTTCAGGAAATAAGGAAAGCTGACATCACTGTGGTGGCTGAGAATTTTGGCACAGCTAAATTGGCTAACGGAAATATCAGGATTTGGTTCTCCTGATTTTCTGCCTTGGTGCCCACTTTTAAATATTCTTCTTGTTCTCTGGCATGGTGGGGACGGAGGTTACTCAAGAAAAGAAAATTCAAGTCCTAACTTAGACACTTTATCAACACCCTTGAACAAAGGTTGGTTATCACTTAAAAATGAGGGTAAACAATGAAAATAAAAATTTAGTAATTTCAGGGGAGCTCTGGTGGCCTAGTGGCAAGGAACTGCAACTACAATCCCAGAGGCGCACGGTACAAATCCACCATGCTCTGCTGGGGAAGGAGGGACAATCTCCTCCTGTACCAGTCAGATCTGATTTGACGGTACACTCACACAAAAATAATAAAAAAAATTAACAAAAAAACACAACAAAAAACAAAACAAAACAAAATTTAGTAATTTCTATGTATTTCAGTAACGCTTTTCTGAAAATTTAGGACTGATCATTCTCAGAATAAATATTTTTTATTAAATGAGCATCTGAGAAATTGTGATTTTTTTCTCTCTCTCTCCTCCATCGAATTCCAACTCTCTCCCTACAACTGGAAACCAAGGAGGGTCTGAAGCTCTGAACATATCTGAACTACTCAGATCTTGTACATAATTCTGCCTCTTTTTCTTTTAAAGTGAACCAAGAATGTAATATTGTCTCATCAAAAATATGATGCAAAGATTAGCACTAAAATGAATTAGAGTACTTGCAACTCCTTGAAAGAACGCCAGAGACTAAGAAGCTAGAGCTGTCAGAAATGCACAGCCATGCTCTTCTGGAGATGAGGTAAGATAAACACCTGCGGTGGAAGGGTGACCATCTAACTTCAAGAATCTGGTGAATGAGTGTCAGACTACACGGAAGCCCAGGACAGAAGAGCAGCCAAGATTTTCCACAAATCCTAAACAACTACCAACTGCTTTTCCTAAAAATATTATCAGGTAACAGGATGGGCTACAGTACAAACACATGCTTTCGGCAACTCCAATTTTAATGCACCGGTATTTCTGCATAATAGTGTAGATATTTAAATGCATAATAATGTAGATATTTAAAAGTGCACGCACACTTATTTCCAGTATTTCAAATGTATTTTTTTTCAGGGCTCCTCCTCCACTCTCATTTCCTCCTGACTGGTGGACACTAGAGAGTCCATGTACTCTTGATAAATTGCTTTCTTAAATCCACAGTGTAAAGGCCCTTATCATTTACCCGCTGGCTTCATTCAACACATTTCCTCCCAGGAATACTTTGTCAAAGAGTTCGGGTTTCCTCATACTTCATTTCTTGCAGCTGATTTGTCTGATCTTTCCTATTCTAGTGGTTAAGTCAACTTTGAATAAATAGCCTTAAAAATTAATTTAACATTTGGGAAAGATAAGGAATTCACTAGCCTAGGGATTGAAGTCTTCTTTAACTCCACAGGGCATTTAGGCAGCAGAAAAGCAGGAAAGAGGTATTATCATCCCTGTTCTTCTTTAAGAACAGCTTCACTACTCAGCTTTCTGCAGAGTAACTACTCTGCTTATAGAATCAAGTGACCATATCAGGGGAAATCACAACAACCAGAGTCTGCTCCTCCCTTCATGTCCCATTTCAACACAAAAGGCACTGTTAGAACCATGGAAAATAGGAACTCAGAAGGGTTCAGTAAAAGGAAGGAAGATGACACAAAATCAAGACTGTTGATGTAGATGTTTGGCACCTTGCACTCCTGCACTGAGCATTGGCAAGTCTGCATACACAGACATTCAAATGCTAGTTAAACTCTGTGAGCTTTCTCTTTCCAGCTCCTTATAAATATCTGAGTATATCAGAGTGAGGCCTGGAAAACTAATATGCCCTAGACCACAGGCAACAGCCTCTGTTTTAAGAATGGACAAGTGATCGAAATCTGAACAATAGAGACGGAATTCCGTATATGGTTAAAATGAAAGCATTTCCTCTGCTCTGAATCTAATATGTATGCTTACGAACACAGCCAACATGAGGCAGAACTGTACTGGAAAAACAAGTGCTCACAACATCTTTTGATCTATAAGATCTGGCAGTGCCTGAGGCTGGTACTATCCCTGGACTTTGTAGTTATGTAAGTTAACAAAAGCTCTCTCATTTCACTTTCTGCCCCAACTTCCTCATAGTAAGTGGGATAATATACCTGGAAATTATAATTTAAAAAGCCCTAATACATTGATTAACTAATACATTCATAACTAATGATTGTTTGGCTTCACAATCAACACTCTTGGTGCCAGCCCAGGAAAACAAAAGACGAATTGCACCAGGAAAGTCTGCTGTCAGGGACCTCTCCAGAGTACTGAATGATGGCAATGATGCCAGTCTAGAGCCTAACCTAAGGCGCATCTGATCCAGGCCATAGTCTTTGAAATTACTTGCTGTGTACCAGAGAGGTAGAAAATGACTAGGGATGACAGAAGAAGAATCAATACCTTTGAGTTGTGGTGCTGGAGAAGAGTATTGAATATATCACAGACTGCGAAGAGAACAAACAGGTCTGTCCTGGAGAGAGTAAAACCAGGCTGCTCCTTTAAGGCAAAAATTTTAAAATTTCATCTCATACTTTGGGCGTGTTACAAGGAGGGAGCAGTCCTTGGAGAAGGACATCACGCTTGGAAGAGTAGAGGGACAGCACAAGAGAAGAAGGTCCTGAGTGGGATGGACTAAGTGACTGGAGTAATAAATGGGGCTAGAGGTGTCAGAGACAATGAAATTGGCTCAAGATAGAGCAGGGTTCAGAGCTGCTGGACATAGGGTTCCTATAAGTCGAAGTAGACTATGTGACATATAACAACAACAATAACAAACAACAAATACAAGAAGGCATGAGGTTTGAATCCATTGACTGCTCCATGAGAGACCGTTGGTCAATCTCATCCCGTGTGATTCACTGCCTGTGAAACCGCACAGGGCCAGCTATGGATCAGTCCTGACTTGCCAGCACACCACCACCACCATCACAGCAACAGTTACTCACATACGGCATCCCGGGGGGCCTAGTGACTAAGGAGTTGTATTGTCAATGCAAAGAGAGGTGACTGAATTTACCACTTGCTTTTAAGGAGAAAGATGAGCAATCTGCTCCTGTGTGCTTTCTGTCTTCTGAAAACTCACTAAAGGGATTAGCTATGAGTTAGTTCAAACTGGATGGAACGATACAACAGTATTACAATAATACAACAAAGAGTCCTGGTGACATAGTCGTTAATCAGTAGGCTATTAAGGGAAAGGTCAATGGTTTGAACCCACCACATACTCTATTGGAGACAGAAATAGCAGAATGCTTCGGAAAAGCAGCAGCCTGGGAGACCTATGAGGCAGTTCTTTTCAACACATAGAGAACTGGTTCACTGCAAGTCAGAATCAACAGTGTACAACAAAAACTACCTTCTGGAGAACTTCTCCGCCTGGACTCCATGGCATAGGCAATCAGTGGTTCTCCTTACTGTAGATTAGTTCCAGGTCAAATCCAATGCATAGTATCTCCACTGACTGGATGAAATTATTTTTATCAATCTTCTACATAAACCATTATATACATGGTGATAAAAGACTTCAAGATCATGAACAAGATGGAAACGATCATCTAAGTAGTAACTGCATACTACGCTTCATTCTAAAGCATTACACAAATCTCCTCTAACTCTTTTAAGAAAATGAACCCACATGGTATTACTAGTAATAACTTTTCAGAGATCACAAACTCGACCTAAAGTCATTTAGCAATAACTTTAAAGAAGATTTTGCTTCTAACAAGTGTTCAGATAAATGATCAATAAAGACATTTTTGGTATTTACAAGTCTTCATCACACTCCATCACACTTTATCAACTCCCCAGAGTCTGGGCGTCTCACCTACACCCTGCTGAAACAAGCATGTCAAAATCCACCACTAACCACCTCACAACGCACTCCAACGGCATTCTCCACGAAGACTGTGATTGTCTTTGATCTCTTCATAGAAGCTAGCCCCACTGAGCAGCAATTATAGTAAAACGCACTCCTCCTTCATGCATGTTGTTGTTAAGTGCCGTCAAGTCATAGGCGACTCACAGTGACCCTATGAACGAAAGTCCTTGACCCTTGCAGGACTTTCATCCTTTCTCCAGGTTCATAGGGTTTCTGGAGGCAAGTTATTTATGGAAGTGGATGCCACTCCTGCTTCCAAGCTTGTTTTAACTGGGGAGCCCCACCAAATGCTGTCCGCCACAGGTAACTATTCTCCCATTTGACACATTGGTGTCACAGTGTTTAGATTCACAGCAACCACAGTTGTCTCTGTAAGGCAAGTGGACATACCAGGTCTATACAACCTACAAGAATGTTTGACCCAAAACAATTAAAAACTGGCCTGGGGGCCGCAGATTAGAGTCACCCACTTTTGGCTTGGTAGCATCACTTTTGGTACACTGAGCCAGCTGGTCTCTCTAGTAAAATTCTAGCAGACTGCACTCCTCCTTAATGCATACACATTTTTATTTATTCACCAGCCTTTAGTAACTTATTACTGACACAAGTGCTGCTTGCAGATGTACAAGTATACAGCAGATTCCATTTTCAAAGTTAGGTATGTACACATTCAAGAAGGAATGAAGACAATGATGATGAACGTTCATAATTACCATTATTACCTGGAAGGTTATACTCTGGCTATACTGCGGGATCCTTTTGCCTAAATTTCTTTTAGGATTTGAGTTTCTCCCTCATTGTATTTGAGTCAGAACTGGCTTCCAGCTGACCTTCCAGGGGGATTTCAAGGGTTGTACACGGCACAGGAAGAGAGGACTCATTTTTCTCTCCAAAGCAGTTGGTGGATTTGAACCAACAGAGGCATCACCTTTGGGTGAGCAACTTCCTTCAGACCACACCACCAGCGTTCCCTCGGGATCTGAGTGGGGATCAAGAATCTCTACTTCTAACAAGTCACCAGAAAAAGCTGTTGCTTTTGCTCAGGGGACAGATTTTGAGACTAATAACTAAAGGTACATGTATAAAAGAGCCGAGTTCTCCAAGAAAGTCCAATGTTAAAACAAAATATTTGGAGATGAATCCACAAAGATCAAAAAAGCAGAGTATAAGGAGTCTCAATCTTGAAAGAAACCTAGTGAAATCTTATAATTTTTTTTCTTGCTAACAGGCTATACAGTATACTAATTATTTTGTAAAATGAAAAGGATTTGATCCCTTAAAGAGTTCAGAAGTGTGGTTATAACAACTTGCTGATCAGGACACAATGTCCTTGAGAATGAAGACAGTGAAGGACTCTCAAGGGACTTCTAAAGGACAGCAAAGATGGAGTGATGTCTCATTCAGCTAGAAAAATTTCCATTGTTGATTATGGTATAAGGCTCCCACCTGCCCCACCAAAAAGCTCCATGGAAAATTAAGTTGAGGGCCAAGGCAGGTGCAGAGAAAAGAGGAGGACATTTCTATAATAGTCCAGTGAGACATGCTTTAACCCGCTGGACTTCATGCTATCATACGAATAACCCTGCGTCATGAGATGTTCTTCCTACAGGTTACAGGCATCACAACTCAACTTCCAGATCCTGAACTTCCACATTTACTCGGCCCTAAAACTGATCAGGTAGCAGTTTCATTCTATTGACACAGGGTCACAAGGACTGTCAAGACAACCTCAGAGCACCTAACAGCAACAAAACTGACTTAGCCAAAACCAGACCTGTTTATACATTCAGAGTAACCACTGCACTAGCCATCTCTTCTGGAAAAACAAAACAAATCACCCCCTCGTTTATGACAAAATACAGGCACACCCCAGCTCCTTAGTCACACTGGACTCTGGTACCAAAATAAGCAAGTACCTGCAAAGTTTGTGGAAAGCCTCCTATAATGATGGTAAAGGCACCATGACTTCCTAAAGCTGCCTCTTTCTCTAACTATGACCATAAAGGTAGGGTGTAGATAGAACCTGGTAGTTGAGCCACATTGAAATGAAGAAAATTCAGATATAATGCAAAATGGAGCACTGGTAATGACCTTACGATTTCTATCCCATCTATTTTAATAATGTACATCACTCTTTTGAAAGTATCTTGTGAGAGCAAAGCAGAAAGGTCTAATATTGAAAATGGCTTTCCACCTCCATTTCAAAGGTAAATGATTCTTTTCAACTCTTCTCAATGCTTATCCCTAGGAGGTGTGCTCTGGGGCTTTCTCTCCAGGTGACGGCACACACCTCCTGCTCTTTTAGATCCAGTTAAAATACCTTCCTTGGTCTACAGACTTTGTCAGTTGTACGGTCTGAAGCTTGTGAACAGAAACTGCCCAGGATTTCTTTCAGAAAAGGTATGAATCATTCATACAATCTAATTAATCAAGCAATACAAAAATATTAAATTCAAGGATCAGCAATCATCTTTTGTGTCCTAGAAAACATTTTCTATATCTCAAAAAACCGCAAATTAAAGTATAACCTGATGCTAAAATAGTGCCTGTTTACCAGTATCCAAACTTTCTTTGATTTAACACATAAAACAAAATATCAATGAGATCTAGAAAATTTAGTATATTTTTAAAGAAGCTTTTTATTCATTTGTTACTAAAGTGAAAAAAAAATTGTATTACGATATACACAAAGAAATACATTTGACAAACTATTACCAGGCCTTTTTGAATAGTCCTCATTTTATATGTAACACAGGTATTTTACAGTGCAATAGTAAAGTAACAACAAGAAGCAATGAGAAATAGAATTTTTTTTATAATTGAATAAATTGTGTTATGCCTACATTTTATTACTGAATATTATCGTAACCTATTTTCTAAAATCTGTTGAATAATTTATCACTGTGCTTTTATAAATTTCCTGATGAGCCAGAATTACAAAATGAATGAAACTTTGGAATGTGAGGAACTTAGAGGTATAGTCAAATGAGCAGCAGGGGAAACACACGTCCCCTGAGCAGCTGACCGTCTGACTGACCCTTCCTCTGGTGAATCCAGCTGTTGTTATGTGTTGTACAGTCAGAAGTGAAAGGTTGCTGATGGAAGGAGACGGCCCATCTTTCTGTCATGGAGCTTCATGGATTCGAACCACCACCCTTTACTTCAGTAGCACAACTGCTAACCAGTAAGTAGTCCACTAACATTCCCTTGGGTAATCCAACTAACTACTCCTATTCAGTGGAAGCGATCCTAAACGGTGACTTGACTTCTATGCAACGTCTTGGCTCACTGTCAATCCAAACATTCCTAGTATTATAGTAAATGTAACTAATGAGTAGTTAGGGAGTTGTGGAAATTATAGAATAAGATCACTAATATCATATGTTGTTTTTGTTATGTGCCGTTGAGTTGTTTGCGACTCATAGCGACCCTATGTACAACAGCCCTAAACCCTGCTCTATCCTGTGCCAATCTCATTGCCTCTGACACACCCATCCCGATTACCCCAGTCACTGAATCAATCCACCTCAAAGAGGGTCTTCCCCTCCTGCGCTGTCCCTCCACTCTACCCAGCATGATGTCCCTCTCCAAAGACCTGTCTCTCCTTACAACATGTCCAAAGTATGTCAGACGAAGCCCCAGAATCCTTGCCTCCAAGGAACAGCCTGGTTTAATCCTTTCTACGATGAATCTGTTTGTTTTCTTGGCAGTCCATGGTACATTCAATACTCTTCTCCATCACCACAGCTCAAAGGCGTCAATTCTCCTTCTATCCTCCCTAGTCATTGTCCAACTCTCTGATGCATAACAAGTGATTGCAAGGACCATGGCCTGTATCAGGCAGACCTTAGTCTCCAGAGAGACACTGTTGCTCTTGAGTATTTTGGAGAGGTCCCTAACTGCAGACTTTCCCATCGCAATACGGTTTTTTATTTCTTGGCTACTGGTGCCAAGAGCATTGCTGAAGATTATCCAAAAATGACTAGAACAGGACATTGACAGAGAACTTCTAGAAATAAAAGCTAAGTTTGGAAGAAGCTGTGGCAGCAGGGATACCATTGCTGATATCAGATGGATCTTCGCTTAAAGCAGAAGGAACCAGGACAGTGTATACTTGTATTTTATCAACTACACAAAGGCATTCGACTGTGTGGATCACAACAAATTATGGCTAACATTGAGAAGAACGGGAATCCCAGAACACTTGATTGTGCTCATGTGAAACCTAGATCAAGCGGCTGTTATCTGAGCAAAGCAAGGTGATACTGCCTGGTTCAAAATCAAGAAAGCAGTGCTTCAGGGAGGTATCCGTTCTCCGTATCTTTTCAGTTTGAAGGCTGAACAGATTATCTGAGAAGCTAAACTTTATGAAGAAGAATGTGGCATCAGGATTAGAGAAATTCTCATCAATAACTTGCATCATGCAGATGACATGACCTTTCTCTCCACAACTGAGGAAGATTTGAAGCACTTGCTGCAGATGATCAAGGAATGACACCTTCAACATGGATTAAACCTCAACATAAGGCAAACAAAAATCCTCACCACCAGACCTATAGGCAGTATCATAGTAAATGGAGAAGAGACTGAAGTTGCTGACAGTTTCATCTTGTTTGGATTCACAATCAACACCAATGGCATCAGCAGTCAGGAAATCAAGATGAGTTGCAGGGCAGGGTGGGGGAACTCAGCTGTTACGGGCTTCTCCAGAGTGCTACAGAGCAAACTCAGTCTAGAGACTAAGGTGCACTTGATCCAAGCCATAGTCTTGTTAATTGTTTGCTATGCATCTGAGAGCAGGGCAATGACTAAGAATGAAAGAAGAATTACTGATGGTTTTTAAAAATTTTTTTATTTTATTTTATTATTTTGTGTGTGTGTACCATCAAATCAGATCTGACTGGTACAGGAGATTGCCCTTTCTTCTCCAGCAGAGGATCTGGTGGATTCGGACCGTGTACCTCTGGGATTGCAGTGCAGCTTCTTGGCCAGTAGGCCACCAGAGCTCCCTTTACTGATGCTTTTGAGCTGTGCTGCTGCAGAAAAGTATTGAACATACCTGGACTGCCAAGAAAAGAATCGAACATACCGGGACTGCTAAGAGAGTGAAGCCAGGTTGCTCCTTGGAGGCAAGGATTTTGAAACTCTATCTCACATACGTGGGCAGGTTTTCAGGGGGGCACAGCCCTTGGAAAAGGGTACTGTGCTTAGGGCACAAGGTCAGAATAGGAGGGGAAGATCTTGGATGAGATGGATTGACACAGTGACTATGGTAATGGAGTCAGGTGTGTTGGAGGCAGTGAGGTTGGCTCAGGAAGAGCAAGGCTTATAGGTGTTATTTATGGGGTCACTATGATTTGGAGTCAACAACACATAACAACAACAGTACCCTAATGGTAAGGAGTTGCACCGTTGACAGAAAGGTTCGAATCCACCAGCTACTCCAGAGAAAACAGATGGGTGCTCTCCTCCTACGTGGTTTCACCCCTCTGACAACCCCCGGAGGGGATCAGCTCTTACTCAACAGCAATGAAGAATTTTCATTTTTATCCTAAGAGTTAGAAATGTAGTCTAGAAAAATAGGAGACATTATCCAAACTCTCTTGAAAAATGGAGAAAAGAACAAAGTGAGGGAAACAAATTTCTGAAAAACATCTGTATGAAACTGAAAGACAACTAAACTTGCAGTGAGAACATAATTAATACGGGACAAAGAGAGGGTTTCTAGGCATGATAAAAATGTTCTCTCCAAACCAAGAAGGATGCTGAATAGGTTCAAAATTTGAAAAAATGAAATTCTGACATGCTCATGAGAGAGGCACAAGATGAGGCAGGAGACAAGAACAGCAATCCAGCCACCATGCAGCGCTGACTAATGTCCTCACGGGTGTTACCGTCACTGCATGGTACCCTGGTGGTACAGTGATCAATGTGCTTACAAGTGACTTCAAAGTGCAGCATGTCAAACCCACAAGCCTTTTCATGGGACGAGGATACAGCACTCCCTTTCCTTCCTTTTCACTGCCTTGGGAAGCCTCAGGGGACAGTTCTGCTCCCTTAGTGAACCACTATAAGTTAGGAGTGAAGGTCACAAGTATAGTTAGTACACGAGTATAGAAGATTTGTAATGCTGTCCTCCTTTGCACTGGTCTTTTCTTTCCAGGTTCAGCCTAAGTTCCTCATCCCTCTTCTCTGAGGCCTGGTGAGGTTCCTTCATGGCTGTAGAAACTGTGTCTCAGGAGCTCTGGTGCTTCCTGAGGCCAATCGTGGGAAAGACAGACAAATGCTCAGTTTTACTGGGCCCACTTATCTGCCTATCCGATCACAATGTTGTTGTTAGATGCTGGACAAGGCGTGCATAATAAACAGATCTCAGCACCGTCCTGTCCACTGCGCAGTCCCTGTGTCAATCTAACTTGTTATAAGGATCTTCCTCTCTTACACTGACCTACCTTTCCATACACTATGTCCCTCCTCCACGGAATAGCCTTTCCCAACAACATGCCCAAAGTATGAGAGATGAAACCAATTTTTTCCAAGATCTACCTGTTCTTTGGGCAGTCCATAGGCTATTTAGTACTCTTTTCCAACACCACAACTCAAAGGCATCGGTTCTTTTTATCTCAACCTTATCAAACAGTTCTCAAATGTTTAATATGTTATTAAAAAGACCATGGGTACCTTAGTCTTCAAACTGATTTTTGGAGAGATATCTGACAACAGACTTGCCCAATGCAATGCATCTCTTGATCTCCTGATGACAGGCACCAAGGGTGTTGAGTGTAGATCCAAGTAAAGTGAAATCACTGACAACTTCAATCCTTTATCTATCACGATGTTGTCTCTTGGTTCAGTGGTAGGAACTTTAGTTTTCTTCATGTTGACATGTATTCCATACTGAAAGCTGTAATACCTGATCTTCTGAAGCAGAAATGTCAAATCCTCCTCACCTTCTGCAAGCAGGATTGTGTCATGTGCATAACAAGTTGTTATTAAGTCTCTTTCCAATTGTGATGCAGCATTCTTCTTTCGAGTCTAGCTTCACAACTTATCAGTGCAACATAGAGACTGAGTAGGTATGAAGAATACATCCCTGACACACATCCTTCCTGATTTTACAATCATATCTGAACATAATCACTTAACAAACAAGAACTATGAGTGCTGAAAAACCATGTTCTGAATGAGGAACACAGTGACATACACGTAAAACACCTGCTGTGACTCAAGGTGACCCTGTAAACAGCAGAGCAGAACTGAGTTCCAGAGAATGTTTAATGCCTGCATTTCAAGTAGTAGACAGCCAGGCCTTTCTCTGGAGGGCCTTTGAAGTGAAATTAAACTACTAACCAAAGTCTGAGGTGTTAAATGTTAGTTACACATGACTTCACAACTAGATGTGCAGACTGATACAACCTTTGATACTTACAGCAAATATTTTTCAGTTAATGATAAAAATACTTACTGTATATATCAAAAAAGAAGAAATTCCACTGTTACAAGTTAGGAGTTGTTGCTAAAGTATTTCCTTTTCCTTTTTCTTGTTTTTCGGTGGCATTTGCATCTTTTTCAGTGTACGTCTCTGTGCTGGAGGAGAGTCTTTTACTAAGACCACCACCATTTCTGCACTGGAAAGGGAAAATTCTTTATGTCCCACATGTCTACGTCTGTATCTTCTTGTTTACTTTTTAGATCCCTCAGAAAACAAAACAAAACAAACCCCACTGCAATGGGGGAGAGAGAGCTGTAGCAGTTTAAGAAATAAGACGGCACTTGGCTGGTTAGACAGAAATGGACTGAATTTTAGATAATTTATTTTCTTTCCTAAAACATCAAGCATATGAGGTTTACATCTTTAGGATAAAAAAAATGGTGAACATTGGAAATCTTTTTGTGAAGGAAAACATGTTTTATGTACTAGAGTGCATAGGCTAAACTAATCTATAAATAATAGCAATGTTCCCCATAATAATAGTATAGCACTCAGGGAGTTCTGGTGGCCTAGGGGCAAGACGCTGCACTGCAATCCCAGAGGTATGTGGTTCAAATCCACCAGATGCTCTGCTGGAGGAAGGGGCACTGTCAGATCTGATCTGACGGTACCTGTAAAAATAATACAATAAACATTTTAAAAAAGTATAGAACTCTAGATTTGTGATGGGTAGGCTTGATTTTTGGTCCCAAAAATCATAGAGGAAAAAGGTATAGTATAAACTTTGGGATCAAACACACTGATAAAAGGATTTATAGCTTTCCAAGGGAAAGGAGGAGGTTCGATCAATGATCTCAAATTAACACATAATGTCTGGGTGATCAAAACTCATTTTTGTAATGAAAATCTGCACCGTGAGGGCAAGAGCTGAGGGTCTGTGGGTGATTTTTTTGTTGTTCATTAGTGTAAGTGGTAAACGAGAAATAGAATGAAAATGATGTCACAAACACAGCATATGTTATCAACTATAGTGTCAACTGAGAGAAAATGTGCTTTATATTCCATTTCCAAATCTATAAATTAGTGCTGAGGTGACCAAGGGGTTCTTAAGAAAGATCTTGCACCTATTAGGTGAAATATGAGTCTTTTTCTCATTTCTGTCTTCAATAATAAACCTTATTCTTCCAAGACTTCAAATAAATGAAAATAAATACAAACCTGTAATTCTGCAGCCTTCACTTCTAGTATTTTCTCTGAAGGTCACTGAAATAAGAACACATTCAGATACCTTCCCCCCCTTAATGTTGGGAGTATAAAAGTGCTTTTCACTGACCCTAAAAAATTGGCTCTCAGTGATAATTTAGTTTTTCGATCCTCTCCCTTTAAAAAAAAAAAAAGAAAGAAAGAAAAACTAAACACCTAAGTTTTTGTGAAAGCCAAGTTCCAGTGACGTAGGTGGTTTCTAGAAGGAAATGCTCATTCAGGTGATCATTGCCCAGGTTTGCTGGTGTGAGGCCAAACACCATTCAAAGAAACAAGGAGAGTGGGAAGTGGGGAGTGGGGAGATTTTTCAAAACCACCTACTTTGCAGAATACAAGAATGAAAATTTTATACAAAAATACTCTAAAAGGAAGCCTTTCATTTTTCTAATTTCCCAGTTCTGCCTGGAAATTTGAAAAATTTTAAATGCTACTTTGAAGCAATTTTACAAGGTGGGGGAGGGGGGAGCGAACACATATTCTTTCATTTAAAGCCAAGTGTGCTTTATATGGTAAAAGGAATTATTCTGAGAACAACATGCCTCCTGCCTCAAGTTCTCCTGAGAATTTAAACTTATAATATCATCAAATGGTCAGTTTTAGGAGCCCTAGATCCTAAACTGCTACTTTACTTTTAATTTCAATAGATTAACAAGGAGCGTGTTTTATAAGACTGTTTTTATGGAATGTTTTCCATGGTTATTTTAAGAGTCCTAAGATAAGGTTGCTAGTGACAGGATTTTCCTAGAACGATTTCTAGGGTCAGATTTTTCAGTTTTAGTTATAAACAGAACACTGGTATCTTATCCTACCTCAAACACTCCAAATGTAACATCTGCATTGATGAGAGTGGGTGGTTCTTCCTTCTTTCTAATATGACCAATAATTTCCAATTATATCACACTTTGTAACAGGCACACAATGCCTGCTGCAATGATTTGTCATTTCAATGTAGCTACCCATGAACTTCTATAGACTTAATGGGATTTTGCGTATTTGGAATTTGATCATAAAGGGGCCCTTTGGAATCATTACAACATCAATCCTATCCCATTATGAGATTCCGCTCTCTTACTAGGTAAGAGCACCCTACTCAAAGCCCCTTAATCTACCTGCAGACTGTGAGCCAGGTCCTAATAAAAGCTTCAGCACTTGGGGGAGAACATTAATAAACGGCACTGATGACATATTAAAAACTTTTAGTGATCTGGGGGTTTACGAAGGAAGGCAATAGCTGTGATTAAGAGAAAAAGTCCTCTTGACTTGAAGGAATATTTAGAGCGGTACCTTCTCCATTATTTCTTTTGGGGAAAGAACTATGTAATTGGGAGCAAATTAAGTACAAAATAACTCATGTTCCATTTAAGTCACAACTTCCTAACTGTAACTGTCAAGGATGAATTAATTAGGATATTTAATACCAAGGAGAAAGAAAGCTTGCTTTTAAGATTTTTTTTTTTTTTTAAGTAAAAAAGCAAAGCTGAAAGACCTGATCCTCAAGTTTGGTGATAAAAACTGTCAGCCCTTATGTGTGAAAAGTTTATTTCCACCCCCCCCCTTGAATAAACAGTGCTTTAGAGTTTTTAAGTTTAAAAAAATTACTAAGCCTCCATAAACTTTGATCATATTACTACTCCTTTTATATACCACCTAAGGTGAGTCGTTTTAAATTTTTATTCCTTGCCCTTTAATATATGAGAAACAACCTACGAACGCCCTCATGGTCCACTATGAATGTGATTCTGAACTGGAGAGAGGGAGGAAGCACAAAGTACCTCCACCAAGCCCCTGCTATCTAAGGCTTTTAATGACTCCCAGTTGATGAACAGCACTGAGTGAACAAGGACAGGCACATGCAAACACCACAATTAGTCCAGAAAGGAATCTGAGCTCCACTTGCGCCTAAATCGCTAATATTTCAAACTGATTGGCACTTCCCCCCTATGGCCTTATGCATAATAGAGTCTTCACAACCGACTTTGGAAATCATTAAAGTCTGACGGAGGCACACATAAAAGTCGACTGTCAACGCTTGGCTTTCCAGCAGCAGGCTCACTCTCTTGGCTAGGAGATTAAACAAGCTCTTGGGGTTTCTTTCTTCTCCCCATTCCCTTCGGTACATGGCTCTCCCCCCCCCCCCCCCCCCCCCCCCAGGCCTATCTTTGCTCATTTGCAACAACTCCTCCAAAAAAAGGTAGTGCGGGGAAAAGAAAAACGGATTCTTCAAATGTGATGGTGGATCTAGGAAGAGATCTGGAAACGGAATCCACTTGCTGAAACTAAGTTTGGGATTGTGATTATTGCTGCTCTTCTAACTCCTGCTACTAACGCTGGTCAAAAGTTTGGTACACAAACCCTGCATTGTAAGAGTTTTATACAAATTATGTAAATATGGCCAATAATAAATTATTACCCATGTAAACGATTTCTACTGAAATTTCCAACTTAACATGTAAGTCATTTTATGAAACAAAAGAGAAACTAGGAAAAAACCCCCTCCATAAATTCTTCTGTAAGAAAATAATCACCTTATGTCCAAATTATCCTTAAAGCCTTACCTTTTCTTGACACAGTATATATCTACATGAGAATTTCAATAACGAAGTAGTGTTAAAGCAAGACTTACGATCTGATATAAAGCATACTTTATCAGAGGTAGTGAAGAAGCACTTAAAAATTGGGAGAAAGCAGTGATACAAAAGCCAGTGGTGGTCTTGTTCGTGTGTTTTGATAGTTTTTAAATGGACAGTCATCTTTACATTGAAAGTACTTCCCCCTCCACTCTCTCTGCAAGTTAGCCTCAAATCTCATTCTAATCTTTAATCAATCTCCCCCACCCCACTACAATCCCTTAAGATTCTGGGCTATCACACACACTTATGACACTTTGACACTGATGTGTGTTTTCTTTTGAACTCCTGGATTTGCTTAATGCATATATCAAGTATCAAATTG
Source organism: Elephantulus edwardii (assembly GCF_000299155.1). Lineage (NCBI taxonomy): Eukaryota > Metazoa > Chordata > Mammalia > Macroscelidea > Macroscelididae > Elephantulus > Elephantulus edwardii. Next base: position 15,704,666 of record NW_006399764.1, on the reverse strand, counting down.
TTCTGCATCCTCCAGTGGTGGGCTAAAAGACCCTAGAAAAAGACTTTCTCATAAAAAGGGCTGAGAGTCTTAACATTCATGAAAAGTCTACACACACCATGTTTTTAAATGTATGGGAGTAGAAAATGTTCAAGACTGGAGATGGCTAATGGATTTCCCCCTAATAAGATCATAGTTAATACTATATGGTCACTCAGGGGAACTTCCAAGTGACCATTCTATCCTGTATTTACTGCCTATTTAATATATATGGGTTATTAATAAGGCTAAAAGTTCTTCAGAGTTTCAGGGCGATGGCAAAACAAAACTATTTTACACTATCACCATTACTTAAGGGAGCACAAGTATTCAGAAGAGAACTACTTGAAAAAATATGGACCAAAAAATCAGGAGTGATACAAGTGCTTTGATTTCCAGTTACCCACTTGATAATGGCAAAGATTCTATTTTCCAATTAGAAGGAACACTTTATTAATAATTAATAAGCACAATACAAAAAAAACCCCAAAATGTTAAAATGTAGCAATTTCTCTTTTATATATGTTACTGTATTTAAAAGCCAGTAATAGAAAACACTTGCCAAATTCATTTAGTTTCTGACTGAGGCACTCATGCGATCTCCTCATTTACAGCTTGCACCTACAGATGTTCACACTTAGTAAAAGGGCTTCTTAATAGCTTTTTTTAATTAAAAGTGTGTTGATAATAGGTGTTTTCAACATATCTAAACAACACAGCTTAACTGACAAATGCCTTGTTGTGCTGCACATTGTGGCATGATTTTAAAAGAGAGCAGATATGATTCTGTTGCATGTCTATGGGATAAATGTTATACCCCTCAAACCTCCAATGAAATCCTTCATTAATTTGTATCTCTGTGATGTTTCCAAGTAGAAAAATGCTAGATTGCTACTAGGTTTATGTAGCCAAAAGCAGAACCACACAGTTGCTGCTCCTGCTCGCAGGGTTTCCACCACCCTCCCTTTGCAAAACTTTGAACCCAGTGCAGCTTTGACACACTGCCTCTTCAGTTAATAACTATCAAGTTTCCCCTTGTCTCCTGTCTACTTTTCTTTGAGGCAATTGCGCACTCAGCACCTGAGATAATAACACACATCTATAAGATAAAAGCAATGGCATTAATGTAATTGTCTGCCTCTCTTGCTGTAGCCTAATCTTTTTCCCCTTCAGTTTTGACTGCCTGTGTGACACCTGTTTTTGTCTCCTCTGATCCTGGGACAGGTTTTCCGCTGACAAGGTTTTTGCCTGACAGAGATTCTGCAGACAAGAACATAATAAAATATGAGAACTGCTTGTCAGGGTTCCTGCCAATGCTCACATGAAATAAGGGGGGGATGGGAGGAGGAAAGCTTTTTTTTTTTTTTAAAGGAGCCTTGTGATGGTCGCTTTTGGCCTACGGGGAGAAAGACTTGCTTTGCCAATTTCTCCAAGCCAAACAGGTGTTTTCTTTTATGAAAAAGGTTGATTTGGTTTTTTTAAAAAAAATTTTCACTGATAGTGGGAAACATGAGCTGCCAGAAAGAGGCAGGGGTGGGGGACATTTCTGACCCTCCGAATGCATATCTGGAAAGAAGTGTACCACTCCCAGATGAACGTGGAAAAGGTATTTCACTCAAGACCATATTTTCTGAGTAATACAAAAATGCCAACATCTGCTACTGATCAAGCAAATGTAACTACTCCTCCTAGGACCGGCTTCCTGGATAGTTGGGCTACTAACGCCTCCCGACTACTTCCCACTTGTTTTGTGGTCGGAAGACACAGAGAGTGACAGCAAAGATGAAATGGAGAGAACACTTGAAAAAGAAACGTAGACATGGAACCACAGACATGAGGCTGTGCTCACCACTCCGAAAAGGCAGCAAGAGAACCCAGGAGTTAGGGAAGGAGGACTGTCAGGCTTTCCCATCAACCTTCACTTGTGCACCATACACAGGAGGCTGCAGACAGTACCAGGAGAGATGAAGAAAGAGGTCTCCCCTTTCTGAGCACAAGTTAGTCAAGGAATCAGTATTCCACAGAAACTCCTCCTCAGGTCTCTGCCAAAGACACTGAAAATACATGGAAGAGAACTTTTAATTACTCCTGAGGACTCCCTCTTCCCTGATGACCAAGGCAGAGCAAAGCCTGGATTCAATCAATGTAGTCGATGTGAAGTCTCAAAGGACTAAATGACAAGAGTTTGCTGTGAGGAGTGAAGGACCCTCAAGAGTCTGGGCTCTTATTTTGTGGGTTCTCACACCAATGATAATGACTTGGCCACCCAAGAATGTGACTCCAAGCTTGGCCCTGTCCAAGCCAACTCACATCTAGGGAGCTTTGGAGGCAAGAAGCTGTGCTGCAATTCCAAAGGTATGTGGTTCCAAACTACCAGCTGCTCTACAGGAGAAGGATGGGCAGTCTTCCCATAGAATTAACTGCTTTTGAAAACCCTCTGGCAGGTCAGCTATGGGTGGGTTCCAACTTGATGCCACAACAACAGGGCCTAGAAGCCTAAGAGAAGTATGATACAAGTAACAGATATGATTAAAAAATTTCTAGGGAGCTCTGGCGGCCTAGTGGCAAGTAGCTCCACTGCAATCCCAAAGGCACACAGTTCGAGGCTACCAGCCGCTCTGGGGGAGAAGGATGGGCAATCCCCTCATATGCGGTTAATTGCCTCTGAAAACCTGCTGGAGGGTCAACTATGGGTCACTTCCAACTCTGTGGTACACAACAACAACAAATTTCAAAAAGTAAAAAGAAACAGTGATATTAATTTTAAAAATATCTTAATGACTTGTAACAAAACAGGGATTGGTTGAGAGCAGCAATCTTCAGACGTCTGGAGCTGGGCTGCTCTGTGGGTTTAAACCAACAATCTCTCCCAGGGAGAGGGACGGGCAGTCTCCCCTCCCCTCCCAATTCACAGTCGCAGAACCCAGGGGAGGGCTATGGTGTATTTGCATGGATTTAGGAACAGTGAGGTCAGGAGATTTCTTTTTTAGATATAAAAATATCTTTTATCAACATGAAATTAATAAAATAATTTGTTATTCTTTTCTAGATTACATTTCCAATACTGGCTTGGACTTTATAGATACAAGATTATAAAGTTCATTGCCAGTGTATAAGGAGCTCTGGTGGCAAGGAAGTGCACTGCCACATTGAGAGTGAGTAGTTCAAAACAGCAATTCTGTATGAGAAAGAAGCCATCTCATCTCCTCTGGTGGGATTAGACTGCCTCTAAAAATCCAATCCACAACAATTTATTCCTAGATTAAAGTCTTCGATATCAGCTGTAGATTTTATAATTTCATTCGCCTATATTAATATATATGCTCAGGCCTTTCGTTCATAAGGTCGCTATGAGTCGTCTATGATTCGACAGCACCTAACAAAAATGGCTCTGTTGGCCTAGTGGACAGAAAGTTATGCTACCAAGCCCAAGGTGGGTGATTTTAATCTGCGGCCCTCAGGTTTGGTTCAACCTGTTTTCCTGTCAAACATTCTTCTAGGTGGTACAGCACTGGTCTGTGTGTTGCTGTACAGAGGTAACTCGTGGTTGCTGTGATGCTGAACACTGATGTGTCAAATGTGGTAATGGTCACCCATGGTGGACAGAGTTTGCTGGAGCTTCCTGATTAAAACAAGCCTGGAAGCAGGAGTGGCTTCCACTTCCAAAATGACTTGCCTCCAGAAACTCTATGCAGTGCTCAGGCCTTTTGTTCATAGTGTTGCTATAAGTTGTCTATGACTCGACGGTATCTAACAACAACAACAACATCATATTAATATAGATCTCATTGCCACTGAGTCAGAATCAACACATAACTGACCCTCCAGCAGGTTTTCAAACTCTATATATCTCACGGGAGAAGACTGCCCATTTTTCTCTGAGAAGCAGCAGGTGATCTGAACTGCCTCTCTTTGGTTGGTGGCACAACTCATTATCTGCTAGGCTACCAGAGCTCCACATCTCTTTGGACAGTATACATTTCATGGGCTAAATCATCATAACAAGTCTTGTTGATTGGACAGTTGGGTTTAATATCCTCCTTTTTTTGGCCAATTGAATCTAAGGTCAAATAAGCCTGCCCGTCCAATCAAATGAATTTAGCTCTGTATTTATCGTGCTACTTGACCATTCTCTAAGTTGAGAGGCTTCAGGACAATGTGGCAATTTCCCTTCATTAGACACCAATAACTTGGAGTATTACGGAGCAGTGCCAAAAAGAGAGCAGCTTCCCCACGGAGCCTCATGACAGATATTGATTACAAATCTACCCTATTGCAGCACTTAACATTTTAGTATACTATTTACATAAAGATATGCTCAACTAATCAATACAGAGTATATTCAAGAAGCTTCCGATGAGTTATAAAGAACCAGCCACTTTCCCCGAAAGAGCTGCTCTTTTTAAAAAGTTCTGTATTAAAGGGTGGATGGAACCAGTTTGCAGTAGTCTAACTTAGAGGTTAGTGGTTCAAAGCCATCAGTGGCATTGAGGAGGAAAGGTCAGGTGAACTGCTTCTATAAAGAGGACAGAATTCAAAGCCCCATGGAGCAGTTCCATTCTGTAACATGTGGGTTGCCGTGGGTCAACAAACTCCAACAGCAAGAGGATAAAAGGTTAAAGAAAGGGACGCAAGGGCATTTTAGGTCTTCTAGAATATAAACATGAACTCCATCTAATATACCACCCTATTCTCCTCCAGTTCTCTCAGAATTCTGCTTGTTTTTAAAGCAGAGCCCGTTATGGAAAACTCAGCATAGAAGACACACGAGATCATGCAGAATTGGCGAGAGCCTCCCCACGATGCTGTGGGAGTTTCCTGGGTCCAAGGACCTGGGTGAATTCCCTAGTTTATCTGAACAGGGCATCCTAAGAGCAGAGGAGTTGAATGTGCTCCGTTTATAACTCCCTCCAATTTGTGTTCTGCTTAACCTGATGAACTCCAGTTAATTAAGATGTTCCTATAAACAATTAAGCTTCCTGTAGGATCGTTAGCGAGATATAAAAATTTATGATGTAATAAAGTGCAATAAAATGATAAAGTGGTTATCCCATCAAAGCACTTCAACTTGCAAGAAGATAGGTGTGAAAATTTGGCAAATGTAGCTTTAATTCCGTCTCCAAAGTCAGCTGCTTCTAGCTTTGGATTTAATGTTTCAGTAGATCAGTACTATAAAATTCAATTCAACTGGGTCTGTATGTCTCAGAATGTGACTTCTGGGGTAAAGCATTTTGTAATTATGTTCAAACAAGGGCTCAAATGACATTTTGAGGGAAATGAAAGGGAGTGAATTGGCTCTGCTGAAGACAGCATTATCCAGTGAAAGCTGTCCCTCACAGCCAGAATGACAGGTGAACCAAGATCTGCCACGCGACATTAAAGAATATTTTACATGAGACTCTAGATATTAACAGTGAGGCTTAACACCACTGGTGATTGCAATATTTAAAATCCTAGAATCTAACACTGTTGTACCAGAATACTGGGCTAAACCACCTCTCTCATTTATTCCTCCTCAAAGGGACCCTGTGTGATTTAGTAAAGCACCTGGGTAAAGTAGTCTCTGAGTTGGCATGAGCTGATAACGGCCCAGTAACCACATGCATATCTGAGGAGAAATGTGCTCCATTAGATTTTCTATGGCTGATTTTTCCTAACTTGAATTATGTCCTTTAACCCTTGGAGGAAGCCTATGAGCAAAGGTCTGTCCTTATCCACATCTCACAGATAAGAGAGAATACATCACTTGGTCAAGGTGCTAACAACAGTTGGTGGTCCAGGCAGAAGGTGCACCTAGCGGATTTAAAGAGCTGCCCTCTCACCTGCCATTCTCCCCAGCCGCCTCCTCATTTACCTGAAGTCTCTCAGTACCACAGGGCTCAAGATCCAGGTTTCCATAAAATGTTCTTTCCAGGAAGTGTCAGTGGTTTACAAGTAGTTGTAGAACCTTAGCTTTCCGTGTACAAGACCTCATTCTGTAACCTCCAGTGTAACCCCTAACTGGTCTCTCAGTGGAGACCTGGACCAGTTTCCATGGCGCCTCCAGATCACGAGACTAGAAAGAAAGGCCAGGTGATCGAGTTCTGAAAATCAACCCATGAAAACCCCATGGATAACAATGGCCTGATCTCCAGCTGCTCAGGAGGATGGCACAAAACCAGGCAGCATTTTATTTCATATCACTGTGCAGAGTCACCACGAACAGGAAATCAACACAGCACCAGCTAACACAAAATCCTCTACAGAGCCCCTTGGGAGGGGCCTAGCATATGTTAGTGGCCAGGACCAACCAGCCAGACTCGTTTTTCTTAGGTTCAAACCAAGTAAAAGGAAGCTCTGGTGGCTCAGTGCTAAGAAGCTGCACTGTCAACATAAAGGCAAGTGATTCAAATCTACCGACTGTTCCTTTGTGGGAAAAATGGGCAATCTCCTCGCATAAGATTTACAGCCTCTGAAAACCCACTGGACAGTCAGTCAGCCATGAGTTGGATCTGATTCAATTGCAAATAATAGCTGCAAGCCAAGTTAAGAAAAAAAAAAATCAGGAAGGGGTGAGAGGCAGAGCCTGGAACTTTGTGAAGAAGAACTGTCTGTACTATCCTTTCTTTTTTTTAAAAAAAAGAAAATAAAAAAGAAAGAAAGAAAAAGAAAAAAAGAGTCCAAAATGGTATCTGCGACTTGGACAAGTTGGGGGTGGGGGAGGACGTAGCTCAGGGACACACGGTAAGGATCCAGTTCACTCCCCTAATCAAGCACAAACCTCTGCACTGGTGAGGTTGTCCTCCCTTTAAAGTTTATCAGCGGTGCTCAGGGAGTCAAGGAGAGAAGCAAGGAGGACATGGTGCCCTCAGGTCAAACAGAGAAGACTCCCAGGCCAGGCAGGAAGGCGGCCTTGTGTTTGCTCTCAGAAATAAAAGTGAGACGTGTTCAAGGACGTTGCCCATGGAGAGACCAGGAGCCAGTTGTCTCGCCAGAGCAAAGGGGCAGCTTAAAAGCTGGCTTCTCTGAATGAAAGAGAATTTTGTAGCTCGCTATGGATGCACAGAATTACAATCTGGAAATTCTATGTCTACTAGAAAGACGATTTCCTTTGAAGCGAGGCTTCTGCATTAGCTCCCAGCTTTCCCAAACCAGCGTAGCATATGACAAGGACTGTGGTGTTTCTGATCAACATCCTAGAAGAATGACCGGCTACACTCTCCCAGAAGGACTGAGTTCTCACTGTCACTGCTCAGCTCTCTTTTATTCTTTGTTAGAATTACCCAGTGCCTAGAAACCCACTGGGCCGTGGACACCCTTCTAATTCTTACATAACCCACTCTCCTGCACCAAGTTCCCCTCAGTGCACACACTCTGGCACTGAGCCAATAGCTACGTCCAGAAAGGGCAGACCTTTGGGCCAGGCAGGAGTTCATAACCAGGAATTTATCTTCCTTTGTGAGAGGAGCCCAATCTCTTCTACCTTCCTCTTTGTAATTTGAAAAATTAAATCCTATGTAGAAACTACCACTAATTATTCTGAATAGCACAGAAACACTATGCTTCCTTGCTTATGACAGAGAACATTCGATAGGGAGTGGGATGGGAGGAGATCAGGAAAGAAATGGGGAAGATAATGTTCTTGTGACCTTTATGCTGTGTTTCAGTGGGGTTCTTTATCTCACCACCACCACCAAAGAATATTACAGTTACCTGTTGAACACAAACTACTTTCAAAGATGTTTACACAGTTTCCTAGCATGACTTAGACTGAGACAAATAATAAAGACATTGCCAGCCTTCCACGGAATTAAAAAGAAAATGTCTTGGTTTTCATCTGTCATGCATCACCATTTATTAGGCACTATGAAGAATGTAGAGATAAAATAACGAGATCTCATGTTTCTATAGGTAGAAGTGATACAATGAAGAGATTTTTCAAATTAAAAGGATGACATTTTCCTTAAAATGAAGTTCACAATGAAGAAAGGGGCAGGAAAGGTGGAAATGGGACACTCAAGGGTGAACGGGGGAGTTGCTGTTACAGAGAGACCTGCAACCAATGGAGCAAATGGGAAATTCACTAAAACAATATTTTTTTACAAAACAATTTTAATAAATACTCAGGAGAAAAGCACTGATTTAAGATTTCATATGCTACTTCAGTCGATTATCTTTTTTTTTTTTTTTTTTTACATATAGGATGCTAAGTTTAGATAACAAACAGGATAGCCAGGTAAATTTTCATAGGACATACTTACATTAAAAAAGTATTATTTATCTGAGATTCAAATTTAATGACATTTCTGTATTTTTTTCAGGCAAACTTACTGATATTCAATCAAAGTACATGTTGGAGTGACCTTCCACTGTGTTTCTAAGCCTATAAATCTTTTATGGAGGATACTAGGGACTTGAACTGCTCACTTTTCAGTTAGTAGCCTGACACTTTACACACTGCACCAACAGGGCTCCTCTTTTTAAAAAGCCTCTATAATATCTTTATCTTGGTAAGAGTTTACAAGTAAAAGGTAAAAATGAAAAATAAATGATAACAGAGAAAGAAATGGAAAATTATTTCCAGTCAATTATGGGAAGAAAGGTTTGAAAATAATGGAGTAAAAAGAGTATTTAGTAATATTACATGTATTGACTATGTGGTTCACAACAAACTGTGGCTGACTCTGAGAAGAATTAAAATCTCAGAATACTTGATTGTGCTTATGCGAAGCCTATACTTGGTTGAGGAAGCAGTCCTCAGAACAGAGCAAGGAAACATTGCATGGTTCAAAATTGGGAAGGGCGTA
>NW_006399764.1:15684033-15694251 GCF_000299155.1 Elephantulus edwardii | reverse complement strand
TATCTCTTTTATTAAATATACAAACAAAAATATGTATCACCGTAGGAGGAAAATAACTGTTAGCTGTGTTGGACTGTCATTAAAAATATACCTCAAATCATATATGTAATCTAATTTAAATGTTTAGGAAAAAATACTAATCTGTACTACAGATGTTAAAATTAATTTTCAAATCACAGGTAGCAATGATAGGTCAGTAGCAAAATGCCTCCAGTGTTTACAAAGCAACAAATCTTCCTGTAACAATGCTAATTATAAGGTGAGAATCTCCAAGACAGAAGCATGACTAGGAAGTACTCTTCCTCACAACCAACCTGACACAAATATTTACTGTGAACTGACAAGACCTGACAATTTTTGGTGTAAGTTTTCATTCTTGTACCAGTAGGATTATCACTCTAGTAAGAAAGGAACAAGTCAAAACTCCACAAATGGAATTTCTACCAACATAAACATTTACATGACCTCCCCTACTTCCCCACACAAAAGAGCCCATTTCTGAACTTGAACTTATCCTGGTATCTTACATTGGTTTTTCAACAAAAATAATTGAACGTGTTAAAAAAGAATAATTTTTTAATGCTCAAGACTCATTTAGATTGTTTTAGCATAATAAAAAGAAAGCACTGAGAAGCCAGTAGAGAGAGAGAGATGGGGAAAACATAGCTGTGACTCGAGAGTAAACTAATGTAGTCCATTAACTAAGGGTTGAAAGGGGCAGCAATGATCAGAAATAGCAATCCAAGGCTACTAATGGACCACCTAGTAAATTTGTGCACCCCATAAAACAAAACTTTTTAAAAAGCCAGAAAGCTTGTCTTACATATATTTCAGTGTTTTTAAAATCCTTGCTTGAATTTTGAAATGGCAAGAAGTGAAATTCATTAAAGGAGAAGGGAGATCTTTATTTATTCAGCGGGAAATACTTGTATTCAAGGAATTTTCCTCCCCTTAAATCAGCGGTGCTAAAAGATCTCGAGGAAGTAATTTCTGAATAGTAACGTGTCTCAATGACTAAGCTAAAAACCTAGGTGTTCTGCTACAATGAATAAATCATGATTTTTTTTTTTAATTTTTAAAATCTTTTCTTTCAAGACTTTTGTAAAGCAGCTTACGTCAATAACTGAAGGTGGTCTGAGACAAAATGCACACACACATACTTGTATACACACTGTGAGACACTCACATGTATACACACAAGAAGAGTCAAATACACACATGTATACACACACAGTGAGACACACACAATGAGACTCTCTCTCTCTCACACACACACACACACACACACACACACGTTTTTTTCTGCTTGGTGCCATTAAGGCTTTTCCAACTCATAGAGATTCTATAGTCAACAGTATAAAACACCGGGAGGTCCAGGACTGTCCTTAGAATCATTATTTTCTTTGAGCCTCTTGTTTCAATATTATTTATTTGAAGTGTCTTCCAACCTGAGGGACTCATCAACATTACATTCAACAAAGATCGTCTGCTATTTATCAGGTATTCCCTGATCGTTTTTTTTTTTTTTCTTTTCAGTTTATCACCAGGTCCTCCTTACTAGTTTGTATTAGACTGGAATTTTGATTGCAAATCTGTTTACCATGGGACATTCCGCTAATATCTGAAACATTAGGGGCATGATGGCCGGTATCAAGCTGTGTGAAAGCCACTACAGTATAACAAACTGAACGAAGAGTGGTGAGGACAGGGACACACACACACACCCACCCACACACACTCTGAGTGCTCTTTTAAACACATGTATTTGATACACATACACATGAAATCCAAAATTTTATGAAGAAAGTCAAGGCTGTGCCACAGAACAGAATTTGACCTGTAACTCGTGCCCCACTGGTATCTCAGTCTGTACATCACTAGTGGGACTTCTTACTTTCTCCCATGTAAATACTGGTGGATTTGAGCCACTAGAGAGGAATAAAGTTATGAGCAAAGGAGTCATCGGAAATAATTTATTCAAAAGAGGAAAATAATCCAAAGCTTGCAGACTGCTAAATATGATTTTACATTGAAAATTCTCCTTTAAAACAACTTGAACTTAGTATTTGGTTCTTTCCAGTAGTAGGCATTAAAACTTTTTTTTCATACCTCTGAGATAAGGAAATTGGGTACAGTGACAGTATGAACCCATTTTGTGGAAGTCTATCCAGGTATTCTTACTGCTACTGTATCCACTTTGAGAGAAAAACTATGCACTAAAAACAAAGTCAACCCCCCTGAGCCCACATATTGGACATTGTACTCTGTAAGGCAGCCAAGAAGACTGCTTGTTCCCCTCTGAGAAGAAATAATTGGAGACATGATTTCAGGGTTTCTGTACAAGGGGAGGGAATGAAGCAATTAGTTGAAATGCTGGGGGCTAAAAGAGTGGGTGCTCTCAACACACTGCCAGCCCCTCACTGTCAACTCCGTCCTAATGAATGCAGTAGAGTGGATCTGCATACGTGCATGCGTGTACCTTTTTTTCTTTTCTATTTTTTTTTTTATTTTAAGGAAAGCTTACAGAGACTTACGGTTTCCAGTCATTCACTGTTGCACTTTTCTCCCCGCTCACTCCCTCCCCCCAATTAACTTTTCTCCTTGATAAATAAAAACTCTTTCATTGTTATGCAATCCCTCCCCCAAAGTCCACTCCACTTGCAGCCTTCATTCTGGACTCCTGTCATGACAATAACACCTAATCATATATCCCTTTTAAACAGTTCTCTCCCTCATCTGTTGCAATGCAGTATACATCATTTCTCCCCTTCTTCTCTGTCTTCCCTCCACCCCAATGTCAGTCCTGTTTTATAATAGCAGTGCAATGCAATATTTGTCCTTTTGTGACTGAGATATTTCACTCAGCATAATGTCCTCTAGGGTCATCCACTTATGCATGCAGGCATGTACTTTAAGCTGTGCTCATGCTGTTGGCAAAGCAAAGGGAGTAATGGTGGTGGCGGAAAGATGAGTATTTCACTTTGCTTAGAACTAAGAAATTCTAACATAAATATCCCAGAAATACAAAATTTCTTACAGTAGGAAAAAGATAATGTGTTACAGCAAGGTAATAGTCTTCATACTGGGTAAACAGCACATCTAACAAAGTGTCTGAAAGAACCATTGGTCAAGAATAATTTATGTTGTTCAGGAAACAAGAATCACTGCTCTCCTTCCCATTATACTACTAATGTGACATGACACGATGTTGGACACAGATAAAGTCTGGCCGACACAGTAAACTCTTGTCCTCACAAGGCCACCATAACAGATGGAAGCCGGTAAGACAAGAGGGTTTTGGATAAGCACAAATAACTGAAAAGTCCTTTGTTTAATTACTGATCTTCACGACTGCTCATTCATTGTCCTGTTGATTATCTTTAACCCATAACTGACTGCCTTAAATATTTTAATTCTTACAGTAACTTGATGGCACAAAACAACAACAAACAACAGTAACTGTAAAGTAGTTACTACTGCTGCAACTTTGCACACAGAAAAACAGAGATCTAAATATATACTAAGTAATTTGCCACATACAGAATAGGGCCAGGATTTCACTTCTAGACAACCTATGCCTCCAGAAATGTCACAGTGGATAGGTCTGGGGTTTAAGTTCTTTACCTATTACATGTTGTTAGGTATTACCGAGTTAACTAAGACTCATTGAGATACAGTGAATGACAGACCTGCATGAACCCTGCCCTAGCTTGCACCGTCCTCACAGTCTCTGTCAAGCTCAAGTTTACTGCTGTCATCACTGTGCCGGGCCACCTCCTTGAGAGTCTTCTTCTCTTTCACTGACCTCTACCTTTCCCAATATGATGTCTTTCTTTAAAGGACTGGCCCTTTCTGATTATAGAAGGACCCACCGCTCATTCGTTAATTGATAATTGGATAAAGAGTTGCTTTAGATGCAGGAAAGGGTTCTATCCCTGGGGAACTAAAGGATTATAGGATTATGGCTATCTGCCAAGCATACTTCTTCCGATAGTATTGTCCTCATCATACTCTATCTGACTTCTGTGTCAGAAAGACACATGGCTGAAATGTCCTTTACCCAGAACTCCCTAACAAGCAAGGGACAAGATCAATGAAAAGCACTTCAAGGCTCTGGCCTGTGTTGTTGTTATCCCAGATTTAGCTAGAATGTGACATTTGTGACAACACAACCCACTGGATATCTGGCATTGCTTGAGAATGGAGACTACGTCCATGTTAAGAGCCAACAGAGGCCAGCTGTAAAAAAATTCTCCAGCCAGAATTTCTCTTAAAAAGCATTACCTGTATTTTTAAACTCCACAGTCAGTAAACTAAAGACAAAGTCTCCTAGGAGGTGAAGATAGTATCAATGCTTAGTCCCACGTCTGTGTTTCCCTAAATGTAATCCACTTACAGCATATGTAAGAGTCCAGTCAAAGCACATTGGTGGAACAACCGTGCACATTTGGCAAAAGGCCTCCCTCAACACGTCCAGCCCTCACTCGGGGTCACCTCCACCCGCAACCCGCACTGTCCAACTCCAGTCCCAACGCACACTGAAAGGGGTATTTACAGATGATTTTTTCAGGTATCAGCCAAATAATGCTTCCCTTCACTCTTTCCCCTACCTTAGACCATACAAAATTTAACATCTGGAAGGGAAAACTCGGCCTCAAAGGCATATGACACGGGTAAGCAGTCATCCGGGAGTTCTCCCAAGCATGGGGATTTGCCAGCTTCCCTCCGAGATCCAGGCCATGAAAGGCCAACTTGTGGGATGTTTGCGTTTCCATCAAGCCTGGTGCTTGCTGGCTGCTGGCGGGCTCTGTGACAGCCCCATGGCCCAACTGTCCAATAAACATCTTCCCTTCTGCTGGGAACAGCTCACTGGCACTGCTTCTGGAAGCTTGGACTTGCGGGTGTGAGTGCCCCAGGCTGAAATGTAAACCAGCACTTGGAGGAGAGCTGACCCCTCGTTTCTCCAGGCCAGTGACTGCTAAGAAAATCCCCACATTCACACAGGCATGACAAGGAGGGGAAGGAAAATGCAGCTTTTGCTCACCATGTGCCACCCAGCCATGTTTGCACTGATCGCAAGTCCTCAGGTTAATCTTCCCCGGCTGGAAACATTCACACGTGCAGTTCACCAGTGTGCAGCGGATGGCCTGGAACACAGAGCAAGAAAACACCATCAGCGTCTGTTCAAAGGAACCAGGCTTTAGGGTGGTTTCTTTTTCCCTTTCAGAATTTTAATACACAACACCCACTTGGCATTCTGCAGAACTTGCATGCCTACAGAGCTTAGGAAAGACCTTCTGATACCATCTGAAACCTCTACCAAAAGAAACAACAAAATCCACTCACTAATATATGTTTTATGTCATTTCAAGTGCAGGCTTTAAATGAGGAACACAGCCCCAGCGGGGCACCCAGAAAGGATTACACATTCTCAGAGATGCTGGGTTTGTAGATGAGGCACCCACAGGAAAAGTAAAAATGTATTTCTGCTAATACGTACTCTCAATTAAGTTTGTACATTTGGTTAATAAGGAAAAAAGAGGTTATTTTCTAATACGGTGTTAAAGTGAAGTGTTTGTGAGAATATGCTGTAAACAGAAATGTAGCATATATACACATAATGACTGGAATATAATTTTTCTACCACTGGATTCTATTTAAATGGTTCATCTTTTAGCAATATTATAAAAGACACCCTCATTGTCTCAATAAGACTCTACCTGTGATTCCTCATTGAAAGACAATTACACTTTAACTATTTGGTAAAATCAAAACTATAATTTTAACAGAAAGCTATTTTTTAACAGTGAAGAAAGTATGGATGCATTTTGCTCCTGGATTTGAAGTAGAACAAAAATGAACATTTATATTCCTATTTTCATTCTAGACCAGTACAACTGTATTTTATAAAACTTGATATAAAAAGACCTTCATCTTCTTGCAAGTACTTTAAAAAAATTATCTCACCAGTTTATATTATAAAGTGAATCCAGAGGAAATTAGCATAAATGGAGTGTAACTTTTTATGTATAAAACCTGTGCTTGAGAATCTCAGCAAGGCTGACCTATGATCTTAGACTGCAGTTAATAAATTTATCTCATACATTTGTATCTAATTTGCATGGAAATTCTGAAGTCAGGAGGATTTAGTCCAATCATTTACAGATTAACAATCTACTGTAACCACCTGAACTGCCAGGAAAAGACCTCTGTCCAGATTTAGAAGAATCAATTTTTACTGATATGGGGTGGGGAAGGTGACCACTGAGATGCTTGAAAATGCACTCTAGGCGTGACAACTCTATTCACACAAGCCTAGATTTCTCCTATTCCTAGAACTACTTGTACTTTTATCTAAACTGTATTATTAGCAGTAGTATAGATGATATAAACAAGTTATGAAAAAAACAAAATGAAATAGTTAGGACAGGGCTTTTTCTATTTACTATCTTCTGGATCAGATTTTATTTTCTTGTTTATTTTCTTGTTCATTAATTAACACTGCATCCCGGGTCAATATTCCATTTCAGATGCATGGATTCGTGCTAGTGAATTCTCCTTCTTCACTTACCTCATCCCTAATTGGATCTTTTACCCCTAGGTTAATTCATAACTTCATAATTTGCCTAACATTTCAAGGTCTTTCCTTCTAATATCATCAGTCTAACTACATAAAATATTCTTATATATCAGTAATTAAAGGAATTAATAATCAGGTAAAGACACTACAAGAAATGTAGACTAAGAAAAAAAAAGAAATGCAGAATAAGCAAGAATAATATGTAAGGTGTAAGTAGACATATTTTGCCCAAAAGTTATTCTATTTCAATAGCCAATTGACTGATACATTGATATAGCTATCTCTCTCTCTCTCTCTCTCTCTCTCTATCTATCTATCTATAGTATCTCCCAGATGAGTAATCAGTTCTTTAAATAAAATGTCAATTAATGAATTTTCAATTTAAGTGGAATATAACAAAAATAATTTAAACATTGTTTCTACTAAATAATGAGGCACTTTATACATACTCATGCAGATTTACTACTTGTATCTAAATACTTAATTTTTTTACATCAAATGTTTTATTTATTCAAACGTACATGGTAATTATATAAATATTAAAGTTGGGGGAAAAAAAGACTTTCAGGACTATTTTCAAAATATCATCCCAGCTTTAAAAATTAAACTCTGAATAATGAAAAGAGATGATCTTTCAAAAAATGTATTTATTACTAACATAATATATGGGTATACTTGAACGCATTAATTTTGTAACATTTAATAATTTTATACAAATAATTTATTTTTTGCATTGCATTTAGAGCATATTTTCACCAACTTTAATTATAGCTATGTTCAACGATCAGAATAAATTAAGATATTTGCTTTGCTTAATATGTAGCAATTTGTTCACTGGTGAGATCATTTGTTCGACCACTCTAAACTTGTTACAGTCAAATAATTCTTAAAACAAAGCATGTGAATAAACAATAAAACAGAAAACTTTAAAAATGCACTTGCCATAAAAACTCTAAATAACGAACAAACAAAAACCACTTTTCTCTTCCTAAATAACTTTATACATCTGGTATGTTTGGAAATTATACTTTTTAGACCATTTTTCATAAATCCTACTCTATTTGTACCAACAGACAAACATTCAAACACCTCAACTACTTTTGTATATAAACATTTAAGCACTGGAATACCAATTTTGTATTTCTATGAATTCCAGAAGGTCTATTTGTTTTTAAATTCAGATTTATATAGACTACAATTGTTCCTTAAGGGAATTTATATATTTAAACAATATGGTCTAAATAAATATTTTGAGTGAGAGACTATTGTGGCTTCAAAGGAAGTTTTATTCTAAATAACATTTTTGAAACAGCATAAAACTTTGACATCCTATTTATTCACAACAAAATAAAACCAATGTGATCAGTTGCCAACTCAGCCACATTTTAAAAAAATAAATTATCATAAAACTATCAAAGTCTGTTAAGCCTCAAAAACACACGTGCTTTACCAAGAGACAGTTGGGAAGAGCAGAAACAAATATGTTTTCGTTTTAGTCAGTTCATTCACTTCTGTCTTCATTCAACAAATGTCTGAATGTCTCACACTCTCTGCTAAGTACTCCAAACCACCCAACTGTATTTATTACATACTCGAAACTATAGGCAATTCGGAATCAAAGAGCAAAGGCTTAATAAATTTTATTGATGAAAACGCGAATAAAAAAACTTGAAAAGGAATCATGCCATTAAGTATGTAGAGAGCAAACTTGGTCTCATACTGTTCCTGAAGGTTAAAATGAAGCCGCAGAAAGAAGATACCAGGACTAGACACTGTTTCAGTTACATTGTTCCAACCCACGTTTGCAGAGATCACTAAGCCAATTTATCCTCTCATTTAAGAAAGTAACTAACAGGACAAGTCTTGTTGGATTCTATCTCATCAATAGTCCATATACACTCTTTTCCTCATTCTAACCCAAACGACTCTATTCCAACTGGCTCCTCCAAAGCAGTATCAAATTTTCTTAAGTCTTCAATAGAAAAAAGTGAATGGAGAAGACATAGAACCAGAATGCTCCTTAAATGCGAGAATCATGAAGAGTCATCTTGCTTGCTGTGGACCCATCAAGAGAAAAGATGGACGAGGGAAGGATACACACACAGGTCCTCAGCCTCGAGCACTGCTGTCAAGTTGGTTCTGAATCACACCACCCCTCCCTCAGAGGTCACAGTTCACCTGGTCTCCTGGGGGAAACGAGACTGTCCATCTTTCTCCTGGGGAACTGCTGGTGGATTTGAACCCCAGAAGACATGAGACCTTTCCCCCAATTTCCTACAGATTCTGTTTGTTTGCTGATTATTGTACAAGATGAGTAAAAACAACGAAGTCTTTGATGAGATGGACTGAAACAACAGCTTCCACAATGGGCTTACACATATATAAAAATGCTAAAGATGGTACAGAAACAGTGTTTCATTAATATACAAGTTTTCCCTACCATCCAAAAGTAGACCATTCTTCTAAAACCTTCTGTAATCTCAAATGGCCTAATGCAAAGGGGAAATTAGCATTAATTTGCATGGGGAAATTTTTTGCCCATTCTCAGGACCAAAAAAAAATCTACCAAATCCTATTAAATAATCCTTAAAATTCAAAATAATACTAACGCACAGAGTTCAGAGACACGGTTCAAAGTTATGACGGCTGGATGCGGAGCTGAGGTTCCTAGGCATGGAGCCTCCAGTGCCGCTCTCAAGGTGAAGAGACTCACTACCTCCTTAATAACTTGTGGAAAACAAAGACAACGAAGGCCAGTTGACATTTTGAGTCTTTTGGTCCATAAAAGTAAAAACCCACTCCGGATTTCTGTTAGGTAACGAAGTGGGTCTTCCATAAACTAAACTTTATAAAAGTGGGAGACAGCGCTCTATACATAAAATCACCATGTGTTGGCAGCAACTCCAGGGCAACTAACAGCTTTTTAAAGAGGTATTATCCTTCCTGTTATCTTAACCATGGAGTTTTTAATTGAAAATAAAACTTTTATTTTATACTGGTTTATGTACAAAATAAGATCCTTCCCACTTCCTTTACCCACCCCTCACCGCCCCCCATCATACTGTGTGAACCAATGATTAACCGAACCTCCAACCCCACCTTCAATCCTCACTTCTCTGCTCTTACCCTCACGCATGCCTTGAATCCTCATACGTGTTCTTCAACAATGATCTTATACAGTATTTGTCCTTATGGGATTGAGTTCGTTCACTCAGCTTAATGTTCTCCAGTCCCTCTCAACTTAGGTAGTAATTTACAAAATTATTGCTCCGAACTGCTGTTAACCAAGGATTTCTGAAGGAGAAATCCAAAGCCCCAGACTCAGTTTCTACTTCCTCACCACCACTTATAAAATGCCATCTGCATTCCATGTTGTTATGTGCCGTGGAGTTACCTGCGACTCATAGCGACCCTGTGTACAACAGCCCTAAAACCTGCTCTATCCTGTGCCAATCGCACTGTATCCAACACACCTACCCAGTCACTGAGTCAATTAATCTCATGAAAGGTCTTCCTCTCCAGAGCTGTCCCTCCACCCTCCTAAGCATAATGTTCTTCTCTAAGGACTGCAACACATCCTAAATGTCAGATGAAGCTTCAGAATCTTTGCCTTCTAGGAGCAGCCGGGCTTCACCCTC
>NW_006399764.1:15682719-15683933 GCF_000299155.1 Elephantulus edwardii | reverse complement strand
CAACGATGTCAGTCTGGAGATTAAGGTGTGCCTGATACAGGCCATGGCCTTTGCAATTACATGCTATGCATCAGAAAGCTGGGCAGTGATTAGGGATGACAGAAGGAGAATTGATGCTTTTGAGCTTTGGTGCTGGAGAAGAGTATTGAATATACCATGGACTGCTAGGAGTACAAACAAGTTCATCTTGGAGAGGGTGAAACCGGGCTGCTCCTTGGAGACAAGAATTCTGAAGCTTCGTCTGACATACTTTGGACATGTTTCAAGGCAGGATCAGTCCTTGGAGAGGGATATCATGCTTGGGAGGGTGGAAGGACAGTGCAGGACAGGAAGACTCTTGATGAGATTGATTCAGTCACTGGGGTAATGGCGA
Source organism: Elephantulus edwardii (assembly GCF_000299155.1). Taxonomy (NCBI): domain Eukaryota; kingdom Metazoa; phylum Chordata; class Mammalia; order Macroscelidea; family Macroscelididae; genus Elephantulus; species Elephantulus edwardii. The sequence goes on along the minus strand of NW_006399764.1, from coordinate 15,683,560 downwards.
TAGGTGTGTCAGAGACACAAAGAATGGCAAGGGATAGAGCAGGTTTTAGGGTTGTTGTACACAGGGTTGCTGTGAGTCACAGGTGACTTGATGGCACATAACAACAATATGTATTAATGTAATATTATATTGCATTAAACTATAAAGCTTAGAAGTACATGGCACTCTATCAAATTTATACTGCTACTGGCTGTGTTACAAAATTAAAGACCTGAAATATACTTGCCTTAGTATTCTACACTTATTTTCAATAAATATCTATTGACTGATGATGCTTCAAGTGATGATACAGATAAAACCTGTAGATTTCTTCCTTTTTTTAAAAAAATAGAATTATTTAAATATAGACAGGAACACTGCATTAGAAAATATGTAAGCTAATTATTTAATACATATCATATTAATTTAATTCTTAAACTGGCTTTTCTTTGAATGAGCAGCAAGGAATAAAAATAAATCACATTTATAGAATATCACTAAGAAAAATTCTCCAGAGCTCTAGTTCAACAAGGAGCTTTGCAGGCCAAACGTGACTATCGGCAGTTAGACTACTGTCAATTTACTTTGTTTGAAAGTGAATGAAAATTCTAACAGTTATGCAGTTAGAAGGGTACATCTTTCTAGTTTAAGGATAAAGTATCCTATTAAAAATATTCCACCGAGAAAGCTGCTCTAGGGTTCATTTAAAAAATATTTTTATTCATTAAGCTCATATGCTTGACAAATATGTGCTACTGCAAAAGCACAGAATTGTGTTTTTCAGACTTTTTATTTATAATACAGTTTCAAGAACAGGCTTTCTCCAAAGAGGGAAAAAAATAATTTAAGAAAGTAAAATAAT
>NW_006399764.1:15676156-15679237 GCF_000299155.1 Elephantulus edwardii | reverse complement strand
TTCTTCTCTAAGGACTGCAACACATCCTAAATGTCAGATGAAGCTTCAGAATCTTTGCCTTCTAGGAGCAGCCGGGCTTCACCCTCTTCTGGATAAAATTGTTTGTTCTCCTAGCAGTTCATGGTATATTCAACACTCTTCTCCAGCACCACAGCTCAAAGGCATCAACTCTCCTTCTATCATCCCTAGTCACTGTCCAGCTGACTGATGCACATTACATAATTGTGAAGACCATGGCCTCGATCAGGCGCAATTAATCTCCAGACTGACATTGTTGCTCTTCAGTATTTTGGAGAGGTCTGTGACAACAGACTTTCCAAATGCAATCCATCTTTTAATTTCATGGCTAATGGTACCAAGACTGTTGATTGTAGAGCTAAGCAAACTGAAGCTGTCAACAATCTCAATCTCTTCACCATCTATCATGATGCTGCCAATTGGCGCAGTGGTGAGAATCTTTGTCTTCTTGACATTGAGCCTCAATCCATATTGAAGACTGCAGTCTTTGACCCTCTCCAAAAAGCTCTTCAGGTCCTCCTCAGTGTCAGCAAGCAGGGTTGTGACATCTGCATAATGGAGATAGTTGATGAGTCTTCCTCCAATCCTGATGTCACACTTCTCATAGAGCCCAGCCTCCTGAATAATCTGTTCCACATATAGATTGAAAAGATATGGTGACAGGACACATCCCTGACACACACCCTTGCCAATTTTGAACCATTCAGTGTTTCCTTGCTGTGTTCTGACGACTGCCTCCTGGTCCAAGCACAGGTTTCACATTAGCACAATTAAGTGTTCTGGGATTCCCATTCTTCTCATTTTTCTAAAAGCACTCTCCCTCAGAGGTTATATACTCATCAGCATAGGAGGCTACTTTTTCTAGTGTTCCTTTCCTCTTAGTCTGTGCAGCCTGCAAAATTAATTGTCCTTGCTGTCTGGGCTGTGGACACACTAATTACCCTAATGTAGGATCCACATCCACATCTCACTTTCTCTACACTAAAGACAAAGCCAGGTGCTTCCCCATATGCTCAAGCACTCATAGAAGACGATCACCATTCACACCTTCACTTCTGAGTTAGGTTGAGGCAGGAATCAGGAGGAATACTTGAATTGTTCATTAACTGTAGGGTCACAAGATGGGGGTTTAAATCCTAACCATCTCCAGAGCTGAACCACTCACCCACTGGCCACACCTCTCTGCCTGTTTAAACCCACCAGCTGCTCCTTGAGAGGAAAAACCACGGGTGATTTCTTCCTGGGATTTACAGCTTTGGAAGCTCAAATGTCAACTGAGTTGGTTAATACTTCAAAGGTAAGAGTTTGAGTTCTTGAGATTTCAAAGTGAGATCCCAAAGAACAGCCCTTAAACAAGTCCAAGAATGACTAGATTGCCCTGTTTCTTCCTCTGAATTTCCCTCTTCCAAAGCTCAGAATTTTTAAAAAATTTACTTGTAAGAATAAGCCATCACCCTTAATTATTCTGAACAGCTAATTTTACAGAATATGAAACTTTTTCTAAACACTTTGTAAAGTGCTTTACATACACTGGCTTTCAAACTTCAGAAAATAACTCTTAGAACTATTACTACCTCAAAATTCACCAACAGGAAACTGAGTTCTAGAAAACTTAAGAAACTAGCTAACTTTTAAAGTTACAGATAGTAATCTCAGTCCTGGGTGTGTGTGATCTCTCTAAACACTAAGAATTTCAGTTACATAAATCCATTTACAACAAAGTAGTCCTGGGAACAGTCATCAATATATTCTGCTTTCTTCCAAAAGTTACTGTTCCAAAAATGAAGACCATTAATTTGAAAGCCCTTCTCATCTCTAGGATTTTTTATTGACTGTTGTTCAGACAGATTGTCCAGCACTTTCCCTAGTCCAGGTAAGCCTGGAAGCGCCTCTGAAACCTGTTTGTCATCACAGCAAAAGGTAAGCTTCCAATGAAAGGTGCGTGGTAGCTTTGCATGAGTGCACTGGTCTGCAAACAAACTTGGGTCTCTCACATAAAGGGTGAGACCATAATCACCGAACTATTCTCCATTAAGGAAAAATAATGGATAAGATATGCCTTGTATTTTCAACCTACTAGCAGACTTTTTGACTAGTGTGAACATAGTATCAATCAGAATTCATCGATTTAGCAGATTCATTGATGTCACTGGTGCTTCTCCTGAACAGCGTCCTCAAAGAGACGTTTTCCCTTCTGCTCACCTTCCAGTACCCAACATGGTTTGTTATCTTCTGCTCCAACTTGATTTTACAATTCAGATATTGCTTACATCCCTAAAGGAAATTTCCCTCATCTCCTAATCAAGGCAAGCTTCCCCACTGCATTCTTGTATCACAAGGCATGTCTCTCTGCTCTGACACTTTAGAGGGTTGTGAATAAGAGAATTCCATTTGACTGCCTCATTAACATCTCTCTTCCGCTCTAGGATTCTAGCTCCATAGAGTAGGAAGACACATCTGCTATTTTTACACTGTGTATTAGTGTTGTTTTTGTTCAGACATTCCTCTAGGTCATATAGGTCTGGTGCACAAGTTGCCGTACAGTGGTCACTCGTGGTTGCCGTGAGGCTGAACACTGTGACACTGATGTGTCAAATGCGTTAATGGCTGGTCACCCAATGCGGACAGAGAGTGGGGTGGAGATCCCCGATTAAAACAAGCTTGGAAGGAGCAGTGGCATCCATTTCAATAATAGCTTGCCTCTGGAAACCCTATGAACCTGGAGAGAAGATGAGACACCCAAGTGTTGAGGACTCTCCTTCATAGACTGAGATCAGTTGGCCTAGTGGACAGAAAGCTATGCTACCAAGCCAAAGGTGGGTGACTTTTAATCCGCGGCCCTCGGGCCTGTTTTTCATTGTTTTTGTTCAGACATTCCTCTAGGCTGTATAGCCCTGGTGTACAAGTTGCTGTACCGCGGTCACTTGTGGTTGCTCTGAGGCTGAACACTGTGACATTGATGTGTGTCAAATGCGTTAATGGCTGGTTACCCAATGCGGACAGAGAGTGGGATGGAGCTCCCCAATTAAAACAAGCTTGGAAGGAGGAGTGGCATCCACTTCC
>NW_006399764.1:15638284-15675266 GCF_000299155.1 Elephantulus edwardii | reverse complement strand
ATTGCCCAACTCTCTGATGCATAACAAGTGATTGCGAAGACCATGGCCTGTATCAGATGCACCTTAGTCTCCAGAGAGACACCATTGCTCTTCAGTACTTCGGAGAGGTCCCTAACAGCAGACTTTCCCATGGCAATGCGCCTAGTAGTTAAAGAATTGTGCTGCCAACCCAAAAGTAGGTGGTTTGAACTTTCCAACTATTTCACAGGAGAGGTGGGTAAACTTCTCTGATCTATATCCTCTATAAATTTACTGGAGCATTAGCTATGAGACAGTTCCAATTCCACAGCAATGAGTATAATGACACAGCATGGCCTGAAGCTGGAAATGGAGTAAGCTATATATTATGCCACCAGAGGCCCTGGTCTAGTGGTAATAAACTGTGCTGCAATCCCAAAGGCAAGCAGTTCAAATCCACTAGCTGCTCCACAGAAGGATGATAGGCAATCTCTTCTGGTTCAATTAACTGCCTCTAAAAACCTGCTAGAGGGTCAGCTATGCGTTGGCTTCGACTCCATGGTACACAACAACAAAACCACTTAAGAAAATCCTTTTAAAGCCCAAAAATGGTAACAATGACAACACAAAAGTGAGTAAAGAATTACATGAAAGTTAAAAAATAAAATGTTACTAGTTGATGCCACCTCAACAGCACATTAACAAGAGCAACAGTAACAAATGAAGTTACCTGATAACAATAACAACAGCTAAAATAAGATCATGGTGCAAATCCAAACAGAAATTCCATTTTTCAAAGAAGCAAGCACAATGGGAAGTGGGGTGAGGCGGACTGATTTTAATCCTAGGTACTAAACCTACCCCATATTGTTGTGTGGCGTGGGGTCAGAACTGACCATAACTGACCCTTCACTGGTTTTCAAAGGCAGTGAATCCCATAGGAGGAAATTGTCCATTGTCCATGCTCTTCTCCAAAGGAGCAGCTGCTGGATTTGAACCAAGAGCCTTTGTGGTTGTCGTGCAGCTTCTTACCTCTAATCTACTAGAACTCTCCTCCCTCACCATCCTCCATTATTCTAAATCTCTTCTCAGGGAGTTATCTTCAAGTTTTCACTAACTCTGACCAAATCTCACAAGTGTAACTAAAATCCTTGTTAAGCCTGTATTCTTTTTTATTTTTGAAGATACCACAGTTGATCATTTTAATTAGAAAACTGAACCTGATAGGAGGAGACTACACTTTTCTCCTATGGAGCTGCTGGTGGATTTGAACCATCTGACTTTGTTGGCATTTTAGTCAGCAATGCAATCACACAATGGATGTTACCACCAGAGCTTCTTTTGAACTGGACAAAGGCATACAAAATTGACTTTTCTTTGGTTATACAATTCACAAATGGTTAAAGATGGTATCTACTTGTTATACTATATGATTCTGTATTCAGACAGGAGGACAAGGCAATAAAGTACTAGAGTTTAAATATGTTACAAGAAAGGTTTTAATACAATCCATTCTAACTCTGGCCACTAGAATAGCAATATGAACTCAGTTTTACAAGCTAGGTGTATTTACTATACAAATGTAAAGAAATTTATAAATTTAAATTTCAATGGCAAAATAGTATTAGCTTTCCTCAGAAGTGATCATCAGTAATTAAAAAGCTGGCTGTAAAAATTAAGGGTCCAGAAAAATACTAAAATTCAATCTACATGCCATTAAATTTATTCCAACTCACAGCATCCAGACCTTCAGGTCCTAGGGTCATAACTCTTTATGCAAAGAAACTGCCTCATTCTTGTCCCACAGAGTAGAGGGTGGATTTAAACTATCAACCTGTTGGTTAGCAGCCCAACTATATCAACAGGGCTCAAGCAAAAGAAGTGATCTTATCCACTTAAGAAATCCTTGTTTTTGTTGTTGTTAAGTGCCGTCAAGTCGTAGATGACTCATAGTGACTCTATGAACAAAAGACCTGAACCCAGTTGTGTAACTATCACTGTTTCTCAAAGTTCATAAAGTTTCTGGAGGCAAGTTATTTCAGAAGTGGATGCCACTCCCGCTTCCATGCTGTTTTAATGTGGGAGCTCCACCAAACACTGTCCACTACGGATAACCATTATTGTATTTGACACATCAGTGACACAGTGTTCAGCACCATACGAGCTACCTCTGTACAGCAAATTGACAGACCAGTGCTATACTACTTAGGAGAATGTTTGACCTAAAACAATTAAAACCAGGCAGGCCCCTCAGGCCCAACTCCCTTTTTTTGGTGGGGAGGGGGTCTTGGGTAAGTCACATTTTTTTAATTTTTATTCTTAATTTCAATGAACATTTACAGAGATTTTGGATTTCCATTCATTCATTGTTGCACTTTTCTCCCCGCCCACCCCCCCCCCACCCCCAGTTCGCTCTTCTCCTTGAAAACCAACTCCTTTTTAATACAAGACCAAATCAATCAGCTCATACACAAATGAGAACAGAACAAAACAAAAAACCAGCCAACAGTCCACACACAAGTCTCAACCAAAACAAGAAAACATACCTATGTACAATCAACTGCTCCACACATCTTCCCAAACTGGGTAACAGCCCCAAGAAATCCATGAGAATATTAAAATAGGAAATTATGGCCAAAGAATATATTTTATTTGATGATATAATGAAAATGTAACCACTGCTCAATGCTGTCAAGTCAATTTCATCTCCTAGTAACACATGTGAAAGAGCAGACCTGCATCTGTCAAACTTTAATCATGAGGTTAGAGGATCAGGCTTTGGGTGGATTTGAAACTGTCTACTTTTTAAACAGATTAGTAGCCAAGAGTTATAATTTATGACACCAGATCTTGAAAACTTAACTGAATGTTCAGGAAAAGACTGTTTTACTTTTTAAAATTACTAATTGGTTTTTGTAAATGTACTTTGTGTTTTCTACATTTATATACATTGTGTTTTATACAACCATTCCTATATATCTGATATAATTATCATCCATTTATGCCCTTTATCACTGTCTTTTCACACACCCATGGAGCCTGTCCCATTCCTTCACTGCCCTCAACCCACAAAACTCTGATATCCTCATGATTTCTTCCCCTCTCTTTTGCTCTTCTTCTCTCCGTCCCCTGTCCTGTTGAAGGCTTATACATTTCTTGCTTAGTTATCTTCCTTTTATGAAATGTCAATTTAAAATATGGCAACTTTTTAAAAAGGACCGTGTTCTTGTACCAGTGTATTCTGAAATGCCTTAGTTTTATTTTCCATCATTAGATCTTCTGATTCCATTGAGGAACTGATACCTGTACATCTGTTCTTGCTCGTAACAACTGTGTTGCAATCCCAGAGGCAGGCAGTTTGAATCCACCAGATGCTCCATGGAGAAGGACGGACAATCTCCTCCTACATGAACACCTGCTTGATGGTCAGCTGTGAGTCTATTCTGACTTGATTGTATACAACAACAATAACAACAACACTGATCAAAACAGTAAACAATATGGGCAAAAGTGAAAGATTATTCAAAGAAGCTAAAAATTCGACAAAACACATGAGAATAAAGTTAATGCCACAGAAATCAACTTGACCAAGCAGGGCAATATACCACCCTTGTAATAATAAGCAAGTCAGAAAGAAATGAAATAAAGATTCATTGGGAAAATGAATCACCTTTTAAGATCATTTTACTTTTTTTACAATTTTCTACTAGTTTATTTACAAAATTTGAATGCAAATTCAACCTTTATCTTTCAATTTCCCTCACTCTCCCAAACTGTACAACCCAATGATAAATTCCCCCTCCCCCTGCACATCCACATCCCTCTGCTTCTACTTAATGATTTTACACAATATTTGTCCTTGTAGGGCTGAGTCAGAACACTCAGCATGATGCTCTCCAGTCCCTCCCAAGTTAGGTAATAATTTACAAAATCCCTTAAAGGCGCTCTGGCGATCTCGGTGAGCTGCCCTAAGGTGACATTTCTTGCTTGGTCTGAATCCATCACTTACTCATGGGACAGAGATGAGATATCTTCTCTTGTGTGATTCACAGTCTCTGAAAACCCACTGGAGGGTCACCTATGCATGAGTTCTGACCTGAAGGCAATCAGTGCATTGTTGGGTTTTTTTTGAAGAAGATGATACCACACTATACCATCTACTTTCACTCACTCTTGGTTAATTCCTTAATTCCACAAGACATCAGGTTCCAGGAAGCACAACGCAGCATAGTATTTGACATCTACCCAGTCAGTTAGCCCTTCAATACTCACAGGATGCAAAGAAATTAATTTCACACTTGCTCTAGGTTGATAATGGATTCTACTCTCAAAATACTGAATTTCTCAATTAGCTCTCCAAACAATTTAACTCTCAAAATAGCCATTCAACAATTAACAGTTTCAAATCCACTCCCATTCTTATCATCAAATCTATGGCATTTTTCAAAAACACTAAAGTTCTCAGTCAGCAATTCAGAGTACTTATACTGAGATACTAAAAAAAATGTCTAGGAGAATTTATTTATGCCTGACAACAATGAATCCCTGTCATGAATAAAAGTGAAACTCTCCCCAATTTACTGTGAATTTTACTTGAACATTACTTCAGTAAAGACTAAGAAACAAATTTTGTTTGGGAAAGGGAGGCCAATAGAACACACCAATAGACTACTGGGTATATGCTTGTATAGGAGTGTGAAAGTTTCTATGCTTGTTTGTGAATATGTAAACACAAGCAGGGAGAAAGGGCTGTACACACAGCCACATAAATTGTCTCAGACGTGGATCCAATAAGTATCTCCAGTCATTACCTTAGGATTACAACCTACTATCAGTCAACGTGAGGAAGACCCCATTTAAATAATTTAGGAGTTCAGAGTAAAAATCAACAGCAGGATAGAGCCAATTATATAAAGAAAATATCCGTGTTTCTATCGCATCAAAGCACCGGCAAACTACAAGCTCTGGACTATGCATGTGTGTTTCAATTAAATTAGGCCTATGGTAATACACGCTATTTTGTCAGGCAATTAGTAATATTAGAGAAACAGGAAATGAAAAGACATTTCAATCTGGGCAGAAACATTTTATTTTCTTACCTAACAGTTCACAATTAAGACTCTCCACTTATTGCCTTAATGCATATAAATATTCATACTACTTTAGGCAGCTATGACAATTAAAAAGGACATTATCTTTCTATAAGCACACCTATTAGTTAATGGATAACACAGTTTAGTGTACCATGAAAAGTTATAGCAAATTTTAATAACTAAACTCAGTCTATGTTTACTCAATACCTAACTTTCCGTGAGGAGCCAAAATACTTATGATAGCTAAGTAGTAGTTATTGTATTTCACCTCTGTGTTAAATTAGCAATTTGGTATTCCACTGATAAACATTTTATACATTTTTGCTAATGCAATTTGAAAGATGGTAATATGATTACATTTCTCTGTGGCATTCATGAAAACAATTACTAATATGATGGGAATGACAATAAGGGAAGAATTTATAATAAGCTGTCAATGGTAAGGTAGACCTTTAAGTACGCTTGCTGCAAAGAATCTACTCCTCATTAAGCATGAGCAGGATAAAGACTTGTTATTTCAGAAACAACGTCAGTCCCAAGAAGAAAAGACCAAACTGCTCCAGGATCTTAAACTTTAGTGAACAAGCATAAAGACAGATGCTGGAGAAAGGAAAGCCTTATGTCAAATGGGTGCTAAATAGAAGACCTACTTCTAAGTCTGTGTCCCTTCTCTTTCTCAAAAGGCATGGAAAGGATTTCTTTATGTCATGGGTTTTCTCTACATCTTTATTCTCTATAAAAGGAGCCAGACATTTTATTCCTAACACCAAAGTACCGTAATCCACCCACTTAGGAAGCTCAGGTTAGTGACCCTTATTTATGCCAGTGAAGCAATAAGCTACAGAGTTGCTGCAGTTGAGAACTTATCATTTCCAATGACAATTCTGATGACCAGGCCAAAAAAAGGAGGCAGGAATTGCAAGATTCAGAACACCCTGTTTTGTAGAAGTGCTATGGACCTTACATAATGCTACAAGTACATTCTCAAGTGTAATCATCAAAATCCCTGAAATGAGAGACTTTCCCCAGTCCCACCCCCCAGCAGCAAATGAGGCTCTGGAATTTCCTTAAATGGTCACAGCAATTATTCCGAGGATCTCTCCCTTGCTCCATCAGGGCACAGGTGGCAAAGCACTGAAGAATCCCTACTCTATCCCTCAATGAGACTTCCTCAGGTTGTATGTTTCCCCAGTTCCAAGCAAAGTTTGAGATGAAATAACTGATGTGGAAAAAGGAAACAAAAAAGGACAAGAACAAGTGAAAGTTTCAGCAACTTAAAAGAATATGGGAGAGAGATGTTAACCCTAACCAACCAACAACAGCTTCCTAAAGTCTAAGCGGTAAATTTCAGTGAATTATTCAGAATAGATTGATGAGCCCATGAATTCTTTCAGAGGCCACAAAAAGAATGGCCTAAATCTGAAAAGGGAGCTACAAGGCATTCCCAAGAACATGTGGTCTATTTTCTAGTATCTAACTTCTACGTGGTGTGGGATTCCTGAGCTGCCTATTAGTAGCGTATCTCAACAGAAATTTTAATACCTTCCATTGTACGTGTAACTGTGCATCATAATTACCCCTGATTATGAAAGAATATGTGGCTTTGCCCAAGAGCAGATATCACCTCAGGAATCGTACCTATTGCAAATAATAATCATGATATGATGAACAGTGTACATGCCCCCTTATACGTTATTTATGTGGGGTCACAGATTCCCCAGGGGTCTGTACTGAGATGTGGACTGGCTTCATTAGAGCTTCATATAAATCACTAAGGCACATCTTGAGTTTACCAGTGGCTAGAGTCACTGGAATTTTTAAAGTGAAACCTCCCAGGTTAAATAAAATCCCAAACATAATGTAGTATTTTTTTTCTAAAAAGTGCTTTTCCCAAATTCCAAGGACTAAATTCAAATGCATAAGGCAACCTTGTCAATTTTTATGGAATTTATAAAAATCAAGGGGTAAAATTTGCCTGAGAATTTTGAAAACAGGGCTCTCTTTCTTCTTTTAAGGATTCCTTGATTTAAAAAACAAAGGGAGACACACAGAGTAATAGAGAAAGACAGCCAGAAACAGACCATCTAGCGGCTAACAAAGGCTTCAACATCACTGAGCAAATGAGAGGCCTATGGAATGGCCGCCAGTAACTTTGAGCTAACTCTTGAAAATTAAGAAATAAATAGAAAGCCTTGCGGAAAAAAGGGGGACTCTTCCAGAACAATGTTAATGTCACATTGGGCATGTGGACTGGGTTCACAATGTGTCAGCTGAATCAACATAATGGGCTATAACAGCTTCACAGCCGCTAATATGGTCCATTGGGTCAATAATCCGTGAACTAAGAAGGATTTACTTGATAGACTATAAATGGTTCATAAGAAACTCAAGAATCACTCCATCAGATCAAAAATCCAATTTTCATATGGTGCCTTTCTACAAATTACCCAAAAGATAGTAATGGCTCTGAAGGACTTCAAGGTCTATCAGTTAAAAATCCACTTTTTAAAGAACTGTGCAGAGGACAAGGAAGGATTAAATGAAACTCACCCTTGGTCGCAACAACCCCCCCTCCCAAATAACTTATTTAAGCAGAAAAATGACAATTTCTAAAAGAAAATTAACAGACAACAAATTGCTTTTAATATATCCCTATAGGTGCTTTAATGTATGACTCCAAACAACCAAAACACACAGCCCTAGCCTCAGATGTCTCTTATAGACACTGTAGCTCTTTAAATGATAAAATACCATTTATAGGATAACAATCCTTAAAGATTTAGATTTCATTTTTCTTTTTTTTTAATGGGGTTTGTACTGCAGGTCGGCTGGGTGAGTCCAACAAAGACATTTCTGAGAGCATATGAATATGGGAGGAGGACGGGACACTTTCATCTTAACATAAAGAGAAACAGGTGTGGTGAAAAAAAAAATCACAAAAGGCAGTCGGTAAAAAACTATAATAGGTTTTCAACATTTAAGAAAGAAAGAAATGTCGATCGGCTGCGCAAACCAAACACAGGTTAGGTGCTTTCAGAGAGCTACAACTTCTAGGTTGCAAAGAACTGTTGTGTGAATTTCATTCCAAATTCACACAAGGTGGAAGTGTTCACAACTTAATTGTTTGTTTTTTTTTAAATTAAGACTATCAAGATAATTTCTTATATTTAAAAACTTCATGGCAACAGAGAAAAGTAGAGAAAAATGCTCCCAAAATATAACAGTCTGTAATTAGAATTCTTAACAAGAAAGTATTCTTTGACTCAGAAAGAGAGTGATCTACCACCTCTCTCTCAAAATGCTATTAGCCTCTCTTCGTCATAAAGACAACAAGTAGGAATCGGTTCTTTCCCTGTTTACAGCAGTAACACTGAATACAATAATAGATGCTTTTACATCAATGTGTATTATGTATTGACATAAGATTGGTCCTCTTAACATTTACACAAGGGAAAGAAAAAATTCCAATAATTCTAAAACAGACAGAACTTTTCTCTGTGGTTCTGGCCATATACCATATTATACGTAACTACTTGTTTTTTAAAAGAGCTTTATTGGAGCTCTCGGAAGGCTTTTCTTTTATACATAGCTTTATCCTATAATTTTGTCCCTGTTGGGTATGCTGCCTAAATTTAAACACAAACAGTCAAGCAATGAAGAAACATTAACACATTTACTGTGAACAAAAACTCCCAGTTGTACAGTGAAATTTTAATACATTTCAACTTATCTCTTTTACTAATGGGGAGAGTACAAACCCTGCAGGAATTCGCTCTGCAAACTGGTAATTACAGTAGACTCACTTTTTTTTTTTTATAATGCATATGTATAGTCAGACACAAAAACCCTGGCCGCCCTTTTGATGTAGGTTACAATAGGAATGGGGTTTTTTAAAGAATTATTAAAATCTACAGCAATTCTAAAGGAATGCATTATTTCATGGAAAAGTGTCCTTTAGCTCTGCGCATGGGTACAAATACACCTGTATATTCAGACATTTGCTTTATACATCAGAAAACACAAGCTTTATCAGCATGAGCGTGTCCTTTTCCTCTGTACAGAATAAATCAAATCCTATTTGTGTAAACACAGTACAGATTTTAAACATATTTTACCACCTAAAGACGATATTCTTTCATTTAATATTTCTTTTTGTGACCCTTCTGGTTTGGAGGAATTTAAAGCCCTCTTTTCAGACTATATGAAATCTTCATTAAATAATTAAAACGCTCAAAGCAATAATTTTCCAACTGCAAGCTGCACCGGTGACTAAAAGAAGATCCGGTGTTCATACTTGTAGGTGAAAAATGGAATCCTTTACTGTTGAATTAATCTCACTAGCACAGGTCATTGACAGAAGCGTTAACATCCACATCATTTACTACACACTTCCCATTCATCTGTCAAATTTTTGGTTCCATGACAATTTTCTGAGAAACTGAAATCTGCAAAGGTACTTAAAGGATGTCAATATGTAATTTGTGTTAAACTCTCATTTCTAAGTATTGGCAAGCTGGAAAAAATGAAAACAGACAGATTTAAGTGGACATAACTTTTGTAAATATCATGTGAGTTTAAAAAAAATTAAATGATGAAGTTGCTAAAAGGTTTGCTTTTGGCTATTATCTAAAATTTTGAGAAATAATTACCTAAAAATTAAATTACATAATTCTCACTTAATATATAACATGCATTTATTTAGTGCCAAAATATGTAACTTGGTGTAGTGACATCACTGCCTGGTCATCTAACTTCAGATTAAGAAGACTGACAGGAGATTAGAGGTCCTGTCTGTGGCAGAATCAAGTAAGATGAAATGGAAAAGATGCTGGAGAAAACAACCCAAGAGCCCATCAACAAACGAATGGATAGAGAAGCTGTGGTATATTCACACAATGGAATACTATGCTGCATTGAAAAACAAGGAACTCATAAAATATTATTCAAAATGGGTGACCCTGGAGGACATTATGCTGAGTGAAATATCTCAGTCACAAAAGAACAAATACTGCATGGTGCCACTGTTGCAAAATGGGACTGACATCAGGGTTGGGGTTAAGACTGAGAAAAACTGGGTAAATTATGTATACTGCATTGAAACAGATGAGCGAGAGAACATTTTAAAAGCGACATATGACAGGGTATTATGGTTATGACAAGAGTCCAGAATTAAGGTTGCATAGTGGATTGTACTTGGTGTGTGTGGGGGTGGGGTGGTGTGGGGGGGTTTGTATACCAATGAAGAATTTTTCTTTTACTTTTCAAAGAGAGGAGCAAACTGGGTGGGGAGGGCTGAGCAGGGAGAAAAGTACAACAATGAATGCATGGAAATCCAAAATCTGTGTACATGTTCATTAAAATTATTTTTTTTAAAAAAAGAAAAGATGCTTGAGTCCCACTCAAAACAAGTCCCTTCCTGTAAAGCCCTTTCTTTAGCTCTTCTTCAAAAGAAAAGCTCCTTTGGACCTTCATGTTCCCTACATTGTGAGAGAGAACAATTGTGAGAGAGAACAGTGTTCCCTCTAACATTACTACCTCAATGTTCCCTAAGACACACCGTTTATACAAAAACAGCTGCAGTGGACTCCAACCCACAGCAACCTCACATGTGTCAGGGAAAACTGTGCTCCACAGGATTTCCAATGATTGATTTTCCTGAACTTCATCTCCAAACCTTGCCTCCAAGGTCTGTTTTGTTACATTAAAAGCTCAAAACTTTTAGTTAATAGTTAAGTACACTAACCATTTGCACTAATTCAGGGCCTCTTCTATGTACGAGCATGTGTGAAAACAGAGGCAGACTCCTCTAATAACTTAGTAGATAGTACTCTATCTAATAGTAATATATGTGTTCTGCCACAGGCAAGGATACATCCCTTAGCAATACACAGTGCTTCTATCTGCCAACAGAATCACTTACTTTCCATTTATTTAAAAAAACCTCAAAGCATAAATTTCTTTGTCATTAAGTCAGTTTTCTAGTGTCCTTTTCCTTGATTCAAGTGTGACTAAGAATGGCAAGTTTAGTTATGACATTCAGATCATAGATCATATAAATGAACTTCTCAATAGTACGCAATTGAAGTGTACGTTACAGATAGCTCCATGTAAAACTTTACACTTTGAAACATCCATGGCATGAATTGCATTGTTTCTCTGAAATTATGTGTCAATCTGACCTTGCCATGCTTCTCATTAATAATGTAATTATCCTATGTGTTTTAAATTCTAATCCATACTAAAGAAGCAGGGTTGGGGGCAGCCACGTGATGACGCAGTCATTCCCATGATGTGACCCCAGCAGCCAATCACATCTAAAGATTCACATAGGATACAACAGCCTTACCCCCATCTAATGAAAGAGGACTTCTGCAGGGTATCACCCATAGCACCTTTTGCCACAGGGGAGATACAAGGAGAAATGTTCCAACTCAATGTCATAGAATCAGAACTGACTCATAATTGACCCACCAGTAGGTTTTCTGAGGCTGTTAAACCTCATGAGAGGAGATTAAAAGAAAGTTGTATATAGAAAGATCTTTCTCTCATGGAATCACTGATGAATCAGAATGTCTTGAGAAGTGTCATCTTCATCTTTAGGCTCATGGCACCAACTCTCTAAGGACCAGGCTACCAGAGGTCCTTGATAAAAGGAGAGAGGAAATAAATCACCAGTACAGAAGAGGCACACCTGCAGAGTAGGTTCTCTCCACCCAGGTCCCAGTGCACAGAGTCTCAATCTAAGGGAAGGCCAGTTCACATCAAAGAATGCGGGCACTACTCATGCTGAATGAGACCAGACCCTTCCTCCAGATCCCCGAGAAAGAAAGTGTTGTACAGGGAACACCATGAACTGGAACATTCTGACCTCTAAACTGAGAAAGAATACACTTCACTAAAACCGTCCACTTGGGGCATCCCTGTGGCAGCACCACAGTAGCAGCACTGGAGAGCTAAGACACTATATAAACACAACCGAACATTAACTAGGAGCGCCTTTCCAAGACATGCTGCCCACTTCCGGAGCGGCCACGATGTCATCAGTAGAGTCTCCACCTTCCATGAAGAGTCTGCATCTTGCGTTTTGAAAGCAAAATGAACAGGATTATGAACTCAATGCTAAACACATGCAAGTAATGTGAAGGCTTAAATCTTAAAGTGCTAGAGTGATTCATAACTTTCTTAGGAGCAAAAGAAAAGAAGTAGACATGCCACATTCCTTTCCCTTTGTTCCAAAGCACAGCCATAGCTACAAAAGCAGCGAACACAGCAGCTATTCATGACAAAACACACACTGTGCTGACACCTTCTCCAAATGAATGGTTCTCTCAAATGATTTCCAAGTAAAGGTAAAATGTAGTTTAGGGAGTCAATTTATATCTCCTGCCCTGACTGATGAAGTCCTTCCATCTGTTTTCCAATTCCTTGAGAAGAACTAAATGCTCAGACTATTAACTGCGACTATTAGCCACCTAATATATAAAAATTGAGAAATACATCAAGATAAGCTCAAAATGCAGAATTTAATTTTTATTTGATTGTATAAAGGGCATTTCTCCATGCTGTACAACAGCTTCTGTCTCTTCAATATGAGTTCCACAGCACAAACCAATATATTATTAACTGACTGCATGATAAAATGCACACCAAGCAAAGATGCCTGCCTGTCCATGAAGAATGACAAAGACCAGAGCAACGAGCACATTGTTACTGCAGTTCTCACTCATCCTTCAGAACTAACATATAGAAGAAACCTAAGGATTATATCATGTATTTTAAAAATCCAGAAAGAAAAAAAACACCAAACCTTTGAGTTAATTCCAGTTTAGGGGAAAAAGGGACCCTCTGAATAAATGACCATGGTTATTTCTTCTGTTTGAGATGACTCACATCAAAATATGGAAAAGACAAAAACATCAGGGTCAGCTGTCTTTCTGCACAGCACCTCACAGTTGTGTCAAGATGACTGCTACACTACTACAATATTTGGACAATCAGGATGTTCACTTGGGTGAACTGTAACTAGATCAGGGCCTCAGAATGCATGATCCAATATGATTTTCACCGAAACATCATCTGAGTATCCATAGAGCTGACAGTGAATATGTTTTATGTTTGATCATATACAGCAAATGTGGACTATTATTTTAATTGTAAAATACATTACCTGTTTTCAGATTGCTTACCACCTGCCAGATGGTACATTTAGGATACAAGTAGGTCTGGTATAATTTTGAACACGCATGAGTATAGTTTGTGCTTTTGAAATACCAGTCTATTGACAAATTTGGCCTTTTTATTCCTTAATGATATATTATTTAACAGAGTTGGAGTAAAAGCCACACAGTATTTATGTAGCTATATTCTAGATGCCAAAATATATTCTTCAACATTTATCTCCATTGAAATGATCTGAGATCATACATGCAGCTTGGAGCCACCAGTGGACTCCATGGGAGAAGGAGAGGCAATCCCCTCCTGTCACTTACAGCCTCTGAAAACTCTCTGACGGGTCAGCTAAGAGTAGGTTCTCAACTCAAGGCCGCAATGAGGATTCTTCATACATCAATCAATTAACGACTTAACGTTTATGCCTTTTTACCAAATTAACCGACGTGCTTGATTTTAAAGAGTTGATGAAAGTGGGTAAGGGCCTCTGGTGCTTATAGTAATGGAAAGTACAACAGGGGGTTCTAAAGTACCCTAAAGTGGTAGTGCCCAATCAGTGACCACTGTTAGTCCACCAGTGCCCTTATTATGTGCCTGAGTTCTTTTCTAAGCCTCGGTGCACATGGGTCTCAAGTATGTTACAGTTTCTTCTGCAGGGGAAGACCAAAACAAAACATATATGACACATAACCAAAACCTATTGCCAGTGAGTTAATTTTAACTTAAAGAAATCTGACAGGACAAAATGGAATAGTCCTAGAATATTTCCAAAGCTCTGAGTCTTTATAGAAGCTGACTGCCACACTGTGTTTTAATGAAACAGCTGGGGGTTCTGTAACGTGGATATTCCGGTTAGCAGCAAAGTGCTTCAAGACTGTGCTACTTCAGATTATTATAAAGAATCTCTTTCTCTTTTACTGGCTCCAGCTCATCGAAACGCTCCATGATGTTTCTGAAGCTGTATTTGAACCACCTTGGGGAGACAGCTGCTGGCTAGGGAGAACAACTTGCTAATAACCACACCACCAAAGCTCTTTATTATAAATAACACGAGTGAAAAACGCCAGGTGTGTGCTATTCACGACTCAAACAAAATTATTCTTAACTTAAAAATTAAGAGAAAACAGTAATGGCACATTTGATTGTTTAGACATTTCAGATAGGGCAATAAAAAGGAAGTCTATATATTGAGAGGAGATTTAGCAATCTGCTAGGAAAAGAAGATTTCAAAGCACAATCTCATCTGCGTCAGCAAGAAAGCAAATGTTTTAACATCTTTGAGGAGGCAAATAAAATGCAAAACCCTTGTCTAATACAAGAGAATAGAGATGTGTCAGAATCACCTGTGGCACTGTTTCACAAATACACACGTGCTCAATTTTAAACTTAAAAAATTCAATTTGAAGTGTAGGTATTCTCTGCATTAGGAAAACTAACCCTTAAATCTTGTACTAAACGAGTCTTAATGACCAAATATGGCTTGGGTGGTTTGGCAGGTAAGGGGTTGCTTTGCAAAGCTAAAGACAGTTGGTTTGAATCTTTCTGCTGTTCCTTGGGGAAAAAGATGGAAAATCACCCCCTGAGAAATATATAACCTCTGAAATTCTGCTGGAGGATCAGCTAAGAGTAGGAACATTAACAGCAATGCCTTTTTTAAATGAGTGACACAATATAAATGAGTGACACAATACTCAAGTGTTCACCTGCAAAGCTAAAGGTGAAGGGTTCAAACGAAGCATCAACTCTGCAGAGGAGAAAACAGATCTTGTGATCCACACCCACAAGAGTCGCTGGCTAGGAAACTCTGTGGCAGCACATCTATCCACCCTATGCAATGGCGAGGGGGCGGAATGGAGTTTAAGACATCCAAAAGCACAACAGCACAAAACAGATGACTTACTCTCTAGCCCTCGAGGCCTGCGCCTGTAATTACAAGTTAATACTATTACAGAATTGGGGGCCATGCTGAGAACTAAATGAATAAGCATGAACACAGAACGATGCACGAGGTCACCGACTTCAGGAGTGAAGGGAAATCCTGGACTTGCTTCCCATCCCTCCGGACAGGCAGCGGGAAGTAAGCAGTTTCCTGAGGAAGGCCTCCAGAGCTTTTCCAACCTTAGAAAGCAGAGCCTCTCGCGGGGAGCTGGAGTCGAAGCTAACTGTGGAAGGAGATCCTCCTCCAATACACTCCTGAGCCTCAAAGTGATGGAGAGAGGAAGAGGAAGCTAGGGAGGGCCAGGGACTGGGTACCTAAATGGCTATCCATTTTCATTTTAAATGGATGCAGGGAAGAGACATAAATGATTAATAGGCCTAATCAATTCCCTTAGTCCATAATTCCCTTCCTCTCTACTGCCAACCCTCACCAATTTTTCAATATGCATTTCAGAAAGCAGAGAGAGTATGTCTACAACTGGCTAGGACTTGTAATCACTCTTCGCTGTGAAGTAGAAGAATACACACAAATTCAAAAGGATCATTTATAAGAAATAAAATACACGCCAAATCAAATCACTTCCCCTTTCAATTCCCACCTATGCACAGGCATAAGTATCAAAGTATGGAACCCATCAAGACCAATCAAGATTTGATATCCTGAAAAATTTCTAGGAGAAGGGTGCTAATCTGCTTTCATATGTTTTTGTCCTTCGCAACAGCCTGCAGCAACTAAACACTTCACTCCTGACCCTTATGAATACAAAACAGGTTCTCCGCCTAATTTAGAGTATTTGCAACTGATTTGGGCCAAGTGGCTCCCAAACTGATTTCTGAAAGACTAATATGCCCTCTTCTGGCTTCTTATTTCAGGGGGAAAAAACCACACACATAACAACTGTTAGTTTATAAGTAGAATAAAAATGTGAGCTAAAGACTGGTGTACTTACTAACTAGAATTAGTAACTGTAATATAGATATAATCCTCTGTCTTAGAGAAAAGTACGACTGCAAAGTCCTTGCTACTTTAGATGCAATCTCACCTGAGGGAGATGAATACTGAAAAATCCATTTTCACAAGAGTGTTAATATATGAAAGGCATGGCATTATCGAAGTAAGGAACTTTCCAAAGACATGGTACTCAGAAGGGCTTTTAATACTCTTGATCAAGGTGAGGAAAACCCTGAAGTTGATAAAAATGTGCCTAAAAGGCTGAGAAAAAAAAAGGACTAAAATATGTGAACTCACAAGTAAAGTCCAAGACCAAGTCCTGGCCAGACCACCATGTCCCTGGGTGCCCTATGTCCATCAGTGTGCTAACTAGCCAGTGCCCTCTCAGGCCCACTAGCACAGCTCAGGGCCCAGAGCAATGCCAATGAGTGTCAGCTGTGACGGGGTTTTAGAGACCTGGACCTTTCTCTTTGAGGAAGTGTGCTGTAACCACCAGCTGACTGTACAGAGGAAACCTAACAACCCATTAGGTGGAAATGACTTCTCAGCCACTTCCTCCAGGGATGACAAGAGAAACCAAAGGGTTAGACAGAAGCGAGCATTTTTACATTTCTGTGCTAACAGCATCCAGGAAGGTGGGGTTTATCATTTAAATGCTGCCAAACCGACCTTTTAACTGCATGATTCTTTCGAGTACGAGGCTAGGCAACATCACCTAAAACAAACTAATGAGTTAAATACTATAACTATAGAGGGTGTACTGACTGTATTAAGAGAACTTTTATGGGGCTACTTGAACTTCTGAGAATCACTAACACTAGAAATCTCATTTTTTGGAATACTGTTTCTGAACTGCATTCCATGCTTTCTAAAGACATTGATGGTTATTCTTTATTGTCTCTAATCACCAACCCAGTATTAAATTTCACAAAAATCTACCATGAAGGAAAAGCAGTGCTACTTTTGAGTCCAAGAAGGGCTGAAGTCAGGGCACAGGGGGCTCTAATCCAATATTATATCCACGTGCACATGATTTAATTACAGCATTAAAAGCAGAATTTACTTCAACTGTACCAAGAAAACATTTGCAACTAGTCACATCTAAATTTGTCCTTTCTTTAAAATGTGAACTTAAAAATGGTACCAGATACAAATACGTTTGCATTTTTTTCTTAACCTCCATTTGAAATAAGTCACACTTCTTTATTCATACACAATTAACTGTATGAAGAGTATCACCTTTCAGTATTAAACATTCATGCACATTCTTTATAAACATTCTCAGCAAGAAGCATATGACACACACACTCAAAGAGGTATCCAACGATCTCCCTTCTGTTTCAAGACACTCAATTTAGACACTTGGACACAACAGAATCTGACAATGACCTAAGATTTTTTTTTGGTAGAAGGATTTCTTAGTTAACATTTTCAAACCAGGGCTTTCTGTTGCTAATCTCTCAAATATTACTTATTTATTTCTTTATAGAGACAAACATATTTTCTATGTAATTTTTTATGAAGAGCCTGTGTACATTAAGGGCTTAGCTGCACTAACCGCCCAGATTTGAGTTGCTAACCCAGGACTTAAAAGTTGGGCCTGAGTGTCAAGTTTATTAATTTTAGAATTAACATTCTTTAAGTCGTACAGCGGTCGTTTCTTGTACTGAATAACTTGGAATTGCTGCGATGCTGAACACTGTGCCACAGTCATGTCAAATACTGTAACGGTTACTCATCATGGGCAATGTCTGGAGGAGCTTTGAGATGGATTCAGGTTTTGAACCAGGAGTGGCATCCACTTCCTAAATCAGATGCCTCTGTAAACTCTATAAACCTTATAATCATACAGAAGTAATGTTAATTAGAGAACAGCGTTCAGGTCTTTCGTTCATAGTGTCGCTATGAGTCGTATTAGACTTGACAACACTGCTAAGTGTTGTTATATTTGGAGGAACATTCTTCTACTTTGTACATCACTCTTTGTCAATCGCTTTACTGAGGTAATTTGAGTTTGCTGTGATGCTGAACCTTGTGCCACTGGGGTATCAATTAGTGTAATGGTCTCCCAATGTGGACAGTGTTTGGTGGAGCTCTCGGTTATAAAACAGGTTTGGAGGCAGGAATGGTATCCAATTCCTAAACCACATACCTATGGAAAATCTATGAACTTGAAGAAATAATGATAGCTATGGAAAGGCAGTAGGTCTTTTGTCTCTATGAGCTCTACTCAACTTGACAGAAATCAACAACAACAACAATAACCTAGCATCCTTCCTAACGCCCCAAACATTCATTTTTACCATGAACTACTCCTTAGTATTCAAATGTGTCTGGGTAGAAAAAGTAAGGACCAGAAAACACTCTTTATTGTGAGAAAAATTTCAAGAAACGGATAGAAACCATTTCATACAAGGGCAAGAAAGGCTCCCTAGAGAAGACTGAAAAGCCTATGATAAACAGCAGAGACCTTGACCTGCATTTTTCCAAGAGAAGATTCCTTATGAGGATTCCCTCACTTACTGTGTGGCATGTGCAAAGTTAGTTTCTGACTCCTGCGTCTCCAATTCTTTATTTGCAACATAAAATGGTAGTATTTTCTCAACATAGTTTTTACATATGTTGTTGCTGTTATGTGCCAACGAGTTGTCTGTGATTCCTAAGTGACCCTATGTACAACAAACAGCTCTGAAGCCTGCTCTATTCTGAGCCAGTCTCACTGACTCTGACACTCCCACCCCAATTACCCCAGTAACTGTGTCAATCCATGTCATATGGGGTCTTCTTCTCCTGTGCTGTCCCTCCACGCTTTCTAGCATGATGTCCTTTTCCAAGGACTGGTACCTCCTGGCCGTGTGCCCAAAATATGTGAGATGGAGCGTCAAAATCCTAGCTCCCAAGGAGAAACTTAATTTCACCCTCTCCAAGATAGACATTTGTTTTCTTGCAGTCCGTGGTACGTACAAAACTCTTCTCCTGCACCACAACTCAAAGGCATTGATTCTTCTTTTGTCATCCTTAGTCATTATCCAGCTTTCTGATGCACAGCTTGTAACTGAGAAGACCACGGCTAGGATCAAGTGCACTTTAGTGTCTAGACTGATGTCGTTGTTTCTCAGTACTCTGGAGAGGTCCCTGACAGCAGATTTTCCCAGTGCAGTATGTCTTTGACTTCCTGGCTGCTATTTTCCTATGTTTTTACATCTACTGAAGATAATTTCATAAAGGAGCTATAACACATGCTTCTGCTGTTAGCAGAAGAGGAATTGGCCCCTGACTGACTAAAGGCTACTTCATACCCAAGTAAATCAAACACAGCCCCAGCCCATACCATCCTCACAACAAAGGTGGCTCTAGATATAGTGATTCATAGGGTTCAATGGATGAGACTCAAAATTAGAAAATCATAGATCCTTTATCTATTATTTTGAACTTTTTACTATGGACCTGGAGAAAGGATGAAAGTTATACAAGTGTTCAGATCTTTTGTTCATAGCGTTGTTCTGAGTCGCCTATGACTCGACAACATTTAACAACAGAGCATCATAGAGAGAGATCAGTTGGCCTAGTGGACAGAAAGTGATGCTACCAAGCCAAAGGTGGGTGACTTTTAATCCGTGGCCCTCAGGCCAGTTCTTAATTTGTTTTTGGTCAAACATTCTTGTAGGTTGTATAGCCCTGGTGTGTCCATTTGCTGTACAGAGGTAACTTGTGGTTGCTGTGAAGCTGAACACTGTGACAATGATGTGTCAAATGTGATAATGGTTACCCATGGTGGACAGCTTTTGGTGGAGCTCCCCGATTAAAACAAGCTTGGAAGCAGGAGTGGCATCCACTTCTGAAATAGCTTGCCTCTCGATACCCTATTAACCTGGAGAAAGGACCAAAGTTATATAAGCGTTCAGGTCTTTTGTTCATAGGGTCGCTATGAGTTGCCTACGACTCGACGGCACTTAACAACAACAACATTGTGATTTGAGTGAAAGTTGATTGACTTGGTATTTCAGTCAACTATTGATATTGTTTTATGACACTGATTACATTCTTCACATTCTAATAGGGCCTTTCCCACTCCCTTCCTCTGGTTCTTATTCATTCATCTATTTCCTCTTACTCCCCACTTTCCGAGATTTATCCCTGGAGAAAAGCTGTGCGTGGGTCTTGTATTGTTGAGTGGTCCGAGGACTGAGAGCCTACTTGGTGTTATCGTTTACCTTATAAGTCTAGTTGCTATTTGGCTTTGAAAGTTTAGCTATAGATTTGGGTTCAGTTTCAAGCTCAAAGAGTGGGGGAGGAACACAGTTTAAAGGGTCCTCACTGGTCTGTCTCGCAGGTCAGGAAGCCTGTCTATTTTTTATGATTTGAGTTTTGCTTGACAATTATCTCCCACTCTGTGCAGGACCCTCTAACTGCCATCCAATTCATAATGGTTAGCCGTAGTGGCAGGTCAACACCCAGTTCTTGTCTGAGAGTCACGATTCTTGATGATCATGAGATTCCTTAGTGCTATGAACTACTTCTTTCCTTGTGTCTTTGATTTTTTTTTTTAACACTTCTTTGCTCTAGACGGGAGGAGACAAACAGATGCACCTAGAATGGTCACTAACAAGCTATAAACCCCCCACATGCTATCCTACAAAGTCAGCAGGCGGTATAACATTGTATGTGAATCAAGAATTTTTTTTCTAGTCCTTCTTCTTCTAGAGACTCTACTCAAGCATAGCCTGTGTGATGTCAATACACAAACCTCCACCAACAGAAGGATGGTGTACTCATATGAGGAGAACGAATGGGCTGAGAACTGAGCTACTGTCAAGTGAAACTCTTAACCTCAATCTTTCCTCAATCTGTCATGATGTTGCCTATTAGTCAAGTTTTGACAATTTTTGTTTTTTTAACAATGGAAAGCAGGCCACACTGAAATCTGTAGTCATTGATCCTTTTCATATTTCCTAAGTATCATGCACCTCAGTAATCGAAGTGTCCTAAATAGGAAAGGACCTGCACATGAACGAACATGGAAGTTCCGCTTGTTTCTTTGGTGCCAACATCCAACTCCAAGTGAAACGAAGATGTCAACAAATGACGTTTGAATTAAAGAGGCTGCATAAGCTAAACTAAAGCCTGTTTCTAATTTGTGTTCAGGGAGCATTTCAAGGGCCTATGACGAGTGGGTAAAAAGTTTCACAGCCAACTTAAAGGCAGGTGGGTTCAAAACCACCAGCTCTTCCACAGAAGAAAGATCAGCAGTTTCTTCTCAAGCGATTTATAACCTCTGAAAATTCACTGCAAGGTCCGCTATGAGTCACTTCTGACTTGCCAATGATGAGTTAGGGTTGGCTGTTTTTGTTTGTTTGTTTTAGGGTTGGTGGTGGTTTTGTGTTGGGGTTTTTTGGGGGTGATAGAGGGGGTGGTTTTTCATTTCTCAGCCCAGAACTTCAATGGTAAAAGTCATAGAAATTAAATCACTAGTCAACGAATGTTTCCTTGAGTGCCTACTTTGTGACAAGAATCAATGACAAAAGACAAAGGCAAATGTAGATTTAAGAAACAAATGCCTCAGATAAGTAAACAAACAACCAGGAATAAAGTAGAGCTCATCATGGAGTTTCATGATGACCTTTTGCTCTCTTTTTAGTATCAGCCCACACAACTCATCCTCTCTTTGATCACTGATGTTCAATGCCTCAAACCTATTCTTAAGATGATCTTAAAATTTAGATGGAATATACTCAGGATCATATCTTGTTTTTGTGGACTTACTTTAATTTTATTCGGCCTCAATTTGAACTTGCATATGAGTAACTGATGGTCTGACCCATAGTTTGCCCCTGGCCTACTTTGGATTGCCATATTGAACTTCTCCAACGACTTCTTCCACAGATGTGACTCCTACATAGTTCATCAGGTTAGATCCATGTGTAAAGTTGTCATGTGTGTCTTGAAAAAGAAGTATTTGCAATGAATAAATCATTGAAAATACAAAATCATTCTATTCCCAGTCTAATCTCTATCAACAAGCTTGTATTTTTCAACTACTATTCCTTCTTCACTGTGTCCAACTTTTACATTTCAATCACAAATTATCATTAACACATCTTGACTGTAATTCTGGACTGCAAGATTTGGTAGAAATTCTCACTTTCTTCCACTTTGGCTCTAGATGTAGAAGCGTGTACTTGAATACTAGCCGAGATAATGGGTCTTCCTTGTACGCACATGACTCACAACATTGCATTTCAGGATGGAACTTGAAATTGACTTTTTGACTATGAATACAACACTATTTTTTTTCTGTTTTTCATTCTCAGCATTGTATACCATCTGCTTATCTAATTCAAAGTAATCAATGCCTGGACCAGGAGGCTGCTGTGTGAACAGGGCAGGGAAGTTGTATTCTCCCTCCAAACCTATTTGTATGCTCAGCAAATTATTTGAGAAGCTGGACTCTATGAAGAGTAGTGTGACATCAGGATCAGAGAGAGAATCCTCAATAATCTGCATTATGCAAATGACATGATAACTGCTGAAAGTGAGGAGGACTTATATGTTGCAGAAGATCAAGCAAGGCAGCCTTCAATATGGATTGCATCTCAATGTCAAGAAAACAAAGATTCTTATCACTGGACTGATAGGCAACATCATGGTGGATGGAGAAGAGACTATAACTAGCAACAACTTCATCTTACTTGGATCCACAATTACATTCTTGGTACCAGCAGTCAGGAAATCAGGAGACGTATTGCACTGGAAAAGTCTGCAGTTAGGGACCTCTCCAAATTACTGAGGAGTAATGAGGTTAGTTTGAGGACTATGGTGCTTCTGATTCAGGCCATTGTTTTCTGATCATTTGTTAATGCTTCTGAGAGCTGGATAATGAACAGGGATGGCAGAAGAAGAGCTGATGCCTTTGATTTGTGGTGCTGGAGAAGAGCACTGAACATCCCATGGACAGCCAAAAGAACAAATAAATATGTCTTGGAGAGGGTACAGCTGGAGTGCTCTTTGGAGGCAAGGATGATGAGGCTTCGAGTCACGTACTTCTGGCATGTTGCGAGGAAGGTTTGTTCCTTGCTTAGATGCTTAGAAGGATAGAGGGTCAGCAAAGGACAGGAAGACCCTCAGGCAGGTGGACTGACACAGTGACGGCCACAATGGGTTCTATTATGTCAGGAAGTGCGAAGATGGTGTAGGACTGGACAGGGTTCAGATTCGCTGTTCACAGGATTGTTATGAGTCACATTTGACTCAACATTTATCAAGAGCAAAAACAAAACAAAAAACAATCATGGCGTACAATGATTCAGAAAAAGAGATGTCTGCCCCTGATATATCCAAAGTGGTGAATTCAAATAGTTCCCAAAGATCTAGAGCTAAAAAGAAGTTTGAGGTGCCCCGGAGAGGAAAGCTGAAGACTGGTTAAACAGGAGGACCAAGAAGTAAGTGCCGAAATAATGTATGCTTTGCTAAAAAGCTGTTTCTCCTTTACACCAAGGACCTTATGGGAAATATCTTTTGTTGATCTACTTCCTGTGTTACAGGCAAGAAAGGTACATAACTACAAACTACTCAGGCAGCTGGCCTGCAGAGTCGTAGCAGGAGAATTCAATTTACACAATTTACACCATCCAGGATCTTTACAGTCCTGCTCTTAATTCAACTTTATCTCGAGAAGGATCTTTTCTGTAAGGCTCACAAATCCAGGGGTTCCTCTTCTTTGCAGCCGCAGTCTACCTTCATTCTCTGCACCTCTCCTTTACCTCTTGAATCTCCACTTACATTTTCATCTAGGGTGGCATCCCCCCTTACTCCCCAGCACTCTTGTCTCTCCCCCCCAGTGAGAGCTGGATAGACTCCATCAAGCTGTGAGAGGTACGTATTAGTCTTTGCTTGCCATTCAAAATCACAAGTTCAATTTTGTCTGATGATTAGAGGCTCATAAGAAGGCAGGTACCTTCTATTTTATTGCTGAATTTCAAATACTTTTTCTACCATGCATTTTGTGGGTAAACAAAATGCGCATCTCTATCCGTTCTACAAGTCTAGCAACTTAATACAGATATCACCCAGCAGTGGTGAGGGAGGCTTGGAGGGAAGCAAAGGCTTCAACACACCATGTAACCACAACCAGAAGGATTACAGAACAAGAGAATGTACCTAATAATGCAACTGAAAGAGGATATGCTGAATCTGAAACATTTTCAATTACACTCATGGACTGGCATTTGGGAGCCCGCGCTGCTCGTCTAATGGCTCATGCCTGCCAGATGCACGAATGTAATTAGATTCACTAAATCTTGAAAAGAACGGCCAATGAGCAGCATTTTTTCTAAATGTTCTCAGAAGGAATCAGAGGATCCCAACAATTTATGTTAAGGGGTGGGGGAGGGAGACCAAAATAGTAAGAGATCCAAGAAAGCAAAAAAGCGCGGAGAGAAATTGACAAGATACTCCGATGACTGTAACTGATCAGTGTTTTATGGGTCCATGAACTGAGATGTTAACTAGCTCTGATGAGTTCGCCAAACAAAATGTAAGAGGAGTCAATGAGGTAAGGTGCAGGTCTGAAGACTATTTATTTTAAAGTCATAGCCTCTGTAGTCTGTATTATTCTCATTCTAAGGATTTCACCCCTGCTTGGCTCAGGGGCCAAGAGTGCAAAGACTCCAAGATTATAACATGTGGAGTCTCGTGCTTTCATGCTGTACATACTCACAGCGACTAGTCAAGAGTATGGACCCATTTCCAAGACTGTGCATAGCAGACTGTTCCTTACTAGCACTTAAAAAGGATCTTGACTAATTCCCTGTGATTAAGCAAAGAGAAAGAAGCTGCCAGTTAGCCTGCCATTTCTGTCATACTTTTTAATAGTACAGCTCTTGTAATTACACTGTGGTTCTTTATATTAACTCAGTGAAAGCTTGCTTGGTTTTCGCATGAAAACAATTTATGAAATTATAGAAACAGACTGAACACAGCAGTTCATTTGTTGAAGCAATTATCCTGATCCTTGTAAAAAAAAAAAAAAATTACAAGCAAGAGAAGACTGTGATGTGCAAAAAATGGTTCTAATTCTATGCTCTAATATGTACAATATGTCTGTGGTTGTGTTGAATTATGTTAATAAATTGCAGCCGAAATATATTTGTCACAACACAAAGGAAACGCACTATCAATCGTCTTGCCAGATCCTTTAAATTAGTCACTGCAGATTCTCACCAGAGTTTCCTCTGCAACCTGTACATGAAGGCAGAGTTTTGCTGGACAATTTTCCCTACGAGACCACAATGATTTCTGAAGTCGTTTGAATTATCTGGAAAATAACTGTAAAGTGAACTGGGGCACAATTTCCATTTTTAAATATTTAAAAATCCGACCCTCGACACAGATTTGATGTTCTTTCTTGGCAAAGGTGGGATTCTCAAGTAGCTTCTGAGAAGGGGGATTGGGGAGACTTGTTCAGGGAACAGTGAGGCAAATATAGCAATCAAATAATCCCGGCGATATTGGTTTAATGTAGACACCAAGAGATTTTCAAGGTGCAAAAGTAAAGTTATTCTTACTTCATAATATGGGGTAGCAAGACACCGACAGTTTGTGAGCACACCACCAGCGAGCTTAAGATATCAGAGCAAAAATTTAAAGCAACAAATGTCATGTGTTCTCTACATTCATTAGACAAACTTCTCTTAAAGAACTCTAAGTTCAGCTTTAAAATGTGCTAGTTGTAGAGTAAAGCAACAATCATTGACAAAGTTCAATTGCTTTCAAAATTATTGTTTATCAACTTACCATATAAACAGCTTTGTAATAAAACCATATTTTTTCCACACTAACATATACTAGCCTGTTTCTTCTAACTAAACCATAGAACTTCAATTAAACATTAGTGAAGGCTTCCTTTTAATTATTTTACTAGTTCATTTTAAGGAGGTGGAAAAGACCTGGGATCTAACACAAAAAATGAAATGAAGTGCTAGAAAACAGAAGCAAAAAAAATACCTAAACTAAATAGTGAATTGTGTGACAAAGTGTTACCCATAATAAAATGTAGCCCGCCTTTCTCCGCACATCTGGAGACAGTTAGGCTTACCACTTTCCAGAAACCAAGCAAGCGTCCGGCCTGACTAGCCCCTTTCATTCACAAATAAACAATTAATGGAATGGGCAACTAATTTTCCAAGTGTTCATATTCATTAGGCTGTTTCCTGAAATTAAGTATCTGCCTGGTGATACAATACTGTCCATATTAAACATTCTCCAAAGTCTCCAGTTGTTCTTTCTCCCAGGTAACTTTGCTCTCATCAAAGTTGGAGAACTGGGCATTTATATTGCCATATGCCTTCCTTATTAAAAACTAAGATTTAAACAGTTGTTGTTCAGTGCCCTCAAGTAAAGTATGACTCGAAGTACCTCTGCGAACAAAAGATCTGAACCCTGTCCTATCCTGTTCCATCCCCATCATTTCTGACATGCACAGCACCTGGTTGACCCACCTCTCCAAAGAACAGCTGCTCCTAAGAACACGTTCAAAGTATGCGAGATGAAAGATTTGAACTTTCTTAAATGTGCTGAATATGGTCAAACCATAAAATGTCACAAGATTTCCTCATCAAAATCTTTGTAAGGACTTGTGATCCTGCGACTTCATCAATAATCACTTATCAAACACCTACTATGTGGAAAGAAGACTTGGAAAGCCTGACTTGTAAGCATAAACATGTCCTCGAGGAATTTATAACTGAGTAGGGAGACAAACCTAACCACTAACAACTCTATAAAGTGGAATGTGATCATTGTGACAAGAGAGGCACAAACAGTATGCTTCAGGGTTCAGGGAAGAGAGGCCACACCTTCTGAAGCAATGGGGAAAAGCTTTGTGAAGGGAGTGGCCTGGAAGTTGGGTAAACCTCAAGAGACACCGGAGGCCCTCAAGGTGAGTAACCATGGCTTGTGTTTACCTGGAGTCTTTCAAGGCCAGCTAAGTAGTGCTGCACAGTTTACTCTGTGTCAGGTGCTGTCGAGCCGACGAGGACCACAGTGGCCCGTGAACAAGAGATCTGAGCTTTGCCCTGTCCTGTGTTATCATTATGGCCTCTGTACTCTGTGTCAGGTGCTGCTGAACAGACGAGGACCACAGTGACCCGTGAACAACAGGTCTGAGCTCTCCCCCATCCTGTGCTATCGTTATGACCTCGGTCACGCTCGAGCCTCATGTTACAGTAACTTCTTCTCTTCACTGACCGTCTGTCTTTCCTAGCACGATGCCTTTTCTAAGGCCTGGCTCCTCCTGACACCTTGTCGAGTGTATGTGAGATGAAGTTTCACCACCTTTGCCTCGAAGAGGCACCCAATCAGCACTTCCTCCCAAACACGTCTGTTTATTCTTCTGGCAATTCATGACATGTGCATTCCTTTTTCTCGGGACCACAATCTGAAACATCACATGATCTTTAGTCTTCTTATTCATTGCCCAACTTTCAGACACATAAGAAACGAATGAAAATACCATCACTTGCACCACACACGCCTTAGTCTTTAAACTGATCTCATTGCTCTTTTACACATTAAAGTGCTGTTAATCATTAACAGCAGATTTTCCCAAGGCAATAAATCTTCTGATTTGACTGCTGCTACCCTGAGTACTCATTGTGAATTCGAATAAAATTAAATCCTTGACAATGTCAATCTTTTCTCCATCTATCCCAATGCTGCCTATTGGTTCAATAGTGAAGATTTTTGTTTTCTTTATGTTGAAGTGTATTCCACATTGGAGGTTGGCACTATGAAAAAAAAATCAGTTCAACGGAATTGAGCAAGCCTATACAGAGGAGGAAGACCCTCAGAAGATGAATGAGCACTGACAATGATATGTTGATACAAGACTCCTTCTAAACAATGTAAATTTTATGAAAAGGCAATGCCTAAGAGAGTAAAAACATAAAGGTATTCTGTAGAAAACCTAAAAAATTCACATAAAAATGAAATATATTCAGCAAGTTTTGTTTCCAACTTGTGAGCCTTGTGGAATACTGAGAATTTATGAGGAAACAGTAAATGTAATTAGTGGCCTCATGCATCTATTTTGATGTTTAACTAAAAAGAGATCCTGTGTACTTTTCTCATTTTAAAATTTAGAGCACAGGAGGGAAAAGATAATCCGTTAAAAAATAAATGTGCATCTTAGGTAACAACCACGTCACGGCTCTCTAACAGATTTTCAGAGGCAGCAAATCACACTGGAGGAGAATGCCCATACCCTCTACCCCCCGCCCCAAAAGCTGGTAGATTTGAATATCTCGCCTCTGAGTTGGAAGTACAATCCTTTATAAATAGGTCACAAATCTCTTTAAAGAAATAATTAAAATCCATAGATTTTTCTCACCATTAAAAATGCACATTGTTCCCAGGAATACAAATTTTTAAAAAATGATGTGTACGACATAGAAAAACATTATTGTAAGAGATTTTAAACTGAAAAGCCAAAGAAAATCAACCTCTCAAATATTATTCAGAAACAGATATGGTATAAAGAGTGTAAAGAGTGGCAACATTATCATTTAGGTTACTCAGGATAGGTATGTATAATAAATACAACATTAACAGGTCTTCTAAAAAAGGGAGATGGGCTTTCACCACGTGTTGTATAATTAGTTCAAGTGTGATAGTGAAATACCTCTTGGTACCTTAATTACAAAAGGCAATGGCTAAATGCTGCCAGACCTCTAACCACAGCCTCCAGTCCCTGTATACTTCTTTCTACATGTAACCACCAGTTAAACTCTAAGAAAGAACTGAGAAATTCCTGGTAACCAAGCCAGCAGACAGTGACCACTCTGGGATTTCCCAAAAGGAATGGTGACAAGCACAGTTGTCATGTGGGCATACGATGGAGGATTGCTAAACTTTTTTAGTTGTCTCAGATTCCAGACAGACCGTGTACTGTAAATTGTCTAGATGACTTGTGACATCTGGCTAAACAAAAGAAGCGAACAGTCATAAAAGGAAGAAGACTGTAGACCTTATGGGAAACAGCCTCCAAAGGAAGACAGTCTAATGAAAAGATGTCCAGCAACAGCTCCTGTGATTCCAGAGCCAAACAGAAGGAACAAAGCACCAAACCAAATTACAACACGTCCCACAAAATACCGACAACTGATGCATGGGAATGAAAATGCAAACAGGTTCTGACTGTTACAAGTGTGCAAATACAGAAGTGAGTGAGGGAGGCGGCCCTGGAATTTCCATGTACTAAAATCTGGTGGAAATACTAAAAAAAAAACCTAGAAGCTTTTCCGTAATATAGGAAAGATGGGAGTCTTACACTCATCACCAAATCCCAAAGCCTTCAGCGAAGTGGCTAGCACAGAGTAGGACATCAGTAAGCTTGAATTTAGTACCCAAACTCAGTCAATACTTCCTAGTTCTTACAAAAATGTGTGCTTAGCTCCAAAACGAAAAACCCCAAGGAATAACCAATATCACTATCATTTGAGAGCACCATTCAAACTTTTATTTAAATAAAATGAAGGGGAATTTAAAGGATCAGGGCAACACTTCAGAGAAAATTATTTAATCTTCTTTAAGGATTTCTAGTGATACCCTGATTAGGATATTAGGCGGCTAGCTAAAAGGTCAACAGTTCAAAGTTGCTATCTGCTATCAAGGAGAAACAATGTAGTCTCCTTTCATAGCACTGTGTATAACCTTGAGAATTCAACTGGAGCAGTTCTCTTCTGTTCCATGGATGAGATGGCAGTGAGGACACTTTGGTAGCCTCACATTAAGGAGCTGTGCTGCCAATCCAAAGGCACATGGTTTATATCTACCAACTACCTCATGGGGGAAAGAAGGGCAATCTCCTGCTGGGTTAGGTACGGGTTGGTTCCAACTTGATGGTTCACAAAAACAAGCACCACAGAGAGCAGTGAGTATCCTTCCTTGCGTTCCTCTGTCATCTGGTGCTATAATCTATGCAGACATTCTGTTATCATACGACTGAACCTCTAGTTAAACAGCCTTTACTGCCTAGCAACAGGAGGACCCTTGGAGAGAACACTGATCCATTCGAGGGGAATTAGTTGTACTGACAACCCCAAAGTGTGTGGTACAAATTCTTTGTCCCAAGGGACAAAGATTGGCAATCTTCTCCCATTTTGATTTACTACCTCTGAAAACTCAGGGTCTGCTACGGATCGGTACATAAGACCAATAGCAAACATATTCTACAAATGAAATGAAAATAGCCAAATATCCATCAACAATGAATGGATTGAGAAATTATGGCATAATCACAAGATGGAATACTATGCAATACCCAATTCAATTTAAAAGTGCGCGGCAACGTGTTAAGGAAAAAAACTGTGTAAGACGATTAGTGTAAAAACAGAACGATAATTAGTAAAATGTGTATAAAAGTTCAAACAGGGAAAGGGGAGGGACGGGTGATGGAGGCAAAGGTGGGGGCAAACACTGGGTAGAGTTTGGTGGGCAGATGGAATGAGTAAAGAAATCAGCGAAGGTCCACTGGGGACCTAAAAAGATGGTGTAAGAGGAGGCATACATCCATGGTAATTTGATAAAGTATAACGTAAACACAATGTGAATGAAGAAATGTGTGAAACAAAACGTCCATGAATGAAATACAATGTACATGAATTTTGTATGCAAAGCAATATTAAATTTTAAAAAGAGCAGCATTTGACTAGGGATAAAGCTTATAAAGCAGAGATAGGGAAGGAGGACAAATAGAAATGGGAAAGGTAAGAAATGCCAAAGTTCTTATAATGTGGGCGCTGTAATGAGAATCGTGTAACAAAATGCTGATGTGGTACTGAATGGAAAACCACTGGGTCCTGTAAACTTATACCCAAATCACAACAAAATATTAATTTGTAAAAAAGAAAGTGAGGATAACAACCCACAAACCACTGTTTTTTGGTAGGGTCATAATAAACGGTGAATCAGCTTTGAAGTCACAGTCTATGTACTAAGTTTGCCTCATACTGATTACAAAGGTAGCAGGTGAGTAAAAGAGAAGAACCAGAATGAGATGCTGGACGAACACAGTGACTGTGGCAATGAGCTCAAGTATCTCAAGGATGAGGAGGATGGGATAGAACAGATCCAGGCTCAGAGCCTCTGTTGATAGTCTCTCGATAGGTTCGCTCAAAGTACCACAGGGAGCTCTGGTGGTCTAGTGGTAAGCAGCCACACTGTAATCCCAAAGGCATGTGGTTCAAATCCAGCTGCTCTGTGGGAGAAGGATGAGCAATCTCCTCCTGTGCAATTAACTACCTCTGAAAACCCACTGGAGGGTCAGCTATGGGTCAGTTCCCACTCAGCGGTACACAAAGAAAAAACTAAACAAAACAGAGTAACATATGGTCAAGAACCACAGGTAATAAAGAAAGAAGTTCAAGATGCTCTGAAGGAATTGGCAAAAAATAAGCCCCTAGGAACTGATGGATTAACAATGGACATATGTCAACAAACAGAGCGAGCCCTGGATGTGTTCACCATGTTGTGCTAAGAAATCTTGATGACAACTACCTGGCCAAATGACTGGAAGAGATCCGTATTTATTCCCATTCATAAAAATATAAAAGGGATCCAACAGAATGTAGAAATTATGGAACAATACTTTTAATATTATGTGCAAGTAAAATCTTGCTGAAGATTATTTAAAAATGTCTAGAACAGGATGTTGACAGAGAACGGCCAGAATACAAGGTGGGTTTAGCAGAGGCCATAACACTAGGATATCACTGCTGATGTCAAATGGATTTTGGCTGAAAACAGAGTATATTTGTATTTTATCGACTATGCAAAAGCACTTGACTGCTTAGATAACAACAAATTGTGGCTCACATTGAAAAGAATGGGAATCCTAGAACACTTGTATCTGTCTATGAAAACTGACAGGCAAGACAAAGCCACAAGGACCAACATGCAGTTATGCTCCTTGGAGATAAGGATTTTGAAACTTTCAGACTATTGTCAAGAAGGGCCATCCTTGGAGAAGAAAATCATGTTTGGGAGGGCAGAAGGTCAGAGCAAGAGAGAAAGATCCTGGATGAGATGAACTGACACAGTGATTGTGGCAACCGGCTCAAGTGTGTCTGCGATGGTGAGGTTGTCTCAAGATAGCGCCAAGTCCAGAGCCGTAGTAATCAACTTGAAGGCACTGAACACCACCACAATAATGAGTCATAATCCACTTGACAGCACCTAACAACAGCAACATTCCCATAAGAAATCTGAAATTACCAACTCTAAATGGAAACGTTTTAAAGTCATAGCAATATTTTATACACAATAATTAGTTTACTTTCTATAATAACTGAGCAAGAGGTACTATAATGGCAGATTCCCAGGTACAGGAGAGAAGAGGCCAAACAAAGGTCTCTGAAAGGCCTCTGAGATGCTTAATGGAAAATGGATGTAAATTACTACATTGTTACACTCTTCCAATTTCAATTCATCAGGCTAATACTAGCTAATACCAGGTTCAAGGCCACCAGTTAATACCAGGTTCAAGGCCACCAGCTGATTCGTGGCATAAGATGAGCAAGCTCCACCCACGTGATTATCAGCCTCTGAAAACCTGCTAGAGGGTCAGCTCTGGGTCGGTTCTGACTCTGCGGTACACACCACCACCATCATAAAATCCCAGTAAAACGCGCAAGTCTGGGCGCAAGTCTGGCAACCATGCCAAGTCGATGATGTTTCTGCAGCCACACTGAAAAGTTTCTTCTGGGCTAACGTGGGAATGTTTTGAAGTGCCGTAGTCTAGTATTTAACAAAATGAGGATTTCTGTTAATTAGAACCATTCTCTTCCACTTGCCATTTCTTTAAGTGTTATTATATCCTTGTGGAACCATACAAAAAAAAGCTGTTGCAGATAATATGAAACACCGTTGTAACTGGGAAAAGATTTAAATCAGTGCTGGCCTATCTGGCATACCTGCCTGGCGAATCAAGCGATGTGTACATTTGAGAAGAAGAAAACTGGTACAGGGTCATGGGCAACAAAGGCAAACATAAATGTCACACTTTACCTTCAAGTCCATTTTAATATCACACTGTAATGTAGTGAATATTCATTCCAAACCAAACGGTCAAAACTGACTCAGAAGATCTTCTAGTGGCTTTTCTGAGGCAGTTTATCTCTCAGGAGGAGACTATCCCTGGAGCACCTGATGGTTTCAAACCACATTACCTTCGGACTGGCAGCACAATTCCTTAATTCTAAGTAACCATGGCCCCCTTAATAGTAGTACAACAATCGAAATGAGGTACCCATCCCAACACTGAAAAATAAAGAGGGTATAAATTAATTATACATGGGTGCCATGTAGATTAGTTAGTAAAATCTTCTAAAAATACTTTTAATAAACAAAACTGAAGAACTGAATGCCTTAAGACAAAACTGATGGTCAAATTTTAGCCCCTTTAACATAATGAAAGCTAAAAGTTAATTGTTTTTGGTCCTAAAAATGTAAACAAAAAATCATTCTATGACAAATTATATTAAGCTTCAGAAAGAACTGATAATGCAAAGAAAGCAAAGTAGAACTCAGAAAGTATTACAGTTTAGTTCCATTTATAAGCAAAGAAGAAATGACTAAGCCCATAGCCTCAACAAGGGGAATCCCCAAACTTCTCAGAGTCATTACGGTTTTAGATGGAGTTAAAATACAGGAAGGGTAGCGGAAGGGGCTTCTGAAGACCTTACTTTGAAGGCACGTCAATTTAGAGTATGTGCCAAGCACAGAAGCATCAAGAGTCTTATAGAAGGGTTGAAAGATTTTCACCAATAGTGAAAAATAGATTTCTCTACTGCTACTCAAGTACCAGCATTTCCCAGCACTCAGTTTACTGTATTTATTCAAACACATACAAGGTATTTATTATGGGGCTGAAGTAACTCTACTCTTACACTTCATATTAAAAACCAAGGAGGAAGATAGAATGTCCATGTCAGAGAAGAAGAAATGGAAGCAGGTACAGAAAATAACCTATTCAGTATCTCGCCGATATTATAAATGAATAAAGAGTTCTTAGCGATGCAGATGTTAAAACATTCAACTTATAAACCCAAAGGTCTGTGGTTTCAAATCCCTACTGATCCTCAGAAGAGAGATCAGGCAGTCTATTTCCACAGAGATCACAGATCTCTACGAAGTCCTCTACTCTTGTCCCACAAGGCCACTAAGAGTTGCAATTGATTGACTATAGTGGGTGTGTATAAAGGACAGAAGCAGGATTCTGACAGTCTGTGGTTGTTTGTCCAGCAGTGAAACTGTGCCTGCAGTAACCTCTAGCCTGTAATATCGTTTCATCCAGTCACAAAGCACCTTCACTGAGTTAATAACCCAAACAGGGACCCTTCCAGGCAGGCTTGTGGGAATCTCACCAATAATGTCCACTACCACACCAGGGGGACACAATCAGAGAGGCCCATGCCTCGGGAACTGTCACACTGCCCTTATGCTGCTATGCTACCCTTGAGATGACTGGGTCACGGAATGTCTCTGCTGGTTGGCTGCACTGTCTCTGTGACTGAAAGCAGACCATCTGGCCCCCTTGCTCTCTGAGCTGGGTATGCCTAAACATGCCCAAACTGTACTTAACTACTTTTCTTCTCTGCCTTCTCCAGAGCTCTGTTACACAGAGAACGCTGTGCTGTGGCTTGCCTTCTTTGAGATGAACCTTTTGGTTACCAAAAGTCCGTGCATGCAGTGACTCAGCAGGACAAGAGTCATGTGCAGCACGGCCGTGGCAGGTCAAGGCACAGCCACTGGTGTGGGGCTCTGGATCTCGTTCCAAAAAGCAATCAGCAGAAAACCCTAGGTTTCACTCTTATAAAGGAGCCATGTGCTGTCACATTACAGCAAATAAAACATCTCTAGAATTCAGATGGTCTATGGAGTCTTCAAAACTACAAATCAAACACCAGGTAAAAAGCAAAAGGTGAAAATGTGTGGAGACAAAGAATAGTTATTCCTATTCCTCCATTCTCATGTGCCCTGGTTGTGTGGATACTTAAGCAATGTTATCAGTGTCAGAAAAAAGATTAATAGGGCTGGTGCTTGTTCAGCTCCAACCCATGTCTTCCTAGAGCCAATCAAATGGGGTAAGAGTTGAATAGTCTCCCGAAAGTCAAGAACACCAGTTACAAGATAGAAGAGTCCTGGGGCTGTAAATAGAAGAGCCTTAACAAACCTCTAAAACTTAATAAACTTCAAGAAAAAGAAGAAATAAGAATGACTCATCAACAACTATTCATCTATGGGATTCAGCAACAACACTGGTATGTCACCAAATTTCTCAACTTGAAGCAATTAAAAAAAATATCGTATTAGGCAAAAAGATCTCTAATGAAGGAAGACTTGCTCAGAGAGCCTTCAGTGTAAGAATGGAGCTCAAAATGAGACAGGTACTAGAGTAACTCAAATGAGAATGATACCAAATCAGAGAGAGAAAGCTTTATGCAAAACCCACCAACTAAAGTATTCAGAGGAAGGAAAAAAGCACGTTCAGAAAGAAAGAGGAGAGTGAGCAAGGAGAATATTCAAACTCAGCTTGATGTGTTATAAAAACAAGAAGAATTTAAAAAAAAAAAAGACACATGAGCTCCATGAGCTCCCTCCTATTACAAGGTGAAAACTCCAACATAAAAAGCCAGTCTATTAAGTACTAGAGGAAAAGAAACTATCCCCAAATAACAAAATAAAAATAAACCTTCAGTTAGAATAATACATTAAACACTGATGTAAACTGAAATGCTCTTGTCCGTGGTTTAAGCTTATAAAACCCTTAAACATGAGCATGTAACACTAACAAACTATTTGACATTATTATTTGGGTTCAAAGAGTCCCTTTCTCTAAATGTTTATAGCACCATACCAGTTATTTCAACTAAGCAGACACAATGAATTTCAAATGATCTAATACTTCTGACTTACCAGAGGATTAGCACATGATTACCCTGAGTAAAAGGATTATTATTACTGCTGCTCTAAGATATTAACACTTTCTGTAACATACTCTAAGGACGGTGTATAGGTCACCAAAGCATGTAACAAAAGTGCGTGGAAGGGTACAAAAAGGTTAAAGTAGTTCTCTCTAGCAACTCTGTTGTTTTAAGTAAGGTGGTTCAAACAATTGAAAAATTCACAGCTGGCATACCATTTTAAACAGAATACAGTAACTCACAGATAAACAGGTCCAGTATTCAATGCAGAAGAGAACTTCAGCCATGCCAGGCCTTCTTCCCATGAAGCACAGACTCACAAACAAAAACCCCCACTTTGTAACAGACAACTAATTATCATGTAATGAATGACAGAACACAGCATTAATGTACTTAACAAGACAGAGCTAAATTCAATGAAGCCTGACGCCATTATATATGAAAAAGGGTTACATCTGTAGACAGAGTCAAAGGGAGACAGGCTGGTTCTGAGTTAAACAGCACAGCTTCTAAGGTTTAGCCCTCTCAGAAATGAAGATCAGAACTAAAATAGGACCCTTAAAACTGGTAGTTGCAAAATGACACTGTATTAAACTCTCTTAGTAACAAAAGAATAGTTGATAGACTTTGCTCAGAGATTGTACTGGAAAATGTATTATTTCTTCATACCCAATTCTTGCACAACAACAAGTCTTTTCACAACTACATTCCATGACATGCAATGATATCACTACATGACATGGCCAAGAAAAGTCTAGTAACTCCAATGGGATGTTAGTGTCCACTGAATCCACGGACCCAGAATCTTAACAATCAGATGTGGAACCAAATGACAAGAAAGAAAAAAAAGCAGGAGGAGGAAGAAATAAGAAGGAAGGAAGGAAGGAAGGAAG
>NW_006399764.1:15550351-15638018 GCF_000299155.1 Elephantulus edwardii | reverse complement strand
AGGAAAGGAAAGGAAAGGAAAGGAAAGGAAAGGAAAGGAAAGGAAAGGAAAGGAAAGGAAAGGAAAGGAAAGGAAAGGGGATTATGATGAAAAACCACATACAAGGTGGTTGTTTCAGGGTCACAATGCTACACATACCATCAACTAATCAAAGTGAGATCTTTCAGGTGAGCTCTGGCAGCCTAGTGGTGAGGAACCACACAAAGGCAGGAGGTTGGAATCCAAGTGCTCTGCAGGGGAAAGATAGGCGGGAAAGCCCCTCCTGGGTGATTTACAGCCTGTGAAAAGCCCCTGGAGGGTCAGCAATGAGTTAGCTCTGACTCCAAGACAAAGATGAGACTGAATACAAATTTGTAAAGTTCTATGGAGATCTGTGCCAGGGCGCACACTATTTGACTATGTCAAGGCATCACACCAAAAGATTTCTTTAAACACTAGGCAATGGTGCCATGTCAATTCTCCCTTGCTTTACTCTAAGAGCAGGAAACAAAGTATACGGATGGTTCTACTAAATTACCTGTATTATGAAAACCTATGTATTTGCTGGTAATATTGTTATAAGCTAAAACGGAGGATATTTTCACTCTGCTGGCAAAAATAAACAAAAGCAGCCCAGGAGGACTAGAAGAAGTCTGACCTCAACAGCACTCAGTGCATCTGGTGATCAGACTGATTGGTGCGGGGTGATCTTACACACGGGTAGCAGCACCTGGAATAGTTATACCTTACGGAAGGGGCAAGGCTCAGCTTTCCTCTTGCAGCTCCGCTCCAAAATGTTATCTGGTTCCGCTGTTGTCACAGAGCCAGGGAATAAAGCTCTTCCAGAGAACTCACCCAAGATCAAACTGTGCCTGGTGACAGCAGTGTCCAGGCCATAAGTAATGTTCAAAGGATCCAACAATGTCTGTGACTGATCATTCTCTTTCCCTTGCCATCACCTGCTGATTTTGTCCAGGTGTTTTATGGCTATCTTGAGGATCTGGACAACAGACTGAGGAAAGGCTCTGCCAATTTCTTTTGTCTGGGACGGTGAATTCCTTACACAGATGGTGGACATTCTCAGGCTGGGGCAGCACCAGGCTGTAACGCCTTCAACCTCCAGGAGGAGAGAGGAGTGAGATCGCTTCTTGTCCCCCCAAACCTGTTTCTGATGCATTCAGAGTTAGCAAAATGACGCAGGGTGGCTTCTTGCAGGTAAAGTGAGGAGGAGAAAAGTAAAAAAAGTTAGAAGAAAATATCTTCCTAAACATTTGACACTGGAAGGAATGCTAAACATAAAACAATCTAAAATGCTGATGAGAAAAGGTCATGCCCAGCCAAATGTGCTTCTAGAGGTATCAAGAGTTTGTTACTTTTCCCTCTATTACACATCAAAAATAATCAGCTCTTCTAAATAACACTTTGTTGTTGTTAGGAGTCATGGCTTGACCTCATCATCTAGCCACTCTCTAAACAGATCTAAACTTTTTTCTTTTCTGCACCATCCTCAAAGCCACTGATGCTTCAAGTCAGTATCAGAAGGAAGTTAAGTGAGATGAAGTTTCATCATCCTTGCCTCTAAGAGCACTCATCCAGGAGTTACAGACGTCTCTATTAACCAACAAAGGGCCAATAAAAGCCATATCCTCCTTTATAAAGAAATGATTAACTGAAATGACATGACAATTGGGTTCTTATCTAGATTTCGGCTATTCAATATGGCACCAATGACCCACTGTGGATACTGGACACTTAACTGTGGCTTGTAAAAATTAGATGCTTAGCTACAAACCAAATAATGGGTGCTTCAATCTCCACAATCACCCCAAAGGAGAAAGATAAAAAGATTGATAGCCTCGAATGAATGGAAACCCAAAATCTCTGTAAATGTTCATGAAAATTAATAAAATTTAATAAAAAAAAAGATTGCTAGCCTCGGTAATTCTATAAGGGGGAGGGGGGAATCTGTCTTACAAGGTTAGGAGGAATCAGAATGTATTTGACTAGTGTGTTGGTTTTCTAAGTGAAAGATACCATTTTTACATTCCTTTCTTATTTAACTTACATGGAAATATTTTTACATACAGGTTTAAGTAACATTTCCTATTAAAATCAGTATGCCCTCTTTTTATTCTTTAGATGGTGACTACTAGAAAATTGTGAATTACCTTATGTAGCTCACATTTATCTACTGAACAGTGTAGGTCGAGACAAAATCTGCTTTCTTCATTTCCAGAGCACTGCTTTACAATAAGGCAGGCAGAAATCAAGAATTTAGATGTCAAATTTTATAACTTCAATAACATACATATTTTAGTTTTTATCTTTGACTTCAAAGGTGATGAAGCTTCTTCTCACATACTTTGGGACTGGTGCTAGGAAAGGCTATTGCTTGGCAAGGCTGGCAAAGGAGTGGAAGACCCTAAACCAGAGGAATTGACACAGTGCCTGCAGTAACAGGTTGAAGCGTGTCAGAGGTGGTGAGGCTGGCACAGAGTAGGACAGCATTCAGGTCTGTTGTTAATGCTATCACTATGAGTCATACTTGACTGGACAGCACATAAAAACAAGAAATTCATTTTCAGACTTTCATACCTAAAATACCACACATTCCATTTTCATTTTGGACTCTCTTAAGAAACAGTGAATTCAATTAATTTCAAACCTACAACCCTATCTCATGAACTTTTTTAAAAAACCATTTTTTATAAGATTTGCATAATAGCATTAATATAAGCAAACATAGTAAACCTATGAATCCTGGCATGAAAAATAACTCAAAATTATATCTAATGTACATCTACATATTGCAAGAACATGACTTCCTAAAGTACTGGAACAAAGGGTTTCTTTTGTGAAATAAAACTAGAAGCAGGAGTGGCATCCACTTCCTAAACAACATACTTCTGGAAATTCTATGAACTTTGATAAATGTCAATAGTTGTAGAGGGGCTTCAGGCCTTCTGTTAATAGGACTGCTATGAGTTGTGCTCGACTTGAAGGCAATTACCACCACCAACAACAACATTAGGGTTCTAAGCCAATGCAAACGTCCACAGTCTGGACCCACCAACGGCCGGAAGGAAGATGTGCAATCTCCCCTTGTGTGATTTACAACTCCAAAAATCTGCTGGTCGGTCAGCTATGAGTCAGTTCTGACTCAATGGTATTAAACAACAACATCAGAAGCCTAATGGTTAACTGCCCAGGTGGCACCTAAAAAGCCAGCAGAATACATTCACCAGATACTCCTGAGAAGAAAGATGTAGCAATGTAGTTCCTTGAATGTGGACAAGCTGAGAAGCCTTCTGAACGATCCACTCTGTCCCATAGCATGGCTATGAATCTGAACAAGCTTGGTGGCAATGCAGTTGGTTTGAGTTTTTCTGAGGTA
Source organism: Elephantulus edwardii (assembly GCF_000299155.1). Taxonomy (NCBI): domain Eukaryota; kingdom Metazoa; phylum Chordata; class Mammalia; order Macroscelidea; family Macroscelididae; genus Elephantulus; species Elephantulus edwardii. The sequence goes on along the minus strand of NW_006399764.1, from coordinate 15,634,645 downwards.
TGTGTGATTGATTGCAATTCATTTCCTTAAGGTCAATGTCAATGCAGATGGGTGTCAATTACCATCAAGTTGATTTTAACTCACAGTGGACCCAAATAACCCCTACAAAAAACACAGAGAAGAGATAGTGTCTTCTTCACTAACATCAGTGCTACTACACCTCAAAACTGTTGAGGCGGTTCCGACACAGATCCACCTTCCACTGGGTTTCTGAGACTTAACATTCCAGCAGCAGGAGACTGTGTCCATCATTTTCCTAAAGAGCTGCTGATGGATCCACCAGAGAGAAGGGTGAAGCTTCACACTAACAATGCAACTTCCAACACCAGAGAGAAGGGTGAAGTTTCACACTAACAATGCCACTTCCAACGGAATATATGTACGCCAACATGTCTTACTATGGAAATGTGTAAGTATGTAATATGCAAATAAATGCCAATGTGCTGTTGGTCACTCTACAAGGAGTTTTTGGAGGAGATGGCCCTGGATGTTTAAAATTGTAATAATGTATGAAAACCCTCCTCATAGAGCTCATGATGGCCAAATGGCTAATTTTTTAAAAAGAGTAGATTGCTGTAAGGCTTATACTACCTAGCAGTGGTACATGTTTATAATAGGGCTTGCAACAAAACACCCAAAGAATAACAATTTCAATACTTAACTATATGCCATTATTTATCTACTGAAAAGAAAAGAGAACAAATTAGTTACTTAGGAGTCCTGCACTGAAAAAGATTTCATTTTACCCCCTGTGGCGGGAATTTGAATTGGTTTTCTTTACAAAGTTGAGACAAGAAGAAGAAAACAAACAGGTGGAAATTATATACTGGACAGAAATGCAGCATTAATTTAATATATCCATTTTTATTAAAATGATGGTGAAATTAAACCCAACCAGTTTTTAAGTTTAGTTTATGAGTATGGAAAACTCACAAACACAAGTACCTCTCACCTATGGCTACATTTAAGAAAATGGGATAGAAAATGCGCTTGGGTCCTTGTTGGGTGCAGGCAAGTCTATTCCACAGGGACCCTATGTACAACAAAAACCTTGCTGGATCCTGCACCACCTGTAAGACTCAGGTGATGGGAGGCTGAAATTGTAGCAAAAAGACCTCAGGAGTTAAAACTGATGCTGGAGACATAGTATACCACATAAGAGTTATCTCCTGGCATGATGAGTTTATGATTTTTGTATATCCCCTCCCGGGGAATTATGTTGTTTTGTATCCACTGGGAAGAAAGCATCATATCAGGGGGCTTTTAGGAGAAATAAAGTAACAAGGTGAGGACCACTGGGCTGATGGTACCAGTGAAAAGCCAAGAAGTCTACAGAGAGAACGCCTGTTAAAGCCACACCTGTTGAAGAAGTTCCACAGACTAGATTAACATTTCATCCCAATAATCTGATACAGCTGATTTTAGAAGCTCTGGTGGTTTGGTGGTAAGGAGCTGCACTGTCAACCCAAAGGCACATGGTTCAAATCTACTAGCTGTTGGTTTTATTTTTTAATACTTATTTTTTAATTGAGATGTTAATGAAAGTTTATACAGTACTTGGATTTCCATTTCCATTCATTTACAGTCTCTGAAAGCCTGATGGAGTGTCACCTAGGAGACAGCTCCCCCTGGATGGTACATAACAACACCCACAGCTGACTCTGAGGTCTCAGTTTATAGGTAAGAAAAATATTAATTCTATTTCTTTGATTAGAAAATGATTCCTAATGCATAATATAACCTTTTTTTCTGGGCTAAAATCAGATGAGTATCTGTAATAATATAACTGGATCTTACCAAATCTGTATCAGAAAAATCCAGTGAAGCCTGTTTTAATTTCTACCACTAGTTGTTAGTAGCTTCTACTGAGTTCACTAGTACGAGTAGAGGATAAGCTAGAAAGGGTTTCATGAAAAATTAAACAAAAAAGGAAAGATTATCCCCTTGAATATTGTTTCCCTCCGTGTGGAATGTACTTCAAACAAAGAACATGATTTGTTAAATTTGGAAATCAAAGTGATTTCAAAGATTATTTCACTCATTAAGTCCTAAGCTACTTAGTCAAGAATACCTTGAAGTATACCAAAAAATTTTAAACATCTGTTTTAAGTTCTATTTCAAAAATTTTAAATAATATCTTACATAAATTTTTTAAGCTACCATGTTAAAAAAAAATTCTTATTTCTTCACAGCAAGGAGTTGCCAGAAACCACTAAAACATTCTTGCCCTCTGAACGTTTCGGAATGGTCTCCTCATGTGTTATTAATCAGCCAGTGCAAGGTATAACAGCAAAGAATTCATATTAATATCCATACAATGAATATTCAACTGGATGTGAACTTGGACTAGAGGCTTTGAAAGCCAAAGCCTACATTTATTTATATGTGCCTAACTTACAGTAGCATTTGTACCTGCTTCTACTAAACATTTTGTGGCCTGAAAAAATGTTAATGTTATATACATGCTCATGACAGAAAAAGATCTAGGCATAAACACAAAGAAATATGTGTCATTTTAAAGGGAGATGAAGGGGGAAAAGTGTTCACACAGCATGAGAGTTAATTTGATATTCGTATTATTAATATTACACTCGACACAGCAATAGCCAAATAAACCGTGTACTTTAAAAACAAATCAGGTCACTCCTGCTGCCTGCTGCATTCTAGGAAGTAAAACTGGCCATGCGTGGCCAACAGTACTGACTTTTCCATCAATGACTTTTATTGTCTCTGGACAATGTCTATCTTCCTTTTTTGGTGTTTTGAATCAGAATCCTTCACTTAAAACCAGTTCTATCCAAGGCATGAAAAGCATATAAAACTTAAAACAATTCTAAATGCAAGTTATACTATTACCCCCTCCCCCCCCAAATTATTTCCTTAAGTTTGAGTATTTAAAGCTTTTGGGTTTTCTTTTTTACAAAAATGTCTTTAAAGAACAGTCTTTATGTACCTCAAATTAGAATACACACAAGATAGTTTTTCAAGGCCAGCAAGCACTTCCTAACCAAATCCCCCACTTCCTTTGCTAGCTAAACATAACTACTTCAAATGTGTACACCCCTTACAAGTCGGAGAGGAGGAACCCGCGTGTAATAGCAGGCAGCTGGGAAGCCAATTGGTGCAGTCAGAGTTCACGTTTTAGAAAGCAGCTCTTTACCATTCAATAAGTAAGTGGTAATTGGGCACAGAAACATAAACTGTCAAACTAAATCAAAACCTCTTTGCTTTTCTGAGCATTATTTGTAAGATTATACTAGAATTAAATTTGAACATGCATCTACTCCATGCATTCAGTCAAATTAGAAAACAAAAAAAAATTTTGCTGTGCTTTCTTTGGATAAAATTAATGTCAGCTTTGTGTCCTTAAACCAGACCCGATTGGGAAATGAAATATGTTTAGTCCTGAAATAGTTGTGGTAATTCAATCCCTGCACTCTCCTTATTTTCTTGATGACAAAGGAAAACTCCCAACTGGCAGGGCCACCTGCACTGATTACTCCTCCATCCACACCCACAGAATATGAAAATGAGCCAATGATCATTAACCTTAATTTCTTCTACATAAACCTCGGCTCTTTTTCTGACTTGCTACTCAGAGGAACTCCCCTGAGATAAAGGAAGAAAGGGGGAGGGATAAGGAAATAAAAAGTAAAAACTCAAGAGCAAAGTAGGGGGCGAGGGAAGACTCAAAATGAAAAATGGAATCCACCGGAATGGAATCCATGCAGACGGCTTATTAAATATCACACAGCAAAAATGTTTCAAAGATAAAGATTCTGGGCCAATACCAACTGTCAAGAAAATGGGATCCATTCTTATTATTTATCTTTGAGCAGACAATGAGAAAAGATGTTTCCACCCCAAATGGCCACTCCCCACTCAAATGTTACAACAGAAAGTTCCACAGTGTATGCTTTCAGAGGTGGCAGAGAACGTGTCACACCTCCTGGTCATTCACATTCAAGTACCATCAACTGGAATCACTGTTGGTTCAAGCTGCGTGGGACTACATCTCACTGGCATTACATCACTTTCTAATAGATGAGGAGCTATTGGGCCTTAAGAAGCAGAGGCGGGGGCTGGGGGAGCAGGGACACTTCAGAAGGAAGTCTCTTTAGCACACATGTGTGTACTGAATAGTACCTGGTTACATTTGCCTATAGACTTTGATCTGTCTTACACAGATTGTCCAAAATGACTGTAAACGTACATAAAACAAAGAATTTCTCAGTATGTCAATATGCAGATCCAGAGGACCCTCAGCAAAGCATTCCTAAAGCTAGAGGAAAACAAACCTTAAAAATCGTTACACTTCTGGAAGAAGTAAAGCATTTCAAAAATGTGTTTCTTTCATTAGAAATATTGACTGCAAAGGCAAATATCTGTTTCGAGAATAACAAGTCTAACTGTAGTAACTGAAGATTACAAGATGCTTGTTGCCTGACCAACGAAGGTAGCTAGAGATTTTGATCATAATTCTGCTCTTATTAATTCAGACCTGGCATCGAACAGCAGGAGTGAGGAAGGGGGAAAGGATCTGATGCAGAAAGGCAAGCGAAAGAGGCTAGCCTTGACCACTGCACTAAGCCGGCCAGTCTGCATGAATGCTGGCTGTGGGCTGCTGTGGGCATCCTCACTAGCCTACTATTCGTAAATGGTAAATGGGCACTGCCACCCTTCATTCTGTTTGTTCTCTCCTCCAGCCCTCAGTCAGGCTATCAGAGGTCAAGGGTGCTCTCTACAAGTGAGGACAGACTGCGAAGCACTCAGTGCCATGAGTCATCCTAATAGCTCCTCCCGCGCCTGCTTGGGACGCAGCGGTGAGCAGGGTAGCAGGGCTTTTAATAAAGCCGCACTTTTGCACACTCACAGCCTGCTTAATTTAATACCTGCCGCTTGTTTACCAAACAGCCCGAGCATGTCTCCGTGTCGATAACTTCCCAGTGACAGTGCCGCGACTGGCTCTGGGCATGGAACAGATGCACCTTTTTACGCTCTGTTAAACCGTGTCACAGACTACAGCCCCTGAGCGCATTCCTTTATTTATGCTGCAGCCAGATGAGCTAATTGTCGGAGACAGACCTGGTTCTCATTCTGCAGAGTCCAGCAACCGCAGGAGTCTATGTGGAGAGGCATGAACGGAGCACAGCTCTGAAAGGGGCCTGGAGAACCCAGAGGCAGAGGGTAGAGGTGGCGTCTGCCACATGTTTATGGGGGAAGGCTCTAAGCAATGTCACGTACCTCAATGGTGGGTGACTGAGATAGGGCCCTGGGACAGTTTCACCAGGGTTGGCATGACAGGCAGCAAATGTGAGAGCAGAAATGCTTACAAAGAGAACAAAACAGAAGGGTGGCAAGATTCCTATTTCACAGACTATGGTGAGGTGAAATATTCAGGCACTCAAAAACTAACATATTCAATGCAGCGCAAGTCAGCAGTTCTCCAAGGGGCCAGAGTGGACCGTTTCAGATACACGATGAACGTTCATTAATGGCACCAAAGTCATGCGAGCGTCCAGTCCTTCATTCATTCAGACACACAACTTTAGCCAGCAAGATGGTGTGGAGACAAAGGAACTCCCATCCACCGCTCTTCTCACTCTCCACAGCCCTAGACACGGTTCTGATTAGCTGTTACACCACACTCATATATTTTATCAGTAGCAAGAGTTCACTCCAGTTAAACTTCTTCACCCGTCATGGACATTTTTCAGCAAATTAATGTCTTTTGCTTGCATGACTTCTCTTCATATTCTAATTTGGGGTTTAAACGGATCGTGATACTTCACAGAGAAGGGGAAAAAAAAGAGAACAAGAGCTCAGTGTTGATAATTTTTACTACTTATGACTAAATGACCTCAACTGAGGAATAAGAAATTAAGTCATTTGTCTTATGAGGTACAGAGGACATTTTACGGTGTACAATTTAGCTAATAACGGGTTGGGGCCAACCTTTAACAAGTCACATGCTTCCATTGTCCCCTCACCCCCTGCTTATGTTTTTACCACATCCTAACAAAAACATGACCAGAACTGGTGAAAAACATACGGATCCAACTAATGAATCACATACTTTCCCGCAAGTACAGTAAGTACTACCAACTGTGTGACAGTCTTGCTTTGGCAGGAGAACCAGCACAGAACAAGCCGCCCATCTGAAAGCAGCTGTATTGAAAAACCACAAGCAATCTAAGTGTGTCTGCCCGCTCAGGGCGGCTTTGTCTCTGTTCTGTGTCTCTGCTCTGTCCCTCCAATGTGTGAGCCATCTTGTTTAAAGACAGTTTCAGAAATTACAGGGGTAGAAAGGGGAGAGGGGTGAAAAAAAATCCGCCAATCTAAACAACTTAAGTTTAAAAACAGCTTTGTCACTGTATCAAGTGAATTCCAAGGAGGACTTTTCAATAAAGACACCTCTTTTCCAACGTCCACTCTCCCAAGTGCATCTTCTGGGCTAGCCTGAGAGAAAAGACTGTGTGCATGCAGGTCTGTAAGTGAGGGAGGGGGGAAGTGAGGAGGAGGAATACAAGACTTAGAGACTTACAGACAGGCCCCTCACACACACCGAGAAGACACACAAACACACATGCAGAACCGTTCACAGATTATCAACTCAGGCCACGGAGCTACTGCAGAAAGTTCTGACCTAAACTTGCCATTTTTACAACAATCAGCTTCATTTGTAACCACAGAGCATTCTGAGCAAATTCCCTGGCAAGCCCTAGATATTTTTACACAAATGCACTTTTCCTTTCTGTGAAACAACAGTCAAATGAATAAACATTACTGTTAAAGGGAAAGTCCAACGGACAGTGTCGAAATGCATGTGGAAATGGTAGGGATTTTTAAAATAATCAAACATCTCCCTACCTCATTAAGAGACCACTGGCTTTTATGTTGCTCATAAGTAGTGTATCAGGTTTGTGCTGAGAAGAAATGCTAGGCTTGGCATTCTTGCCTTAACCAAAATCCTAACCTGTTTGTGGATGGCACAATGGTGGTATTCTCTTAATTTCTTGAAAGTGGTTCAAATATAGGGAAATCATATGCTAACACTCCTGGGGTATACTCTGATGTTTTATCTTTATTGCCTAGTTTAACCCATCATTCTTTTCAATTCTGTTCTAAAGTCATTTAACAAAGCAACAATATAAGATTAATTTTACATTAACACAACACTTCTTCCTTCTACTGTAGGCTATTGTGTTTTAGCAAGGTTTTTTTTTCCTTCATGAAGCTAAGAACAATCAGCACCCTTGGTACCAGGAGTCAGGTGATCAGCAGAAGCACTGCTTTAGGCACGTGGGCTGTCAGAGATCTCACGGACATATTGAAGAGCAATGGTGTAAGTGTGAAGACTAAGGTACACCTGATTCAGGCCACGGTTTTTTCAGTCACTTGTTATGCGTCTGAAAGCTGAACAATGAATGAGGATGATGGATGGAGAATTGATGTCTATGAATTATGGTGTTGGAGAAGAGCACTGAATATATCATGGATTAATAAAAAACCAAACAGCTATGCCTTGGGAAAAGTGCAGCAAGAGTGCTCCTTAGAGGCAAAGATGGCAAAGCTTTGGCCCACATATTTTGGTCACGTTGTCAGAGGAGGACATTTCTTGGAAAGGGCCACGAAGCTTACCAGGTGGCAGGTCAGGGAAAGAGAGGAAAGCATCTCCCTGCTTCAACGGCGTGGGTTAACACAGTGACTGCAGCAAAGGGCTCTCATGTGTTACAGATGATGAGAAGGGCACAGGATAAGACAGGGTTCAGATCTGTCCTTCACAGAGTTGATAGAAATTGACTTCCATTCAATGGCAGTTGACAACAACATCATCCATGTGATACACCATGAGGTTTACTGCACTAACAGAGAACATTCTGGTTGCTATGATTTATGGCTCAAAGTTGTAGGTATTTGAGACAGTAGAGCTAAATGGTTCACACAAGGGGGGGAGGGGGAGAGAACCATGAACTCAGGAGAACTTGCGCAGAGCAACAAAGGCATGTTCTAAGGAAATGCAGCCATTTCTCCAAACCAAAAGGTCCATGTGGGTGAGTTAACCTGAAGGTCAGGAGGAAGAGGATGTGTGGGAATGAAGAAGAAAGCAAGTGCTGGACACGTGAAAAGTATGAACTTTCAAATGCATATCTAAAAGATGCATTTGAAAATCAGTACAATGACAAAGTAATAGATCTTACTTTGTGCCATACTTATGTCACATTAAATCTGATTTTTTAAAAGAAGCTCAACTACAGCTGTGGTGCTGGAGAAGAGTACTGAATGTACGTACCATGGACTGCCAGGAAAACAAACAGATTCATCTTGGAGAGGATTAAACCAAGCTACTCCTTGGAGGCAAGGATTCTGGGGCTTCGTCTGACATACTTTGGACATGTTGCCAGGAGGGACGGGTCCTTGGAGAGGGACATCATGTTTGGGAGGGTGGAGGGACAGCGCAGGAGGGGAAGACCCTCTATGAGATGGATTGGTTCGGTGACTGGGATAATCGGGATGGGTGTGTCAGAGGCGGTGCGGTTGGCGCAGGATAGAGCAGGGTTTAGGGCTGTTGTGCATAGGGTCGCTATGAGTCGAAAACGACTCGACGGCACATAACAACAACTACATATGAAATCTATTTTTAAAAAAAGCTAACAAATTTGAATAAAATTAATATGAAGTTACCAAAACTGGACACAAAGTAATAACAAAAGAAGATATCCACAATATATTGATAAATAAAAGCAGGTTATATTGATAAGAAAATAAAAGGCTATGATATAAAGTACTTTACACAGAATGAGCTAATTTTTATTTTTAAAATTACTTACAGCAGAAAGATAAGAAAAGAGAAACATACCCCAAAATTACTAATTCTTATGTGGATAAAACTAAAGACAATGGTTTTGTTATTTTTAAAGACTAGTTTCTTAGGAATTATTAGTTGTATTTGAAAAATTTGTCCCTTTTCGAAATAGAGTGATGACATTATTAAGAAATCTACTAACTAGAGTTTCAATCTTGAACTAGTAGGTATACTTAAATTTTCTTTTAATAAAAATCATATAACATTTCTCTGGATTACCACTTTGAACCATAATTTTTTAAAGTACATTTATACTCTATTTTCTTTGTGAAATAGGGAATTTACTTAGGTCTTTATCTAATTTCCCAAGATTATAGAGTCATAATTTGAGCTATGCAACAGCCTTTGTTAATTCAAAGTTTATAAAATGAGTAGATATAAATCTTCACATTTCTAAAAAAAGCAATAGCTTCAAATAACATTTCTGTCAATAACAGAATAAAATAAAAATCTAACCATCACTTTATATGCAAATATACACACATACTCCTTCACCACAGAACTCAGTAGCTGACCTCTAGGATACAAAACAGAACGTTGAATAATATGAAATAGTATAACAGGGTAAGAGCAACAGAATAAGACAGCTAAATATGCTTATCCATGCTGAAAAATGGCAGGGAAAAAAAACCCACCCAGATTAATAACCATTTAAAACAAGGATATGGAATCACACCGAGGTTTCTCATTATAAAAGGTATGAAAACAGATTTTTTTATCCTATGACTTCTGAAAGGGCCACTGTGGAAACTCACTTAGCAAGTCTTTTATGATGGTCTACCATTGTCTCCATGTTCGAGTTTATAAAAAGAAATTATTGTAAGCTTGTTGATAGCAAAACCATCTAGTGAAGAAGGAAAAAAAACCTAACACTTCACCTTGATTAGCAGTAGCAATCCACAGTAAACACTAGCAAAATAGAATGCAAATTTACTTGGGCTTGAGGAAGACTTCAATTAAAAAAAACAAACAGGGAAGCCCAGAAACAGACTGTAGGTAATCAGGAAAGTAAGAAATGGAAGGAGATGTAAGTACGATGGAAGAAGATAGCAAAGTATTATAAAGTGGAAAACAGGTCCATAAACTTATCAATGCTGGTGGCCAGAAAGATTAAGGTGAGGAAAAAGGAGCGAGGCTAGACAGGAACTGAAGCAGCCCGTAGGTACAGCAGACAGGCTCTTTCTTCCATGCTTCTTGACAACTCTGAAGTTTCCTTTCACCTCAATTTTCTTTTTAATAGGAATGTTAAGTAACACTCCCTGCCCTCTTCTTGAAACCTTAATTTTTCCTTTTCTCTTCACTTCAGTTCAGTATTTACTTAACATCACCATGGGCTATGGCTAGCTTTTGCCCTGAAAACTGAAAAAGAATAAATATGCCTATTACCAGCCCCTCAAAGAGCTGATTTCCAATGACATCTCAATAGATAATTTCTTTAAAAAAAAAAACAAACAAAAATTGGCATGGATCTATACTTTACTGGATCCAGAAAACAAACAAAAAATATGTTTCTGCCATACTTGGTCAAACTGATTAATCATAATCAAGGACACTAATGTAGCATGGAGTTGTTAAATACAGATCTTAGTATTCAGAAATTATCAAGTCAATTGTTTCTGCTGGTAAGGAAACTGTTACTTGTTTTCTATCAACCCCACCAGATGGGTTACACTGAAATCTGGTCATTCTACATTTGAGATGTCACCATATTTTGACTGAAACCCCATCACAAGGCCCACTGTAATACACCAATTCTTAAGCCTGACGATAAAACATGGTACTGCAAATTTTGACACCAAACAACTTTTGTACCAGCTTTTATACAAAAAGTCTATAACCCATAAAAGTCACTTTCTCAATAATTTCTAATGCAATACTCTTTGGGAAAACAATATAATTACGTTTTATAGGAGGGTAGGTTTTCTTAATAGCAGCTGGTAATATTTGGGCCCTGAAGCATGAGAACTGATCATATTAAAATCCAGATACCAGCTATTATACGTAAAATTGTTGCTTCCTTCATATTTAGCATGAAGAGGAGCTATCTGAAGCAGGCTCTATTTAATACAATGTGGTTTTAATTGGAGTCTGGTTTAGATGAGCCACCTGTATTTCATCTTTTTAAAATTATCCATAATTTTCTGCACAATTTGCCTCTGCAACATAACGAATAGCAGTTAGATATAGATTATTGCCATTGTTTAGATGTCTGAGAAGAAAAGGCAGAACTCTATTTACTGAACTATAATGCCCTTGTACTACAGCACAAAGTAGGAAAATGAGGATTCTGGTTCTGTTCTGGTATGCAAATGAACAGTATCTCTGAAAGTGTTACTGAAGCTTGCCTACTACAAAAACAAGACATAAAATACAAATTACTTTTGCTGTGATGAAACTTCATTAGTAACTACTGCAAAGTTTAGGACACCAACAACTAAATCCTCAATTTCACTTATACTCGGGGAGAGCTTCACTTTTTTAAATTCAATCATCAAATTCCTAATGTTACGATACTTCAAAATACCTATTTATGCTGAAAGTTCCAAATTAAAACTATACAGAAATTTTATGTGATACCATGTTTTTCTTGACTATTTTGTATCTTTATAGTTTTTAACTATTTTTGATCTGCAGGTGTCTAGAAGCTACACTATTAGTGTTGTGAATATCGGCAGGCTCTCACACTGTGGACAAGTTTAAGCAGAGCTTCCACACAAAATCAAACTAGGAAGGAGAACTGGTGACCTAGTACTGAAAAAAGCAAGCATAGAAGCCCAACATTGACACAGGGCTGAAAGCTGAACCCTCACCAATGAAAGGCACAGGAAGTCCTGTTTTCTCTAAGTCACCTACCTTAATGATCAGGATAGACTAGTGTCCAGAGAAGACATCCTGCTTGGTAAACCTAAGGCCATGCCTCTCTGGATATTCCAGTCTGTATCAGCAGGACTGAGAGAGGAAGCTGTGTAATATCTCTCCCAGGTGATTTACACATCAGAAAGAGGCTAGACGGTCAGCTGTGAGTTGATTCTCATTTGATGGCAATGATTAGTTATTTGAGTCATATATCAATTTACTCATTACCCAATTTCAATTTATTTCATTACACAAACTCAACTGATTCAGCAGGCAATAGGAATACCACCTTTCCTCATCAAAATGTCAATTTTCTTTTCCCTAAAATACTTTTATTTTATGACTATTAAAGTCTAGTGAGCTCTGATGGCTTAGGGGTAAGGAGTTGTGCTACCAATGCAAAGGCACAAGGTTTGAATCCACCAGCTGCTTTAAGAGAGGAAGACTGGCAATTTCTTCCCATGTGATTTACTGCCTCTGAAAACCTGCTGGGGGGTTCTGATCCAATGGTACTTAACAACATCAATTATTAAAATCTAAGCTGTTTGTTAAATCTAGCATACTAGTTAAAACATTTCAATTTGAAGATATCACCATCATCTTGTTTTCCCAAATAGAGCTGCTATTATTACTTATATGTAATCTGGGTCTCTATCTAGTCCTAAATAACTAAGAAACCAAGTCCAATTCTTATATCAAGAGCACTAAATTAAACAAATCTAATCTCATTCAAAGTCTTGCCATTTAGTTAACAAATTTATCCCATAATTAGTCCTTAAAGGATCCCATTCTCAAACACGAAGGTCTGCGCCTGGAAACACTGCCTAGGCGCAGTCCTGTAAGTGGGAGGTGGGAGAAAGCATAAGTAATAAAGGTCTTTTTCTTTTAATCCAATGCAATAACACCAGCAATTTCCTTACATATTCTATTATAGAAGTTGTAGCTAGAGTTTAGTGCCACTTGATAGAATCTATTACTACCGTGGTTTGTATAAATTGCATATAACATACCCCATATGGAAACCATATTTTCACAGCAACCAATGTTTAATAACACACACTAGAACTCTGAGTAGCCATGGCAGTTGCTCTTACATTTTATTCAGCCACACTATTTCGGCAATTTGCCTACTCAGATATAGTTCATAAAGCCAAGGCTTTTGAATTTTCTCACTGCAGTTAAAAAGGGATTAATTTTATCCCATGTTGTATTAGTTAAAAGATAATTGGGCTCTTTGAAAGGAACCATCATGCATTATCCTGATCCGAAAATTATTCACAACATTGGTAGGTTAACAATGCCCTTGCATAAACCTACTTGTTTGTGGAAGTTACTAATTAACTCCGTTTATTTACCCTACAATGTTATGTCCTTTTTCCTTGGTCTCTGTCATGTAAAATTTATTGGTCAATGTGCCACAAGCTCTAACTAGATTCATTTAATATTTTATAATACCTTTGAGTACTTTGATAACAGCAAATATTTTTCTACTTTAATAAGCCTTGCTTTACATTAGAAGTTTACAAGAGTATATACAATTCTCTTCAAAACTTATGAAACATCATTAGTGGTTAGAAGAAATTTTGCTTATAAAGGGGTAATTGGGAATTGTCTATTTGAAATGGAAACAGCCAACTCCACAGCATCAATTTCAAGACTGACTTACAGGTGACATTCTAAGAATACAAATATTTTTCCAGACGTAAAAACAGACTCAGAAGAATCATGATGGGATTTTGGAGATATGTTGCCTAAATGTCATGATACAGCTTTTTAAAAAACTGTACTTCTTAAACAAGGTGAGAAAATGTTTATTGTCAATTGCAAGACACTTTCATGTTCCAATTATCATGAGGCACATGACAGACCAAAGGAAAGAAAACATTCACAATGTATCAAGAGAAGAAAAGTGAATGTGAACTGCTAGAGTTTGAGTGGTGGTGGTTGGTTTTTTTTAATATTCACACACAGAAGAGCCAGAGAAAATAAAATTTCTATAAATCAAATGGCAAAATAATTTTAGCCATTTTCCTTGAACTAGTCTCGAGTTTAGAATATGGAGCTTATTGAATAATGCAGAATGTTAAAAATTAAAAAAATAGTGGCATGATAGTCATGAAATGATTATGATAGAAAAGACACCAACAGAGGTCAAACAAACAAACAAACCCCAAAAACTAGTACTAACACTAGAAGTCAGGTGGCTCCACTCGGAGCTCTGGTGGCGGAGACTGTAAGATAAAGGTGGTACTTCTTCAGGTGGTTCAAATTCATCAGCTGCTCCAGAGGACAAAGATGGTCTTCCCGGGCTACACAGAGGCTTTGAAAACCTTCTGGAGGGTCAACTATGAGTTTGTTCCAATTTGATGGCAAGGAGTTTGAGATGATGATGATGATGATGATGATGATGATGATTACTAATTTTGAGAACTAGCACAAAAAAAATTAGAATATCTGACTAGCTGCAGTTTCTATCTCAGGAAAGTACATGTTTCAGGATGACTATACTGTCTAGAGTCTATTACTAAATGCCACAAAGTATACTAACAGAGAAACACATTAAACAGATTTCCCATGCAAAGAAAAGCAAGAAAATATGTGACGTGAAAGGATACATTTCTGGAGTCGCTTAGTCTCTTTTCTTTAATGGCTGTGCTACTGGAACTTCTATCACGCTCACAAGCCAAACAGGTGGGGCATTATTTGCCATTACAGCTTTCATTTATTTAGTAAATAGAAAGTGTGTTGATGCAAAATCTGGATGCAATTTTAAGTCATTTGCTCTATAATTATTCCACCATTTAAAAAAAAATGCAATGCTTTTCTAGCTAATGGGAAAAACAGGTTAGAAGACCCTGAAGAGTAAATCCTTCTGTGGTTCAAAGACAACTGCTTGGGGTTGGTTTTGGGTTGGGTTTTTCCCCCCCTTCTTGCCATTCAGGAAGGGACAAACTTTTTTTTTCCGTCTTATTTTCTTCCCATACCCGTATGGCTTTCATTAAGCACATAAAAGCTACAAAAAGAATTTTGTGTTCAAAATAATTCCATATCAAGCTCTGTGTATGAAATCTTACAGAAAAACATGGAAAGGTATAAGCATCTTTAGAAAGCCAATTGTGGATTAAAATTGAAAAGGAAAAAAATGACACTTCGATGTAAAACCATTCAAACCTCAACTGAAGTAATTACTCGTGGGCATGAATTTAGAACTTTGTGAGTGATACTGTGATGGGTTCAGTAAGCTCTGTTACCATGTAAACACTGCAGTCAGGTTGTGCTGTTCACCAGACATTAAAGATGTAGATAGACACCCATAACATGCAGAGGCAACTCCACAAGGAAAGCTCTGACTGTGTCAAATGGACCACTCACAACACTCTGTCCCCCGGAAACAGGTCAGTGTGTGATGCAAGTCATAGTTGTGGACAGTATACTCTGGCCTGGTATAATTTCACCCCCTGGTCTAATTTCAAAAGTTCAAACCAATACCTAAATTTCGGTAGATTCCAAAAAGGCTTATGAAATTATAAAAATAACATTAAAAGAAGACAAAGACAGCAGTTTCAACTATTTACAAAACACATGCATGGAAGGAAACAACAGCCACATGCATAATGACATCGTTCTCAGTAAGTGAACTGAGCCTCCCGGGTGCTGGAGTTTCTAAAATAAATATTTTTTTAAAAGCAAATAAAACTTTTTTAAAAGAAGCTGGACATTTATTTGTTGCATCAAGTGGGGAAAATTTATAGGCAGGCAGTGGGGGAACAAAACCTCTCTACTCATAGCCACAAAGTTGAAACAGACTCATAGTCAACCACCATTGGCTTAATCAGAATCTAAAGGAGGAGATTATCCATCTTTCTCCCACTGTATCAACAGTGAGTCTGAAACACCAGAGAAGAGCAGCTTTTCGGTTAGCAGTGCAACACCTTAACTCCCTACAGACTACCCCATTAGACCACTCCTACAAATAACCTAGAAACTAACTGTCCTATAACTCAAAATAACCTCGCTTTACAAACTCAAAAATGTATACAATGCATCATGATTAATAAATACTTTCTAAGTAGGTGTCCATAAGGACTCCATCAGAAGTCATAGAATTAAAAAAAAAACACTAAAAACTTTTAATACTCCTTTAAAAGTTAATCCTTCTGTTATACATATTCAAAGTGGCATCATGATTGGAGGAAGATTAATCAACAATCTGCACTATGCAGATGACACAACCCTGCTTGCTGAAACTGAGGAGGACCTGAAGCACTCGCTGCAGAAGATCAAGGACTGCGGCCTTCAATATGGATTGAGGTTCATTATCAAGACAAAGATTCTCACCACAGGGCCAACTGGCAGCACTGGGATGGATGGATGAAGAGACTGAGATTGTTAACAGCTTTAGTGGGCTTGACTCCACAGTCAACACTCTTGGCACAAGCACCCAGGAAATTAAAAGACCTACTGCAATGGGAAAGTCTGCTGTTAGGGACTCCAAAGTACTTAAAAGCAATGGAGTCACTCTGAAGACAAAGGTGCACCTGCTACAGGCCATGATCTTTGCAATCACTTGTTATTCATCAGAGAGTCTGACAATGACTAGGGAGATTAGAAGGAGAATTGATGCCTTTGAGCTGAGACTGCTAAGAATATGAACAGGTTTATCCTGGAGAGGGTTAAACCAGGCTGCTCCTTGGAGGCAAAGATTTTGAGGCTTAATCTAACATGCTTTGGACATGTTGCAAGGAGGGACCAGTCCTTGTAGAAGGACATCATGTTTAGGAGGGTGGAGGGACAGCGTAAGAGAGGAAGACGTTCTATGAGGTGGACTGATTCAGTGACTGGGGTAATCGCGGTGGGTGTGTCGGAGACAGTGAGACTGGCATAGGATAGAGTGGGTAACTTGATGGCACATAAGAAAAACAACAAAGATAGTGTGGTAAAATCTACACACACTGAAATGTACAGATTAGGGAATAATATATTTTAAAGGAACAAACAAAATTTGAAGAGAAACAGACATGTGGCTAATTAACAAAATCACTTGTGTACCATAAACAAAACCCGAACAAGCCCACGGCCAGCAATTTCAACTCACAGCAACCCTACAAAACAATGGTCTCATGGTATCCAATGTTGTACAAAGTCATGGATCACACTGCTACATCCTTCTCCTACACAGTGTATGGGGGTTCAAACTGCTAACTTTTTAATTTGTAGTCAAGTGCTTTAACCCTTATAGAGGCAGGGCTCCTCTGGGAAGTCATTCTAAAAATCAAATAAATGCTATAGAAATGATTCCAACTCAAAGTATCTCTGAGGGATAAAATACAACTGCCTCTATGGTCTCTGGGAGCACTGGCAGCAAGAAGCTGTGCTGCAACCCCAAAGGTACACAGTTCAAATCTACCAGTGGCTCTGCAGGAGAAGGATGGGCAATTTCCTCCCTTGTGATTAACTGCCTCTGCTGTGGCTTGGTTCCGGCTTGATGGCGCTCAACAGCAGCATAGGGTCTCTACGCGTATACATCTTTCCAGAATCTGACTGCCTTCTTTTTCTCCTGCCAGTAAGAGATGGGTCTGCTCCTTACACCAGGAACTGAATTTTTTAACCTCTGTTCCCACCAAAGCTCCTTCTGGGGCATCATGTTGTCTTCATAAGCCATTAGGTCAGACCCTACTCACAGTTGACTCTCCAGTGGGTTTTTAGAAGCAGCAAATAGCATGGGAAGAGACTGAACACATTACTCCTATAGAGCAGCCGGTGGATTCAAACCACGTGCATTTTGGTAGGCAGTGCATCTCCTTACCACTAGGCTACCAGAGCTCTCTCTGGGGTCAGCATAAGCAGCAATAATTAACAATGGGCAAGACTCTCAGCTGGATTAAATCTGCCTCCTAAATTTTAAATGATTGCTTCAAGCTAAATTTCTGGGAACTTCTTTTGGTCTGGTAATCAGTCTGGGAGTCTTGTAGAAACAAGCTTTCTTGTGATATTTCCACTGCCTCGTGGTGTCTGGCAAGGTTGAGCAGTCTGCAGAGACAAGATTTTCTAATAGTCTCTTGTTATTTCCATTTCCTATCTCAGCTGAAATACAGTGCACATGGACAAAAATGTTAAAAATAAAACCATAAAATCACCATCAGGGTTTCTAAATCAAGTCAGATGCAGTTCATAAATAGTATCTCGAATATTCAAGGTTCTTGTTGTCTTGATTCTTGAATAAAGCTAGAAATGCAGCAGAAAGGACTGAAAGAAAGGATGTGGTATCATGAAAACTGAAGATATTCACATAACCATGCCAGCACTAATAAAGTTTTAAAAGTGATGTATGTTTATCAGTTAAGTACTCTAATGTTCATAGACTAAACATGATTATTTCCGAAACATGATTCTTCATTCTCAGATTCTTACCTAGACCCCTGAAGTGGCCCAATGACATTTATGCATTCAGCCAACAACTGGAACACTGGCAGACTGAAGCCAGCCAATAGGTTCATGAGCGAAAGATTGGGCAATCTATACCTATAAAGATCACTCCCTAGAAAACCGGGAAGCAGTTTGTTCTACTATGTCACACGGGGTCACAAGGAGTCTGAACCACCTGGAGGGTACGTAACGTAATCGAGGACCATATTACATCCTGGGCCATGTTTCATTCATAAAAATGTCATCTAGAGAAACATACATCAATGAATGAGAGCAACAGTAACTCTGAACAGAATGAAATAACAGGTTTCAGTGTTTTTGTTTGTTTCAAACTATACTAATTCTTTTACAAAATCCGAATACATTGTTTTCCAGAACAGAGTCTTCCAAGTTCCCTCACCTTCCCCATCAAATTGTACAACTCCATGATTAATCCCTCCACACACACATCCTCATCCCTCTGCTTCCACACTCCCTCCCCTGCCCCCTGGATCCTTATACTCATTCTACAATAATGTTCTTTTACAATATTTGTCCTTTGTGACCGATGCACAAATGGAAACTTGTACACCAATGTTCACAGCAGTGTTATTCACCATCACAAGAACATGGAAACAGCCCGTTTGTCCAACTACAAACAAATGGAATGAGAAATTATGGTTTATTCATACAATGGAATATTATACAACATGCAGAAGCAACAATTTTGTAAATTACTGCCTAACTTGAGAGAGAATGGAGAGCATTATGCTCAGTGAAAGAACACTTTTAAAAGTATTTCCTTTTATTAAAAATATAAAATGTAATATGTTTATAAATAGTCACGCTTCACCTCTCTTAAAACTACTCTTTATGATTTATGACTCAGTAAACAATATCTGAACACAGTAATACAAGTTTCAAATAATAATACAATGCAGATAATACTCAGAAATTAATGACTTCTAGGAAGCACAGGTGGCCTAGTCAGTAGGGCATTGTGCTGCAATCCAAAAGACAGAAAGTTCAAATCCACCAGCGATACAGCGCCTGGGAAACATTGCTGGAGGGCCAACTATAAGTCAACCCAAGTCAATGGCATGAAACAACAGCAGGACCACAGTATATCTTTATGGTGCTGCCTTTATCATTAATTTGGAAGAAAAGATATTTAGAAAATCTGAGATTTTAAGATATTTCATAAAAGGGAGGAAGATAGACACTTGGTGTAATCAGTTGTTTTTCTCAATATTGAGTTTAAAAATTTTTAAGCTAGGGGAAAGGTAAATGTTTTCATATAAATACAGAAGTTAAAATATTTAGAAGTGATACTTAATAAAGCAATTCATCACAAGCAATTATTTGAAGCAGAAAGAACAAAAATTCTTATTTATGACAATGTTATTATTGATCTCTATAATGTACTGCAGCAAAGTGCAGTCATTTGTTCTAAAATTAACTTATAATCCATCTATTAATTACAAACATCCACAAAATAACAATTGCCTGTTGGCCTCACAGCCACAAAAATTAGATTTAATAGTGATTCCAGTTATAAAAATTCTTTTTTTAATGCATCATTATTAAATGTTACTACTATATCCTTATTTATGTTAGTTATCTTTCTCTTTTACTTGGTAATTTTACTTTATGTATCAAAAGTTTTTGTTTCCACAACAATAATAAAAAGGAGCTTTATATTAATATGTGGTAAACTGTTAGCAGGGGTTAGGGAAGGTCCTCCATTTCCTCCCAACCTTGCTAGCAACAATTTATGGTTTTATGTTGCCTCTAATGATTATAAGTAAAAATTGCTAATGAAAATATTTTCATCAGAATTAAAACTAGTGAAGTAATTGTATAGTTCGGTTCCTATCTTGACAAACTATCTAAATACTAATGAAAAGAATAAATAAACCAGATGATGATAATCCGGTGTTTAAGACACATGTAAGTACACTAGCTACATTTCACTGAATCAGCAACCCAACTAAAGATGACTCTATGTGTGTGTGTGTGTGTTCCTGTGGGCATGCATGTAGAAACACACACACATACATTTCATGCTATAAAAATAATTTTAGTCTCTTTCATATCCAGACATCTAGTCACATTAAATACAAGTACATTAAGTTCATTATTGAGAAGACATTTATAGATTTTAACAAAATACATAAAGCATAGGATTCTTTACGGTAAAAAATTAATGTAAGAAATATCAACTCGTTTTTATTTAAATTATCCTTCACAAGTTAAGAGTTGCCTCCTAAAGCAGTCAGTTGCTTCTTTTTCACCCATTCGAAAATTTTCAACTCCATTAAAATGTCATGTGATTCACTCAAGCAAACATGATTCAAAATATGCAAACCTACCAAAAAAAAATCTGTGGGGAATTGTTTGTTGTGACTCAAGCATGGCTCTTCAGTATGCACTTGGAAGGATTTGAACAAAATGAGTCTAATTAGAGAAGGCTGACATCTGAACCGGTCATCGATCCTTCAGGAAGACCAACAGGAAACACCAACTATGTGAACTTCGGCTCACAGCCCAACAACCTAAGTGGTAAAGTCCAAACTGCAAATGAGAACACCTAGATACAAGATCTGGGCCTGCCCTCAGGTCAGAATGTCAACCTTTACATTCAGGAACTTCATTCCTACCACGAAAAGACACCATCACCCTGTTATTTCCAAGAGGCACGTTAAGAACTCAGGGCGCCAACATAACAGCCAGAAGACACGAACCTTTATAATTCTAGACAACATCAAAGTACTAACATCATGGCAATTTACATGAGCCAGGGAGCAAACATAAGAAATTAGACCCTCAGGACAAAATGCAGGGCTCTGTTCATGAAGAAACACATGGAGATTATTGGAGGAACTAAGTACTAGAAAACTACGAAGAAAAGAGGATTTAATCTATGCTCAGAAGCAAATTACTAAAAAGGTTCATTCTGAAAAGAAGACCGCAGCTTACTTGTGAACCTTCATCATATTAAAACAATTACAATATTTGAAGTTTGGGGTGGTTGTTTTTTTTTTTTAGATTTCAGAGGTAACTCCTTTAAAAAGTCATTGTGGACACATGCAATCCTAAAGAGTCTAAACTGTGAGAACAAATGGTCAGATGCAAAAAGAAATCTCTTCCTTATAAATGATCTCCCCATTGCAACAACTGCAGGTATAAACATTCAAACTCCCTCACTGTCATCAAGTCCAAAATGACTCATAGCTGACCCTCCATAAGATTTTCAGAGGCTGCACGTCACCCTTGAGGACACTCTCCAAGTATGGATTCGAACCATCGCCGTTTAAGTTAGCAGCTCAACTCCTTATGTACTAGGCCAAAATAGTAGTCTATTCAAAATATAAAACTCTACATTAAATAAATGTGCTAAAGCAGTATCTAAAATATTTTAAAATTTTTACTATGGTAATTAAAATACTTACTACTGAACCTTCTAAGTAATTGTCTAAAATTTTTTTTTTCAATGTAGTAAATAATTTCCAAAGGTGAAATTCAATCTCACCAACAATGCTTTACAGATTTAAATAACAAAACAAAAAAGAAAGCATTACAATTCTGGTTACATTATTTCTTTATTATCAGTGTCTCCCTACCAGAGATATCCAAAAACTTAAATCCTAGTACAAGCATGCTTTACATTTTAATTTGGTTGAAGGATTAAGTAAAATGATAAATACACAAAGATACAACCACTTTAAATCCTATTTAGGGAAACAAAACAGGAAATAACAGTAATACTATGTAACATGAAGTTGTACAATGGAGTGGCTATGTTCCCCTTTGCTATTAAAATAACTTTCTTTATTGATTAAAAATTCACCCACTCTTATCTATTAATTTACTGGCTATAGATTTATTCTTCCAATGCAGCAAGCTACCAAACTACATTTATCATCTTATTTCCACCTACCCATTAGTTAAAACTTACCACAAAGTTATTCAAGCCAAGACAGTGACTTTACTTCTAAAACATGCATCTCACATGCTACTAAAATATTACACCTTGCCAACAAGATCTTTCCACTTCCCTGTCCTGAACTTGAAATCACATCTAATACAATAGGAGTTTTGTTTAGAGTTTTAAAACGAATGCACAAAGATTTTTTTAATGAACAAGAGAAAGAAATGCTACATGTAAACATTCAAATATCCTGAATATTTTCTCCATGGTTAGTGTAGTTTCAGACAACACTGCAAAGATTTCTTATTATAACCCTAGAAAACTCTAAGGTTTGTGTGTGTGTGTGTGTGTTTTCAGGTGGAATTTTTAAGTATTGCTGCCCAAATATGATTTCTCCTTTGGAGAGAGAATAATTTAATATATTACTCATTAATATACGGTTTCCCTATTGTTTTTTTCAGGCTGACGACAAAACACAACCACACAATAACCTCTCCCCACACAGTGCCCAACTTCACTAAAATTCTTTTCTTTCTGCAGATTCATTGCAACTGCAGCTATCTGAAGACTCACCGCAACTGAGGCCAATCCACAGTCAGCTTTTGAAAGACTCACTGCAATTATGGCCAATTCAGTTGGCTGCCCAGTGTCCTTCTAGCATCAGGAGGACTGTTAACACTATTATTTCCACTCTCTTAGAATTAAGAAACATGAAATGGAAATGGTGATGGCCTTTGGACCACTTTTCTTGTGGTCTTTAATTCCCATGGCTTAAATAGTCTAATGGGAGCTCTGGGGGACTAGTGGAAAGACGCTGCATTGCAATCCCAAAGGCTAGCAGTTCAAATCCACCAGCCACTCCATGGGAGAAGGATGGGCAATGTCCTCCCATGAAATTAACTGTTTTTGAAAACCTGCTGGAGGGCCTCTACAGTACACAACAACTACAGCAAATACTACAGTACACAACAAATACAGCAAGTATTTCTTTGGGAAAAGTAATAACCACCTTCTCTAGGGTAAGGAAAAGCTACATGGTTTAGAGTCCTTTCTGCAATCAAAATGCCAGGATGCACTGCCAGTACCTCAACTTACTCTTACTTTGAAAATACAAGCTGGTAACATAAATGGAATAGTGTTTCTGCAAACAGAGCAACCTCTCACTCATCAGTTTCCTACTCACCATGTACACTTCATATTTCTTTGTGTGATAGTTCTGTGGATAAGTTCTATACAAAAATATGTTTTCTAGGTCTGTTTCCTCACCTTTGTGATAAAAATGCACATCCTTGAAGCAACCTTTGTAAACTTCTTCATATAGTACCTGGCCATAGTAAGTGCTCAATAAAAAAAGCCATTCTTACCCTCATAGAAATAAGACTAAATCTCATAGCTGTCTTTACTGAGACAGAAAGCTGGGATTAAACCACACTGAATGGTGAAGAGAAACTCACACCAAATATAAGAAATGGGAATCCTGGCACCAAGTCTCAAGTAATTCATTATACCCAGTCCCCTAGAATAACTTTTTTATATATCACAGTAAGTATGAATGAGAAAGGCTGGTCTATAATTTCTATCAGTAGCTTTGATCCCTCTCTGTATGGGTGAAAGCTGGGATTAAACCACACTGAATGGTGAAGAGAAACTCACTGCCATCGAGTTCAGTACCAACCAGTTCAAGGCGGCCCTCCACCAAGGCTGTAAATCAATGATGGCAGACTGCTTATCTTTCTCCAAAGATAAGAAGTCAAAGATGAATTAGGACGACCAGAAATATACAGCCTTCTAGTTAGCAGTAGAATATGTTACAAACTAACCCACCAGAGCTCCTTCTTTACAATTTTGTATAATCTTTAGACTGTTTTCTTTAGCACATTTTCTTCAAGTACAGTGGTAAAAAGGATCACGGTTTGTTTGTTTAAACTATTAGTTATTTGAACACTACAAATTTCTGGAGCTACAGCTATGAAGCTTGACCTTCTGCCATTGAAGCGCTTGCTGCACAAAGTCAAGGACTGCAGCCTCCTGTGTGGATTGAAGCTCAACATCAAGAAAACAAAGGCTCTCACCACTGGGCCAATTGGCAGCATCAGTATGGATGGTGAAGAGATTGAGATAGTTAACAGTTTTAGTTTTCTTGGCTCCACAGTCAATACTCTTGGTAACAGCAGCCAGGAAATCAAGAGATGAATTGCATTGGGAAAGTCAGCTGTGAGGGACCTCTCAAGAGTACTGAAGAGCAATGATGTCAGGCTGGAGACTAAGGTCCGCCTCATCCAGGCTCTAGTCTTCGCAATTACATGCTATGCATCAGAGAGTTGGACACTGAATAGGGATGACAGAAAGAGAATTGATGCCTTCGAGCTGTGGTGCTAGAGAAGAGTGTTGAATATACCATGGACTGCTAGAAGAACAAACAGGTTTGTCTTGGAGAATGTGAAGCCGGAATGCTCCTTGGAGTCAAGGATTCTGAAAGCTTCGTCTGACATACTTTGGGCATGTTGTAAGGAGGAACCTTGGAGAGGGACATCATGTTCGGCAGGGTGGAGGTGCGGTGAAGGAGAGGAAGACCTTCGATGAGATGGATCGATTCTGTGACTGGAGTGGTGGGAATGAGTGCATTTCAGATGGCTAGGTTGGCACAGGCTAGAAAGGCGTTTAGAGCTCTTATACATAAGGTCGCTATGAGTCGCAAGCGACTCGATGGCACGTAACAACAACAACACAGCTATGAGGTAGAGGTGGGACAGATTCTGGAAACCAAAATGCCTTCTGGGTTCTCCAAGACAACTTCTGCAATGCTTGCTGAAGGCCAGAGGGAAGAGTCAACCACTTAACAAATGGAACCCGCTAGTCTCTGTCTCTTTACATGGACATCAACATTTTCCTACTCACTGAAACAAGGTACCGCAGAGAGAGGAAGTCATTCTCAACTGAGCAGAGATGGGGAAAGGATCCAGGTTCCTAGAATAACTCACAGTCACACCTCAAGTTACAGGAACAGGAGCAGAGAAATAAAGAGGATGAATTAAAGAACTGCTAAGGTTCTACGTGCTGTAAATATAAACTTGCATTTAAACTTATATTTGAACATTCCATGGACTGCCAAGAAAACAAACAGGTCTCTCTTGTAAAGAGTGAAACCAAGTTTTTCCTTGGAGGCTAGGATTTTGAAGCTCCATCTCATATATTTTGGGCATGTGACTAAGAGGGACCAGTCCTTGTAGAAGGACATCATGCTCAGAAGGATGGAGGGACAGCATAGGGGAGGGAGATCTTGGGGGAAATAGATTGAAATGGTAACTGGGGCAATGGGGCTAGGTGTGTCTGAGTCAGTGAGATCGTTCAAGATAGGTCAGGCGTCAGAGCTGCTGCACATAGGGTTTCTATATGAGTTGCAGGTGACTTGATGGCACATAACAACTTGTTTAAACAAGTCTTTTTTAAAAAAATGGTATCAAAAGTTGACTATAAATATTTAATAATTGTGACTATTGGTATAAAAAAATTATACAACACAAATGAAGCATATGTATGTGTGTGTGTGTACATATATATTCAATTACACACTCCTGTTACTATTACGTACCTTTTTGTTAGAACTGCCCTCACTGCAGACCCTCTAGTGAATTTTCCAAAGCAGTAAATAGCGGGGAAAGAAAATGCCCATCTTTTTTCCACAAAGCAGGTGGTAGATTCAAACCATGTACTCAACACCTTATTACTAAACCATCAGACTTCCCCCTTAGATATCACTAGTCCTCTTTTAATCCAAATTTTTAAAAAAAAATAATTACTTAAGGTATCTTTGTGATTTTAGAAAATCATTAACTTGCACATTAAATAATAGTAACAAATATGAAAGGAATGTAGCCGACCATGAAAGGTCAGTGTAAGCATAGGGGATGGATGTGTATATTTTATACACACACACACACACACACACACACACACACACACACACAAATTCATCCATTCATTCATTCTAAAGTGCATAAAATCTTAGTCAATTGCCTAAAACAGTTAAGTAGCTAGATGAAAAGTAACTAAATATGAAGTACATTTTCTTTTCCCTTGAAGATACCTGGTCCAGCAGGCTACAGTTACCTCTGAGTTGGCAACTTGTAGACCTGAATCATTCTGGGAATTCTGAGTCCTTTAAAAGTTAAATAGGAAATAATGTGCACAGGACATCTATCCACAGAACACTCCAAGAGACTCCTAACACACGTGTTCTTTTAGGCCACTTAGAAGAATTCTGAAAGACTTCATATTATTTCAATATTCTCATGTGTATACAAATAAAAAACCCAAAAACAAAAACAAAAAAACCCAAACACCAAATTCTGTCTTCCAACAGTAAAACAGTGTTGCAAGATAAGTGAGGAAACAACAAGTTCTGAAGTTTCTGAGCTTGTCTCTGCTATCTCTGATCCATCACAATAAACATGGGACATTACTATCGTCCATGATGTTTAGGGCTGTAGACCAAGAACACCTAGAATCTGCGAAATTTGAACATCATTGTGTAAGGAGGTAACAGAGAAGGGAATATCCTTTTAAAATATCAGCGAGATAAAAGCCTCCATGTATTTCTCAAAACCACATAAAAGCATAGATGCCTCTGAAGGGTATTTCTATATTATACAAACAACTAAAAAATATATCAAATAATTTTTGTATTAGTAGGCATAGTTTATAGTATATCGGGGGGGGGGGAAGTGGAGAAGTCTCTACTACATCACATTGATTTTTTTTTAAACCCAAATACAACACCATATACACACTGTCTGATTCTATTTAACGTAAGTTTTAGAATAGGCAAGATAATGGGTATTTGAAAAAAAATCAGAGCAATGACTGTCTCTGTGGGGAGGAAATCACTTGGGAAGGAGTTTAAAGGAACATTAATACATGAAGACAATAGTGAGTAGACCTCTTGGGGCAATGGTTAACACAAGTGAATGTGTCCGTAAAACCTAACATTCACACTTGGAAGTTGTGAACTATATTTATTCAGACTATACTAAGGCCAAAATGTGTGACCATGAGAGAGGACACGAGCCTGCCAGAGGTTATGACAGCAGTGCATGAAAGGGCAAGGTTCAGAACTGGTATTAAGCAGGTTGTGTGAGAGGTAATCCACTCGATGGCACCTAAAACAGCGGTAATATCAGTTTAAAATACTAAGATTACCAAAATACAGAATCTAAAATTCTATAGGAATCCAAAGAATGTATTATACAGTTCCAAAATTTCTGATTATTAAGAAGGTTTCTAGGAATGCGAATGTAACTGAATCTCAGGCGTAAATAACATCTGAAGCATAATACTGAAAAAGTGCACTGCCGGGAAGGTGAAATCAACGCATAGCTGACCCTTCCAGCAGATTTTTGGAAGCTCAAACAATCCTGTTCCACTATTAGTTTCACCAGGTCATGCTCACCCATGAGCAGACCTAAGAGACCAGGTTACAAGTATGAAACACTGAGGGTGAATTGGAAGAAGAGCTAGACACTGATGGTTGGTTTCATTTACATGCAAAAGAGATGTCAACTACATTTCCCATGGATACTGCTACATCACCAGCAAGGCAAATACCTCCATGTAGTAGTGTTTCACTGATGTCTATCAGCCCTGCTTTGTTGCAAACTTGAGCACAGTATATATTCCAATTAACTCCACTCTTTGTTGCAACACGCTGAGTAGGGTAGATCATGCCAAAAAGGGGTAGGTGGTGGGTTACATAACAAGAATTGGGGTGGAATTTGCTGCCAAGTGTACACAGAGTTGGAGTAATGTGTGTGGTATGGATTGGGGCTGGTAGGAGGTAAGAAGAAATGGGAGACCACAGAAAGAAAAACATCCTTAGAGAAAGACTTTTTCAGGGGGAGACCGCCTCAGCTCTGGAGATAAGGGGAGGAAGGCAAAAGGATAGTTGGATTAAGGGTAATAAAGAGTTAATGCACATGAATTAGATCGTGCTAGAAAATCTGCCATTTTCCCTTAGAGTGATGTTTCTGTGTACATTCTAGGGTGACAAGAGCATTATGAGGAGGACTAATTCTAGTGATGCATGTTTGTTAACAATAGGTTATGGGAAGACATCATATTAAAGCATACAATGATCTACATCAATGCTGCTGTTGTTTTAAAGTAGGACTTAGGAAATCAAAACACATGCCTACTCATCGGTCTAGTGAAAAAAATGTTCCAACACAACACAAATGTTCAATCTTTCTTAGGTGAGCGTAAATGTACTCTAGATATGTGGTCAATATGCTATTTAAGGGTCAGTTGGTTTTCTCTGATAGCCACTGTCTCTACACTGTTCGTTCATCTATCATCTTCGAGAAGTGCACGTGTTCTTTCATAAGTGGAAATTAATAAAGAAATGAATTCCTGCCACTGGGGGGAAAATAAGTGACAAAAAAGGCTTATTAAAATAAAACATTCTGTGCAGAGGATGAATGAAATCAAGACGCTCAGTGAGATAGACTGACAGGACTGCTGTTGTGTATTATAGAGTTGGAACTGACCCATAGCTGACCCTCCAGTGGGTTTGTAGAGGCAGTTAATTACACTGGATGAAACTGCCCATCCATCTCCCACAGAGCAGCTGGGGGCCTCGAACCACGTGCCTTTGGGATTGCAGAGCAGCTTCTTGCCACTAGGTCACATCAACAGCACAACAGCAGAAGGTCATTCACTTATTTCATTCTGTTGTATGACTATGAGTTAGAAGTCAACTCACTAGAAATTGTATCTGGGGTTGATTTCTTTGAAGCCTAAATTATAGAAAGTCATCGAGATACACAACATTTTAAGTTTGCTTCTTTGTTCTTAATAAGAGACACAGCCTTTAGGTCTCTAAGCGATATGCAAAAAATTAAAAAAAAAATTAGGTGATCCGTCAGAGAAATGTTTTGCTCTAATGCAAACACTTCCTAGAAGCACATGTGACAATGGTGAAAATTACCTCAGCATCACAATTACTGTCATAATTGCTACTGCCATTCATTTGGCTTTTTAAACTGACACTACATGGCTCAGAGAGTTCCTGGATTTCTACTTAAGACATTAGCAGACTATCTCACGATATCAAAATAAGAGAAGGGAGGTAGCAGAGTTTGCCAAAAAGAGAGTTAAACGCTGGCTGGCGAAAGGCATTCCCAAGGCTTCTAGTGGCAGCTGATGACTACACATCCAGGTTCTCTGAGCCAAGATCAGATTAGATGTGCTTAAGGTTGGGAAGCACATGAAAAACACGACTCGCAACACAGAAGCCCCTTGGCTTCCTGGAAGAATAGAGGGTAGGTGGCTCCACAAACACTATTCACTGTGCTGAATGCAAAACAATGAGGACACAACCTATCACGGCACGTTTAATAACACCATTTTGGGGCAAACTAAGGGGTGGCTAATGAGGCTCCACACATAAACTGGGTGAATTGGTCATGTGCAAACCACAAAATATGACATTAGTTAAGGGAAACATTTGACAAGCAGCTTCTAGTTCTCAGACCACTTCCATGCTAGACAATGCTGCAAATGACACAATTAACACAAGTACTCAACTGAACTCCATTTGCAATTCACCAGAAAGCATTTTCAAGGAGAATAAAGCCCACAAAAGGGAGCTTTGGTGGCCTAGTAGGAAGAAGCTGTGAGGCAATCCGGAAGGCACAGAGTTTGAATCCACTAACTGCTTGGTGGGAAAAAGATGGGTAGTCTCCTCCTGTGCAATTACTGCCTCTGAAAGCCTGCTGGAGGGTCAGCTATGGGTCGGTTCCGACTCGATGGCAGACATAAACCACCATCACAACTACAAACAACAACGATAACCAGGAACATGAAGGCAAATCCAGAGCAAAGGATAGAAAGATCTTTCCATCACCAGTTTAAGCAAAAGTTAATGTATACCAAGAAGGAACATCTTCTCAGATTCTTAAAGTGAAAGGAAAAGACAAGTATTCAAAGGTGCATATTTCACTTTTGAGTATGTGCACATACACAGAAATTCCACCGTCTGCATACTAATGGAATAGCAAGTAAGACTTCCCTAATCAACAGTCAGCTTACTTCTACCACTAGATGAGTCAACGAATCCAAGACACAACTTCAAAGATAACCCAGGACTGACAACAGCAGATGACAGTGGGATTCCCAGTACACAGATACCAAAAAGGAAAACATGTCCTGAGCCCCTGAGGAGCCAATGTGTTGAGAGGCGAGAGGTCGGCAGCTGAGTAATTCTTTAAGAGCCATTCGTTTCACATACGATTTTTCTCAGAGTCCCTGGGAAGAGAAGACCAGGAAGAATGCTTTGTCAGACCCTCATAAATCAAATAGGAAAACTGGGTTCATTGGCAAGGCATCTTTCTTTCCATAAGCCTAATGTTTTTCTTATGAAAAGTATCAATAAACTTGACAGGAAAATCAGGATCATTGACACACATATGTAATCCCAGTGAGTTAGGGAAAAGGGGTGGCAATGAGAGGGCATGGAAACATGCCAGATATATTATTTAGATATAGTTTAAAGTCCTTATAAAAGAATGCTCAAGTGGCAAAATATTTAAGGGAAAGGAATTTTATTTCTGATGTGTAAGTGAAGAATGAGCAAAAAAATTCTTGAAGTGATGCCACTAGCTTCATTCATTTGGGTATTGATAATACAGACTGCAAAGCCCCGAGTTTTCTTCTGTCTACCCTAAAATACCCAAGTCATTTACTCATTTGCAAGCTTCTTCTGGGGTGAGCTGAGGAACAGAGAGCCGTCTACACCACCTACTCTAGATCCACAGACATCTTTATGTATCCACTCAATAATCTTCCAACTACACTTTTAAAGATGGTTAATATTCTCATCAACAGTTTTGGAAAAGGGGGGGAAAGTGCAGAACAAAGCAGCTCCTACAATCCGAACAGGTGGACCTTAACCTTCACCTCCAGCTGCGGAGAGGAAGTCTGTATCAAGCAGGGAAGAGGTTAAAACGTAGTTGAATGCTCAATTGACTTCACAAGGACTCTGCCCTGAATACAGAATATTAAGTGTGTGATACCATTCACAAGACACAGGAACAAAACTGAAGTGGACTGCATCTGACTGTAGGTAGGACGGGGCCAGACAGGTTCAGCCATCATGGATATGTTTATTATGCCTTGGAAGCAAATGAGTCTGCTTTTACCTATTTTGTAAAGAGAAGTTGAAAACTTTTCAGTTCTTCATTCTTCCCTCCTTGCCTCAAAGTCACCCACTTCATTCTGTCTGTAGTATAAATACCAAAGTCTGCCAACTGCCTGAATGCTTCCTAGTAGAAGAGATTTGGGGGAGATAGATACTAAAAAAATCCAAAACACAACAACAAATAAACCAGCGGGCTAGTAATTAACTTCTCTGTATTTCTAACTCACTCCCATGGAGTCAGAACTGACTCTTTGCTGAACCCCAGTGCGCCCATGTCCTTCCTGCAGAGCCACTAGTAGGTTGGAACCTCCAGAAATGTGCCCCCTTTGGGTGAACTAACATAAGCAACTGCAATGTCAACCCAACTCTGCCTCATAAAAATGCAACCTACAGTTTCCATTAGGCATATATTAATGACAGTAGTGTGGGCCATGGTGGAATTAACAAATTCTGTGTGAAATGGGAACATTTCATCTAGAACTTTATAGTTTAAAATATAATTCTGCATTGAGTTTAGCACTCCTAAAACTCAGCTATTCAGAGTCTCCAGTATCTGAGATCATCAAGCCATCAACAAAGCCTAGTTTGCATAAGGACGCGTGTTTTCAGTGCTTTTAACAGTTCCATCTGCTATACACACAATAATACTGTCCACCTTTCCAAAGTCACTTATTTCATTCTCCACTCTATTTAGGTAAAATTTAAAAACAGTCATCTTTATATGCTTTGGTTTCCTCACCAAAAAATGGAAGATAATAACTGTTTAGTCTGAGCTGCCACCCACTCATCCTACTCCACAGGGGTATTAAAAGGATTAATTCCATATTAAAGGTAAAGTATTAAAAGCTCTACAAAAGAAAAAGCGTCACTATAGAAATAATCATCATCTTAAGCTATACTTTTCAACAGAGACCCTGAAGCTGTTGTAACCATATTTACCTGATCTCCTTCCAAGATGCCAGGTAGATGGCTAGATCATGTATATTCAAAAATGCTAATCTGCTGACCCATATTTGCTGAGGACTTCAAAGAATCAATAAAAGAAATAAAAGAGCAATGTGAAAGAACAATCTGCTGCATGTTTCAAGCAAAAGTAGATCCACTTTATTTTATTACTCAGATTCTAAATGCAGCTTGACTTTACTGTTGTTTCAAATGATTCCTATCACAAAGATTGTGCCATTGAACCGGGAAAAGCATTACAGGGTTTGGGTTTCTCACCCTCCACTAGTCCCCTGTCCTAAACACTAAACAGAACTCCCAACTCTCCGGCTGATCATGGCTGGAAGCTCATTAGGCTGTGCCTCACGTTAAATTACTGAAAAGGGTGATGTATTTATAATACAGCTTGCGATGCTATAAAATGGCTCATCAATCTGTTTTATTCATGGAAAGTCCACATAAGGCCACTAGTCTGTTACTGGCAATAAACCTTGGGTGCGTCTTCAAAAGACCTGCATATTAGATAGTGATTTATGTCTCTGTCCAAGAAATCAAACATGATACTAACAAGGCAAGGGATAACTCAACTGACACTTTCAAAAGCAATATAATTTCAGTAGTAAATCAACTGGGTATAACATATACAGGGAAGAGAGAAAGACAGACGATTAGCATGTATGTATTAAAAGAAAAGTAGGGTGTTAAAAAATATCAACCCTAAGAGTTCAGACCATAAACCATTCCCAATCTGTTCTCTACCTTCTGTTTGTTACTTGCTATTTCCTACGTAATACTCATTTCCTATATAAGTAACATATCCTTTCATAAAGCTACTGATATACCCCAAATATTTTTATTTTTTTTGTGTTCCCAAGGCAGAAAGGCTGGCTGTTCTTGTCCTTAAAATTCAAGACTGTTCTGTATGAGTAATAAAACACTCAAGGAAAAGATTTAGGGTTATTTAAGATCAGCATAAAACACAATTTGTTGGGTCATATTGTTTTCCAAGTATAACTTTTATTAGAAATTTTTAACCTGTTAAATGTCTGGAAAAATCTATTATTATATAGAGATATTTCATTTTCAATTAAGTAGAAAATTACCTATAAAACTAACATTTGTTTTAATTACTGGAGGTTTTTTTTATTACCATCATTACTTAAACAAATGACATGAATGTGAAAATGTAGATATAGAAATGAAGACTTTTCTACACAAGTGGGTGAAATATTTAAAGTGCCTTGTGTACACCTGCTTTCAAGTAACAAGGGTCTAATTTTTTAAACTTTTATTTTATGATGAGATTCAGGTAGATTACAGAAATATAACCTCTCTTGGCATACAACACCGAGCCTGTGCTATTTTATTTGAAAACAGAAGTCCAATATTTCAAGCAGAAGCATTTGTTTAATTGGTTGGGTTGGGATTTTTTAATCTGTAAGTACACACGATCATTGCATTACTTTCATTCCCCATTGATGCTTGTCACAATCCTATGCTGGTAAAACTGGGAAGCCACTGGAGCATTCTTCATGGACTTTTTTCTATCTTAGGGACAAGGATCTTGTGTGCAATTGTTATTATGTGCCTTTGAGTCAAGTATGACTTATAAGGACTCTGAACAACAGACCTGAATCTCATCCTATCCTGTGCCATGCTCACCGAAGTCCACTGCTGCAGTCACTGTTTGTCCATCTGGCTGGGTAAACCCTCAAGGAGATGCATTCAATAGCATTTCTAAAGGTGAAACAGAGAGGCATACCCTGTGATAGTTAAAACGCTGTGACTTCAATGGGGAGGGACTCAGATTTTGCTGGAGGCAAGCACTCAGGCCACACTGAAATGCTGGTTTGTCCAGCCAAGGCGAGGGTCCCCTTGCTTCCCAAAAGTCATCCTGCTGTCTCTGCCTCTGACTGGTTTACAGGCTCTTCACATTTTTAAACTCCTGATTGCAAAATATTCAGGCTTATCCATTTGTTTGTTTATTTTAGTTGGCAAGGATAAATTCTAAATGACCAAATCATTTACGACTGACCATCACCATTAAACATTAAAAAACAAATCCTGCAAAATGCTTTGAGATGACCACAGAGTCAAGGAAGAGGACCATGTGTTGGTATACAAAGTAAATATAAATTATTTTTATTTTCAAACAACCTTGGAAATAATAGTGATAAACTCAGCATGAGGGTTGATTTCTTCCCCTATCTCACCTGTCCCTGTGACTTTTACAACAGAAAGGAGAAGATCAAATTCATTAAAAAAAAAAAAAAAAAAGAGGAAGAAAGAAAGTCAAAATACACTTATGTGCCACACACAGGGCTTTCCTCTTTGATATGTTAAAAAAACCACCCCAAAACCACACTATCTTCTGTTGCCGCCTCAAACAAAATGCAGACACAGCCCACGCTTTAGAAATCCTTCGGGTTATCGTCTAGATAAATAAAAGGGAAAAGTGCCGCTTTTTGTGCATTTTGAGACACACACAAACAAACAACATACACACACACTCATTCCAAGAATCCTGGCTCCAAGTCTGTCACAAGGAGCACTCTGGGGGCCCAGGAGGAGGGGAAGAAAGTGTTTGGGAAACAGAAGGAGCCGTTTCAGCAGGCAGGGTTTCTCTGCGTGTCTGCGAAGCGGACATTGGCATATCTTGCCTGGGCTTCCCCCTGTGGGGTCATCTGGTCGGCAGGGTGGGGAATAGTTGTCTACACCATACCAAGGTCAGCCTGCTCGGCTGACAGTCTCTGTCTCTGTACAAAGAAAAGAATCAATACTTTTGGACTACGGCTGTGCCCTCAGTGTAAAACAACAAACACGCAGCGTCTGACATGTTTCGAGGTGATTTGTGGCAGAACCCCTTGTCTGATCCGTATCCAGGAGCTGCTGTGTTCCTGCTCTTTGCTTCCCGCCTCCCCACCCCCTTCGGCGGCCCCCTCCTGCCTGCCCCGGCTCTGTGATGTGGAATACTTTACTCAGGTACAGAGGCGGGTGTTGTACCCTACAGCTACTTGTCACTCAATAAATCACACCTACCAGCGTAGTCTGCACAGGCTGATCTAGGCTTTAACAAAAGATCAGAGGGACAAAGTGCAGGCAAGATACTGTAATTATAACAAAAATAAAACCTTCAGGAAGAAGGAGCAGACACACTGGGCTCTGAGGCATAGATAAGATGTCACCACAAAGTGTAGCTTTTTTGTTTCTCTCTCTTCTTGTTTCACTCTCTTAATTCATTCCTTCTCCTGCTGGGCTTGCTCTCCCTCTTATTTCTGGGGCTCCTGTGCTCCTTCGGAGAGTTAGAATGTACATACTAGTAAAACATCCGTGAAAGCAAACAATGTTCCTCTCAGACGCTAAAACGTAAGCTGTACAAAATGAAGAGGAAAACACTTGCAATTACTATCCCGGAACACCTTTCCCTTTCTAGCTTTATCTAAAATATTTGCGTAAACAAGCCTCCAAATTCGCCTGAAATGGCTCAAATTGTAAACCGAGTCCCAAGAGAGAGCTATTAATTATGACTTAAAATTATTTGAGCAGCCGTAAAACGACTGAATTCATATGAAAACAAGCTTGCTTTATGTGACTACACAATTCGTGCAGAAATGGTTCTTCAAATAAAAAGTGAACATACGTTATTTGTTGCTCAATTTCCTTTGGAACATTTTCATACTAGATCTTTCCCTTCCCACCCGCCCCACCACTAAATTTATTTTCCAGAGCCTGAACCATCCGCCAAGTCAGATAAGAAGGTTTTGGACAGTTTCTTCTGTTCTAAATATTTTAAATGCAGCCGTTTTGAGTTATCCCAGCAATTTCAGTCACATCAGACACCTCTTAATGCAGGAAAAGTGATGTTCTATCATGGAGGTCTTGCATGAGTCTCTACTGTAACTGTTGCTGATGAAAATAAAAGTGAGTTAGAATAGCGGTACACTTCCTTCTCAGTCAATCAATGCCTGACAGCACCAGTTCCTTCAGCCATGTACTTCAGCGATGATGGATCAATAACTGTGGTTTAACAACAGGGAGCCACCAATCATTATACGAATGATTAAAAGGGGTCTCACTCACATACACCTCTGCAGACAGACTAGGCTGAGAGATCAGAATATCTGCTACTTCATACTACAGAAATGCATTTAAAAGAGGAGAAAATGGGAAGAAAACTATTAAGATACATTAGAAAGGAAATAGCAAAGCTAGAGTGGCCATGTCAATTTTTAGCACTGATGGTCCCAGACATTAATTCTCTGGAGTCATCATAATGAATGCAAATATATAGCGAAATACACAAAAATATGTGGCCAAAAATAAAGCAGGGGAGGGTCTTCTTATTGCTAAGTTATGCAAAGCATTATCTTCCTAAGACTTCTTAGAGAGTTCATAAGCATCCTCGTCTTCCACACACCCACAACACACATCC
This sequence comes from Elephantulus edwardii, assembly GCF_000299155.1. NCBI lineage: Eukaryota > Metazoa > Chordata > Mammalia > Macroscelidea > Macroscelididae > Elephantulus > Elephantulus edwardii. The sequence goes on along the minus strand of NW_006399764.1, from coordinate 15,598,020 downwards.
ACCTGGAGTGTCACACTCAGCTCAGCATCCTGGAAGTCCTTGAGCAAAATTAACAAAATGTCTTAATTAATATTCTCAATACAGACTAAAAACAGAGCTAGTGAAAGATAGTGCATATCTCTTATGTATCTCATTTACGAATCATTACCTTGAGTTTTCCTTATCAAAAATCATAAGACAGCAAAGTAAAATATACAAGTTGTTTTGGTTGTTTTTTGTTTGGTTTTTTTTTTAAATGATAGGAAAATTCTTCCATTTGACGGATTGTCTCTTCTCACAGGTTTGGGGAAAACCATGAGGAAATCTACTACCCTCACACAGGGTCAAAAAGCAAACAATTGCATGTGGATCAAGAGCTTTGCCAGATTAAACACAGATCTAAATGCAGAGGATGCCCTTCCCCTGCTTTCTGTCAATTATGAAGATTAATATGGTAAAACCCAATTAAGAGCATTTCATGATGCATGCCTAAGAGTTGGATAATGTCCTCTCAATATACCTCATGCCATGCAGCGATGGCAAACCTTGACAGTTCTCTCAATGGAGACTAGTTTCGGTGCTGCTTAGAAGGCCTCTGGGGAGCATAGGGAGCTTCTGGACTAAGACAGACTAGATGGGAGAAACCTGGGGTTCGAATGGTCAACTAAGGCCAATGAAATCTCAGCTCATCCTAACAGTCTGATCTACAACAGATCATAGTTGCGCAAGGACAGGATTTCAGTTCCCTGTGCTTTAGATCACGTTTCTGTGTCTGCCCTGGAGACGATATTAAGCACCTAGTGATGACATTTAAAATGTTCCAAATGCTGGCTAGAGAAGGACAACTGTAGATGCAAAAGAACTTAGCTTATGACTGAGTGGCAGAGTCTTAAAAGAACCACAGCAGCACACATAGTGGTGATACATGTTGATAGTTATAGAGGGCCGTCAGGCCTTTTGTTCACAGAATCATGATGAGTTGTGCTTGACCTGAAGGCAATCAACAACAACATAGCAGCACAGTGGTTAAATTCTCATCTATTAACGGAAAGATCAGAGGTTCAAACCCCAGTCAGTGACTTCAAAGGACAAAAATGTGGGCACTGGCTTCCCAACAACCCTGCTGTAGAGCTGACCCACATCATAGCAACATTTCATTTATTTTGCAAAGTTGAAATCTCTAAGCTAAGAGGATGCCCATAGTCCTCCTATAAAGCACTAGGCAGATTTGAACTGCTGACTCTTCTGTTAGCAGTCCGACATGTAATGCAATATGCCACCAGGGCTCCTTTCCAAAATTATTGCTTCTGCGTACTGTTGGGTCTGAACCAACCCAAAGCTGATCCTCCAGCTGGATTTTCAGAGGTAGTTAAACATACAGGATGAGAGAGATTGCCCATCTTTTTTCCTTCAGAGCAGCCGGTGGTTTCAAACTGTGTGCCTTTAGCACTGGCAATGCAATTCCTTGGAAACTCTATTGTGTGATTATGAGTTGGAAACGATTCAGCACAATGGGGCTGGCCAGGTTTTGAAGCAGAGTGTTCCCGAGAGTATTTATTACACACAAGGCTCCCTTCTGGGGAACTCTAGGAGTCCTAGTGATAGAAGGGCACGACTGTAAATACAAGTTAGCCATTAGAACCTCCCAGCTGTCCTGAGGAGAAAGATAAGGCAGTTGTTTTCATAAAGATTTACAGCTTTGGAAGCCCTGTTAGCCATTTCCACTCTTGACCTGTACGCTTGTTGAGTCAGAACCCACTTCAACAACAAGTGTTGGGGTGGGGTTTTTTTTTTTGTTTTTTGTTAATGCATCATGGCAGAAGAAGTTCTTGGGGAGTTACCAACAATTCCGGAGGAAGTGAGAATAAAGAAAAGAAATAGTCCAGAGTAAATTATGCAGAAGATAACTCAATATAAAAAAGTTCAGGAAAAATATATTCAGACAAGACATGAAAGAGAAACGAGAAAATAAACAATTAGAAGAGGAAAAATAAGATCAGAAGAGGGAAGAGTGAGAAAGTCCAAAGACATCATGGAGGATCATGGGGGTCACTAAGGTAAAATGCTGCAGAAAATAATAAAAAATAGATAAACAGTAGAGCGTCTACACGGTGCGTCAGCAGAGAGGTCATCTCTCCAGGGCTGCTGTGGAGAAGAAACAAGCTAGGCTGGGGAGGCTACAGCAGAACAGAAGGTGAACAAACAAAACTGTACAAGCCTTTCTTTCTCGAGGTTGAGCTGTGAATGGGAGGTGAGAGGAACAGACAGCAAGTGGCACCAGAGGTATGGCTGGACACCCATACAGGCTCAGAGAAACCAGCCCGGATTGGAAAAAAGGTTTCTTTTTTGCAGCAGTAAGTAAACGTAAAACAACTACAGAATGGCTTTATCTATTAGTAAATACCGTGTAGACCTTAGAGGCGAAAGAACGATGTTTACAATATAATTTATACACCAACTGCCAATGAGTCAAAAGCTCTTTCAGAGCGACTCTTCATAACAGAGCAGAACTGCCCTGAGGTGTTTCCAAGGTTACAATAGTTAAGAAAGCAAACTACCATATCTTTCTTGCAAGGAGCTCCTACTGGGCTCAAACCATTGCTCATTCAATTAGTACCTGAATACTTCACCACTATGCCATCAGAATTTACCTTAAAATGCATATACACACACGCACATACACAATCCATGAGTAAGTACACTGTGTGTGTGTGTGTGTGTGTGTGTGTGTGTACACACATACATATACACATACACACACATCAAGCATGAAGAACCCTGCAGCCCACCTAATAAACAGGAAAACGTAAGGTGCCTTTCAGTCACCTCTCATTCAAAATGGTCCTGTGTACACAACTAAACTCCACCAGGTTCCACGCTACCCTCACAAACTCCAGCGTGGTGAGGTCTCATGTTGTAGTCCCGGGCCATCCCATCTCAGTCAGGTCCTTCCCCTCCTCTGCTGACCTTCCACTTTTTCATGCAAGAGTCTTTTCCAAGGACTCAAGAACAGATCAGAAGTCCAGAGACAGAAAAAGGGGCCATCATCTACAACACTACTTACACCTGGAGGGGACACCAGTTTATGAGGGCACTGAGCATCTTCACATTGTAATGTGTAGTTTGACAATTGAGAATATCCACAAATCTGGAATATCTGTAAAATTGTAGAATTGCATTGAAACGGTTATTGTTAATTGTCTAACCTGAATTAACAAAAATTTTAAGCAAGCAAGATATTATTCATTTTGGGGGCAACAATTAAAAAGGAAGAAAAACAGCCTTTATTAAGTGTATGGGTGTATGGGTGAGCTTAAGGGGGAGGAAAGAAACCAAAACTTTGACTGCTCTGGTATATTTTAGTTAATTTTCCTAAATGTCACTGTGAAACAAGGCCACTTCAGTTTACACAGCCAGAAACTAACACACACGTAAGATTGGCTAACTGCTTGGTTTTTACCGTGAATAGCTCCCCTATTGTTCAGCCTATCACCTTCTGGAATCCTTAAATCCCCCCCCCCCTTTCAAATGGCCAAAGCCACAATTAAAGGGAACAGTTCCAATGTAAAATTCTTAGCAATTCCCTTATCCTTCCAAATTCTGGGAAAGATCATAGGTCTTGCAAGTATGTGCCCAACCCTTTTCCTCCCAGTTTCAAGCAACAACTTGGTGTTGGGGAAAGGCTGCAGTTGGCCACACAACGTATTCCTGAAACAAACAAGTCAGCCATGAAACATCCAGGGCCAGTTTTCTTTTTATCCAGACATGGTGAGCATAATCCACTACTTTCCTTTGTTGTTGCTGTTTTTTAAAAAAATCTTTTTCATATAAGCTGCTCATAACAGCTAAGTGGCAGAGGAGTTAAAGCCATAGTTTACCTTCTTAAAATCATCAGCTAGGTTCTCCATAATTGACCCTGAACCCAGTGCCAGTGACAAAAAGGAAATACAACTGACAGCTAAGGAAGCAAAGGAGGATGGAGCCTCTGGGTTCAACCAGCCATCCCCACTGGACCCACCTGGGAAAACACTTTGCAGTCCAGAGGGGAGCAAATGACAGGAAAGTATCTTCTAACAGAGCAAGAAGGCAAGCAGCTGTAACCCAAGACCACCAGTAAGGTGATAAAGCGTCCTCCCTTCCCCCCTTTACATCTACGCCCCTGTTCAGCATGAAGAAGCCAGAGAGTCGGCATCCAATTCCCAAATCAATAACAGTTGGTTTAATTACTATTGGAAAATGCTTGTCATTCCTCTGTAGCATCTGGTCCCCACTGGACCCTCATCATTTCCTTCACCTGCTCCCCCCACCGTCCAAACTGTGCAGCTCTGCCACTGCATCCTGGCCCATCCTCATCTTTCTGCCCCCAACCCTCATCTCCTTGTACCCCCAATATGTTTTTCCCAATAAAAAAATTTTAAAAAATCATCAGCTAGGTTCAGAAAAGTAAATGAGGCCAATAAATGTATCACTAGTTGTTTCCATAGTCTTGGGATAACGAATAAAGGGAAAGGGATTCATCTGAGAGCAAGGTTCTAGAATGTTCCCTTCATCACAACAGTTACTCAATGAACGCTGGTTGGAAGGCTGGATAAATGGAAGGTTGGGAAATTGGATACATGGATAGGTAAGTGATAGGAGAGGGTACAATCAAGGCTCTGTCTTTCCTATGCAATAGTACTAGTCAGGCTTCATCATATAAAGATTGCTCTTTAATCTCACTCTTCAGGCTTTCAGGACATTTTCATTTGAATTCCACAGACATCTTTGTTATTCCTTAAGGTTACCATGCTTGATACTATGTTAAGACATTGTTAAGTTCTACTCCTGCTGTCTAGAATGCTTGCCAGCTTCCAAGCCCCTAAACACTGCTGGTTCTTCTGAAATGTTATTCAACCAACATTGACATTCTATTCACTTCATTTACAACGATATGTCCCTTGTCCATTGTCACTCTCTCTCTTATTCTGCCTTGTTCTTTATTATTCTATTCATACATTGTTGTTTTTGTTATTTGCCATCAAGTTGTTTGCGACTCATTGCAACCCTATGTATAACAGCTCTAAACCCTGCTCTATCCTGTGCCAATCTCATTGCCTCTGACATACCTATCCCGATTATTCATACATATTTATCTATTTATCATTTGACTTTTCAAGTAGAATATCATCTCCATGTTGAAAAAACCTTGCTATGCTCATCAATGTAACCCCAGGAAAAAAAAAATTAGTACCTAAAACAAAATTATATGCTCAATTAAGAGTTATTAACAAAATTTAGTTTTCCCCAGCAGGTAATTTTCTAAATCTGTTGTCTCCTCTCGTAAGAAGTCTCATCCAATCTAGAGGCAAGAGCCCTTGATTAATTTGTCCCCAAATATTTTACATACTTAACATTTTCTACATAACACCTCTTTTCTTTTCAATGCATTGAGTCTTCCCTTTGAAAATGTTATCTTTTCACAAAAGGCCAAACTCAAACACCACTTTCTGTCTAATCTTATATTCCCTAAGAAAAAAAATATCTCTGGATCAAGCACCTAGGACTAAAACCAAGGACTATAAACTTCATTAGAGAAATGTTTGGGACGAACCCTAGAAGCCCTAATCCACAACATGGATGGTCTTCCAAGCATCCTGAAAAACCTACAACCAGGAGAGGATAAAATAGATTAAAGAGACCTTCTAGGAACCAAATCCCTATATAGATCCAAAAACTTTCCCGACAGGGTAAAATGGAAAGCCACAGATGGGGGAAAAATTTGGTAATGACATGTCTGATAAGGGACTTATATCTAGAATTTATAGAATACTCAAGTGCCACAACAAGATAAAGGTAAACAACTCAATTGCAAAATGGGCACAGGATATGAACAGACACCTCACCAGAGAAGTCATTCAGATGGAGAACAAACACATGAAAAAATATTCAAAATCCCTAGCTCTAAAAGAGATGCAAATAAAAACAACTATATCATCTCACCTCAGTAAGAATAGCAAAATTCAAAAGAACAGCAAAGAACAAATGCTGGCGAGGTTGATGGGTGTTGTACAATGGTGCAACTTATTCACTATTGGTGGGAGTGTAAAAATTATTCACTATTTGTGGGAGTGTAAAATGGTGCAACCACTATGGAAGGCAGTATGGTGCTTTCTCAAAAAGTTGGAAATAGAAATACCATTTGACCCAGCAATTCCATCACTGAGAATATATCCTAAAGAAATCAGAACTGCCACCCAAGAAGATATATGTACACCCATGTATATTGCTGCTTTGTTCACAACAGAAAAGAGGTGGAAACAACCCACATGCCTATCAACAAACAAATGGATAGAGAAGCTGTGGTATATTCACATAATGGAATATTATACAGCACTGAAAAACAAAGAAACTCAAGAAATATTATACAAAATGGGTGACCTAGAGGACATTATGCTGAGTGAAATATCTCAGTCACAAAAAGACACATACTGTATAATGCCACTGTTGTAAAACAGGACTGCCATGGAGGTTGTGGGGAAACTATATTTTCTATGCTTCATATGCATCTGAAAGTTGGACAGGAAATATGAAAAATCAAAGAAGAATCAATGTCTTAAAACTATGGTGTTGGTGAAGAATATGGAATATACCACTGACTGCCAAAGGAACTCTCTGAGTTATAGCAACCTTATGGTACAGAGCAGAGCTGCCTTGTAAGCTTTCCAAAGCAGGACCATACTACCAGGTCTTTTCTTACAGCTGGTGGGTTTGAACTAGAGACTCTTTGGTTAGCACCTGAAAGTTTAGCCGCTGTGACTCCAGGATTCCTTAGAAAAAGTTTATGTTTCATTATTCGTAATTCCCCTGCTTCTAATACATACTCTATTTGCAGAACTTTAGCACATTCTACTGGTTATTTGTTTATGCCCTAGCTTCTCCCTCCTCATTAGAATACGAGTTTCTCAAGATATTCATGGGCTGCTATCTGAACTACCTAACACCATGGTGCATTATCAACCCCCAAATATAAAAATAATCTTCTTGAGATACTAGAAAAGGAGAATGGGAGGAAAAGACACAGCATGTGTCAGAAATGGGACTAGTATACAACTATTGACCTTCCCTCAAGTCAGGTCTGACTCACGTCAACGCTCTAATTGGTGTAAATATTTACGGGAGCAGATTCCCTATTTCTCCCACGCACCGGCTGTTATAGTAGAACCACCAGTCTTTGGTTGGCAGCCCATCAAGTGACCTACTGGACCACAGGCTCCTGGTGACTGGTATGTTGTTGCTGTTCTATGCCATCAAGTCGCCTGAGATTCATAACAACCCTATATATATACAACAGCCCTGAACTCTTCCCTGTCCTGACCCAGTCTCACTGACTCTGGTACACCAAATCCCATGCCCCAGTTACCACGTCAATCCATCTCATCCTGGGGCTTCCTGTCCTGTGCTATCCCTTCACCCTTCCCAGCATAATGTCCTTCTCCAAGGACTGGTCCCTTCTGACCACATGCCCAAAGTACATGAGACATCAAAATCCTTTCTGCCAAGGTAAAATGTGGTTTCACCCCCTCCAAGACAGACCTATTTGTTCTCCTGATGGTCCATGGCATGTTCAAGACTCTTTTCCAGCACCACAATTGGTTAGATTATGTCTTTTAATCCTAACTACCCTAACATCAGGTAGCTCTGGTGGCCCAGTGGTAAGAAGCTGTGTTGCAGCCCCAAAGGCATTTTGTTCAGATCCTAAATACCTTGAAAATAAAATACTATTGTTGCTATTAGAACTGAAACAAATGGAGACTCAAGAAAGGTTACCAACTTTTTCAAAGTCATCCAGTAAAAGTGAACTTACAACAAAGAACTTTCTTTACACATGATGGGGAACAGAGGAAATGAATACATACTTCATTTCTCTATCAACAGAGGAGGCTTTTACAAGGTGTAGTATGGTCAACTAATAGCAAGAAATCCAATGTCTCTACCTTCGTTCTGTCTCCTACTAGTTGTGTGAAGTTACTTGGTAAACCACATAACCCTTCTACATCCATGATCTAATTTATAACAGAGTCAACACCACCTAATTCGCTATTTTGTAGACCAAGTTCACTGCCATATGGGAAAGTGATTAGGAAACGATACAGCTTTCTGTTACTTCCTCAGAGGGAAAATGAAGCTGAGTCCGTGTTAGAGAAGACTCCACAGCACATTGGCTCAAATCTCAGCATTTTAAGATTCAATACTATCAGTTTCCTCCTCACAGAATTCCCTCAGCCACAGCCAACATGTATTCTTTTGCCTTGGAGATTTCAACCAAAACAGCCACAGACTAACAATCACCTCATTTTCCTCTCTACTTTTATGAATTAGGTACATAAGTGGGTCCATGGCGACAAAATCCACAAGACATAAAAAATAATTATATAAAATTAATTCTGAAAATACACGGAATGCCTTATGAAATAGACTCCAGCAAGTATTCTGCATGTATTTACTATACACTTAAATATTAGCTTGAGAATTTTTAAACCAAAATATTTCACACATTAAGAAGAGATCTGATGTACTTGATTCGATTCCTTTGCTATGTTAAGGATTCTGAGCAAGGAAAGAAGGTGGCTGAGTTTGAGATGTGCAGAAAACTATACTAACGATTGTCTGCACACCACTCATTATTTAATAACAACTGCTAATATGTTGGCCATTATTTAATAATCACTGCTAACATGCCCTTAAAAAAAGATCTGGTTTAAGGGTTTACAAAGTGATAGCAATATAGCAAACCATTCAAAGGGAAATTTCTATTCAATCAATTAGACTCTTTAACATTTCTCTTTGAGGTGAGATAACTGTTAAAAATTAGTTCAAACTTCAAATATATGCTGTCCTTCTACATGGTAGATGTTGTAATGCAGGGAAATTAAATCATTTTAGAACATTTCAAAAGTGGTTCAAAAATTAAATGTATGTAATTCACACAAAATACAATAGGGAAAGGTTCTGTTGCCCTACATTGTAATGAGACCACATTTAACAATATAAAACTTACACACTTTGAGGAGAATCAATGACAGTAAAAGAGCACAAGGGGAGATGACTAGCCAGATTCTTAATCATCAGAAAATAAACAACCTAAGATACTCAGTCGAGGGTACGTATTATCTATACCATGAAATCTGACAAAATATTCCAATGACTCCATAGAACACCAGTCGTGTGAGCATGTTATAGTCCGCTGACTAAACGGGATAAAAGTAGAACTACTCATGGTCTGTCTTCAAGAAAGTCTCAGTCTAATCTGGTTCTGTTGGTCTCCTTTCAAAATGCAATGATTCTAAATATAACAACTAGGACCTCGCTTAAGACCTCTGAACAATTCCACTGGTCTGCAAGGATGCACACTGTTCACTGATACAAACAACAGTTTGGTACCATTTATCATCTCTGTTATTTATTATGGTTTTCTAACTTGAGAAATAGCTTGCTTCCAGAAATTCTAAGAACTTAGAAAAACGATGAAAGTTATACAAGTGTTCAGAAATTCCATTCATAGGGTCACTATGAGACGTCTATGACTCAACAACAACTTTGGACCAGACTACAAAAAAGAAAGGGCTAAACTAGATGATGCCTAAGAATCTGGATTTGCAGTATCAGTCTAGTCATTGTAAAAAAATGGACTAAAATTTTATCTTTCTAAAAGTATACATAGGTTCTAGTTCTGATTTCTAACTTCATGATTAGGACAGGGTGATGGGTTAGGGGCAGAGGGTGAGGGCAGAGGTATCATAGAGCTAGAGCATCTTTAAAAAATGTCAGCGAAAACATGCCCCAGTAACCTCACTACAAATATTTCCACTGGAATAACATCTAACGGGGGGGGGGAATCTTTTTATATTTATTATCATGATTTGAGTTACAGCCTATGGAGCAGATTGGTATTCCATTCAACCATCCGCACATGCAATATTTAGCAACAATGAATATAATCTCTACATTGTAGCATTACTCTTCCCACTAGGTCTCCATGGTTCTTGCCTCCATTCATGCCTCTGTCAAGTCCCTTGCTACCTTCTCAGTTTTACCCATCGATACAGGATGCACTTGCTAAAGCACAAAATTTAAAAACAAAGATTAACTTGTGAGTACTATTTCTCTATTTTAGTTAAAAAATATGAAAGAGAATACATGAGAAAACAGATTTTCCAAATAAAACATTGTGTTAATAAGCAATTTGCTGTTTGAGAAAATATACTTTCAAAGCTATCGGAAATTATCTAAAATCTAGCTATAAAGATCCAGCCATAAATATGATCCAGAAAAGGTCAGGAGGTAATTCTCCTTTCACAGAATTATCAATCTCCACTAACTAGCAAGGAGACATTGTGGCACAATGGTTTAAAGTACATGATTGCTAACTAAAACGTTGGGAGTTCAAAGGCATCAATATTTCAATGGGAGAAAAGACCTAGCAATACAGCTCATACACAAAAAAAATCTTATGGACTGTTCAAATCTATGTATCTGTCGCTCGCTCGCTTGTGCTCTTTCTCTCAGTCAGTCTCTCTCTCTCTCTCTCTCTCTCTCTCACACACACACACACACACACACACACGCATGCGAATATGTATTTCACCCTCGTCCACCATGGGTTGGAACCAACTACATGGGTCCCAAAAGCTAACTGCTTGCTCTGGTGACCAAAAGCAAACAAAAGTGCCCCAAACCCTAAAGCACAGGGGTTTTTTAATCTGGCAGCTAACTTGCTGGAGAAGTGCAATCCTCTCCCTTGCCATTCAAAGCCTCTGTAAACCTGCTGGAGGGTCAGCTACGAGCTGGTTCTGCCCCACTGCACACAACAGCCCTTTCCAGTACGAGATCGTTTATGTACCTGGACCTCAATTGGGCTTTCTGTCCTGCTGCTTTAATAGGAGCATTTTGTTTCTTAATTTAAGGGCAAATGTCATGACAGTAAAGGACAATGTCAGCACCAATTTAATCTCAAATGGCGAAACTCCACAGCAGGAGAGCTTATCATAATGGAAACTGTAATAGTGTGATGTAGAGAAAGAGACAGAGAGACACATTGGAGTTTCCATGAATAAGTGGGGCAAAATATCTAAACAGAAGAATGCGATCAAGGGATGTTTAATGGGAGAAACGCCTACGCTGAATCCAAGAAATAGTTAATATATACACCATGGCAGTTCATGCCTGAAAAACAATTACCAATCAGTGCATTTTTCTGTAAACATGTCTAGTGTGTATGCTTACACTGAAATCCTTTAAACATCAGGATTATTCCTAGAAAATAATCTCAAACTTGTAATTTCTTTCAGGCTGACTAATTATTGTTAACTTACTATTCTAAGTGAGCTTATATTAACAAACCACACATACACACATACAAAATTAGTATATGACTAGCTGGCTAGCAAGCAGAATGCTCCTGAAGTCAAACTTCATCCAACCACCTTCAGGCCTGATATCAGGAGGGGCCAGTCCTCCAGGGAGAAAAAAGAGGGTCCACAACAGAGGGAAGGTTCACAACGAAATGGACTGATAAAGTGACGTCAACAACAATGGGTTTGATTATAACGAAGGTGCTAGTTTCCTCATCATACAGTCTCCCATAATTATGGTCAGCGCAAAGACACCTAACACCAACAATTTAAAGACACGAAAATTCACCTTGCCCATTACCTTTTTAATCAGAAGAAAAGTTACTTTTGAAACCAAGCCATTAAACACACCTTATGTCTAAGAACATTAGAACAAGCATCACTCAAATGTGATCATACAAACATTTTATAATCACCAAAGACTCTACTAATGACTACTGGATGATATCTTATCCTCTAACTTTTTTTCTAAATTGTGGCTATGCCCTTAACTCTTATTTTCTTTTAGATTAGGAATTCGTTTGAAAGAATAATGACTTTAAAAAGTTAGAAATACTCACTTTTTCTTTACTGTTTAACTCTTCCTTGGAAATGATCAACTAATTTAAAAATACCTACACCACCAAGATTAGCATTTATTTATACTTATTGTAAGGATTTATAAAACTAAAACCATTAAAAGGAGGAAAAGTTCATTAACTTGAGTGTTTTCCTTTGTGTTAGTTCTGTGATATTTTTAAAAACTTTAATATACAAAATACTGACAATTCACTCGAATGAGTTATTTCTTATATAAAGTCTGAAATTCTGTTTCAGTATGTTCAACAACAAGAAGATCATATGGGTTTTGGTGTATTTTTCCCATAATTTTTTTTTCTATGAAGTTCCACCTTCTAACACACTTTCCTCCAGAGCTGCATTTTGCCAGAGGGCTTTTCCATCTATGTGTTTTTGGACTCATCTTCAATTCTCTATTTTCTTCACTCTGATAATTTTGGCAGTCCCTTGATCTCTGTTATCTCAGTTGCAAACGTTCTCTCCAGTAACTCTGTGGATATTCTGTTATGTTTTTCTAAATATCAAATATCCCTTAATAAAATAGGAGAGTGGTAATAAAGATACTGAATATATTTCATAAAAAAGGAAGAAGTAACAACAGCTTAGAACATACACATAGACTTAGTGACCAATACTTTCAGTGAATATTACAATTATTCAGTGACTGTTGCCATTTCTCTGACAATACTATAAGCAATATCTATACTATCTTAGTAATTAAGGAAAAACACCTTTCACAAAACCCTAGGCTGGTAGTTTTCATTATGGAGACTTGCTGTGCAATTCTGTAGTTAAACATTTTAACACATAGCCATCTCGTCTGTTTTCTCAGTTCAAATAAGGTATCCAAACAGCACTGTTAACTGTTTTGCAATGTATACTAATCTGCCACAAACAACATTTAAACATATTATTAGCATATATGGTACATTCTTTTTTAAAAAAACTTGAAATTTTGAGTGAGTGGCACTCTGTCTTATTTTAAAATAATGTGCATTATTATTCAACTTGAACATCCTGATATTTTGCATTTTTCTGTTTTAATTATATCGTTGTATAATTCATACATAAAGTCAAATCTTTATTAATTTAGTATAAGATAATAATTTCTAAACTTTTTAAGTCTGCAATGATTTTTGAGGGCTTTCCATGATCATTTGATACACTTATTTGAGAAAACTGTGCATCACACACACACACACACACACACACACAGGAGTTGTATTATGAAGTACTGGCATTAGAATATGTACTTACCTTGTTTTGTCCAGGAATAGTAATGAGATGTGCTCATCTTACGGCAGGTTCACTACTGTAAAAGCCAGCATCCATTTATGAACCATCTAACAAATCTTTGGAGTGTTAGGTTTGTTTGTAAGGTTTACCTTTTGCAAACCTACAACATTAAAATCTACCAAACAGGTAACTGTGCAACAATGAAAAAAAATCTTCTTAAAGGGAAAAACAAACTGGGGCACAGGGGGTGGGGGTGGGGGGAGGTCAGGATAGGGAGAAAAGTGTGCAACAGTGAAAGAACGGAAATCCAAGTTTTCTGTAAACTCTTGTTAAAACATCAATATAAAAAAAAATCTATGAAATGGGAGAAGTAAATTCTAGCATCAAGCTCTTGCCATTTCTATACTGTTTGGTAAGCACTTTAAATGAGCAGTTTAGGCAAGCTCTGGTGGCCAAGTGGCAAGAAGCTGCACTGCAATACCAGAGGCGTGCAGGTCGAATTCACCAGATGCTCCGCTGGAGAAGGAGGGATAATCTCTTCCTGTACCAGTCAGATCTGATAGATGGTACACACACAAAATAATTTTTTTTAAATGAGCCATTTAATTATCTTGAAGCATTAATAGTGGGCAAGATTATTAACCAAGTGCATAACAACACGCTAACAGTGAGACGGTCTATTTAAAAGGAAACATGTCATCTGATAGAGTTCCCAGCAACAGGTCAAGTAATAAATTGTCTCTTACCAAAAAGGGAGGATGAGGATTCTCTGAACAAATGAACTTTCATCTTCTTACCACCCAAATAAAAATGAATTAAAAACTACTTTTTCCACACCAATTCACTTTCTCTACAATACATGTAATTAAAATCGTTATCTCCAAGTTGTGGTGCTGGAGAAGAATCTTGAACATATCACAGACTGGCAAGAAAACAAACAGATCTGTCTTGGAGAGGGTGAAACCAAGTCTCTCCTTGGAGGCAAGGATTTTGAAGCTCCACCTACTTATTTTGGCACATGGCCAGGAGAGACTGGTCCTTGGAGAAGGACATCATACTTGGAAGGGTGGACGGAAAGTGCAGGAGAGGCAGACGCTGGATGAGATGGATTAATACAGTGACTGGGGCGATGGGGGTTGGTGTGTCAGAATTAGTGAGACTGGCTCAGGACAGGGCAGGGTTCAGAGCTGGTGTACACAGGGTCGCAGGCGACTCAATGGCACATAACAACAATAACATACTATGACAGGTTTGGAAGCAAGAGTGGCATCTAGTTCCTAAATAACATGCCTCCGGAAACTCTATGAGCTTTGATAAATGTCGACAGTTGTAGAGGGGCTTCAGGCCTTTTGTTCATAGGGTCCCCATGCATCCTACTCAACTCAAAGACAATCAACACCACCACCTCTCTCATTGTCATTGAGATGAAACCGACTGAGAGCTGACCTTCCTCCTTTGGGTTTCACAGGTGGATCTGAACTGCCCACTTGTGCACTGACAAAGCAATCCCCTATCAGCTATTTATTCAAAAAGAGTATTTACTAGATTCTCAATATGGGGAATCAACTAAAGGCATACTTAACATTTATGCAGAAGAGAAAAAAAGGGGAACGCTGCATATTTTTATTCTCCCAAGCATCTGCTATGTGCTAATAACACCTATTATATGTAGATCATTTGGTATAAAAAGATAATTAAAGTTGTTTCATGCTTCAAAGATAATTTCTTTTGAGTTAAGCAAGCTTTATCTCCACTTACTGGCTATAGTGTAAAACTATCTATTCCAAAACTTGCCTAACATCTCGTTTCTTCTATCTGCTTATATCTTGGTTGGCTTGTCTTCTGTGAACCCAAGGCACAGCTTCAGCAGCTCTCACACTCATTCACTCAACAAACAACAATTCAGTGCCATGCAGGATGGTGAGCACAGAGACTCTAGGTGAGAACAGGGTAAGATCTATCCCTTCACCTCCTCTCCCATTAATCCGCCACCCAGTGAGGAAAGTCACGTGCTAACTCAATATAATGTTAATTCACTATAAAATATGGCAACTCAGAAAATGAGGTTTTAACTGTATTATGTCAGGTGGTTGTCACTGGCCAAAGGGGCCTCACAGTCTCGTTGCATGAGTGAACATTCTCGTTTCCAAAAAGAGGGTAAACAAATGTATCAATCTCCTGATGGGCTTTAACACAATTCCAAACACCTCTAAACTACAATTTAATCAATGACTGAGCCTACCCTGAAATCACATCTTGAAACATTATTTAACCATTATCGTGGGATTCACTTTTTGATTTTGATCTATTGAGTCCTTTGCTTGTCCCCCTTATGTATTGATGTATATAATTTGAGTCTGCTGTACCCTTTCAAAGGAAGGATTGGCAGGGTGAGCTGCTGTTACTTAGGATATGTGCATAATCTGACTTTCTCTTGTTGGGCAAACTGCCCAGTAAATATCAATTTTTTTTATCAGAGCTACAAATATGGTTTTAATAGATTCGCAGATTTCAAATTATTAGTATTCAGGGCACGTTTCTCCCAGAGTAAGCTGTTAATTCACAACCATCCATGTAGATGCAAAGGAGCTGACAAATGGGTCGATGTGGATGTGAGTAAGTTGACACACTGGTTTACTGCTCCCCCCATCTCCACAGCACCTTCTCGCCCCCCCCCCCAACAATCTTCATGTGAAGGGAAATTCATATGAATTTAAGCATCCATAGAATTTAAACTCATGTTTATGGGAGTTCAAATTAGTCATGATAACCACTTTGGGGACTGAGGAAGACTTACTGTAAATCAACCACTCAGAAACCACACTTGACATATTTTGATCATAATGTAAGTATAAATTGCATAATACTGTACATATTGATCAGAGCTTGGGATTATAATGGAAAACAATTGCCATACATTGAAAGTGACCAAACCACAAGATTGAAAATTGGTCTTGAAGATCCCACAAAGGGAGTCATTTGCCTTGTAATCTGAAATACTTTCACTTTCAATGGTATGGTCTATCATACTTTCTAAGCTGCATTTAGTCCTCAAGTTGCTAAGGTATTTTACCCTCAGGTCACCAAACTAAGTTTCTCACACCAACAGGAAATTATCATACAGTAAATCAGACTCTTTATCCAAACAGTGTTATCAGGAACTGGGGCAAAATGGAAACCGGACGAACATCTCATCTAACAACTCCTAGGTTATTGGAAATGTGCTAACAGCTGAAAGGCCATACACATTCACACTAGACCTCACCTCTCTATGGCTTAGAGCCCATGTTCTTTATGTTTAAAATATAAAATAACTTATTAATAACAAAATTACTGAATACATATTCTACATTTCATTTTTAAGTGGTTGCCGCTTCTGCTTATTTATAAATACAAAGAAAATGTAGGGTTTTTCCTACCCTCTTTAAAAAATTATCCTTGCAAGCAGTATGTTATTTCTTTAAAAACAGGAACTGTTAAGAAAGAAATGAGATATCACAGAGGAAGAAATAAAGGTCAGTTTATCCACTTACATGAAGCAAAAGGTGTTAATTCAGAGCAAATGGTAGGAAACTTTGATGATGTTTGATCTTTGCATGATCCAAGTTATCAGTTAACCTTATAATTTTTGAACCTGCCTTCAGTAAGATGTGAGTTCAGTAAAAACACTGCTTACAATCATCTCACAAAAAATGGCACACAGCCACTTATGTGAGAAGTTGGTTCTGAGAAGCTGAAACATCCAGACAAATTTTTCAATAAAAGGAACGCTGAGAGTATGTATAATGTTTTCATTCCACTGGGGACCCTTTTCTTTTTCCCTACACTCTTCTTTCTAAGTCATCATTAATTTATCAGATGTCACAGTTTAACAGGTTTTTGGCAACACCTATTGCTGTTCAGGGAAATCTGGTGATACAGCCAGGAGAGTCCTGCTGGAACCCGAAGGAGCACCCCGTTGTTGGTTTTAATCCACCAGACGTCCCCTGGGCCATCTACTCCCACTAAGTTTACAGCCTCAGAAAGTTCAGTGGAAGGTATGCTATGAATTGGTTTCAATTCAACAACAAATGAGTTTATGACGTCAAAGACCCATGTGGAAAACTGCAGAAGAGATTTGGATGTACTTTTGTAGGTGTAAAAATGGTAAGTTATCCTATGGCAGAATTGTGCTTATTAAAAAGAAAAGCAGTTGTTAAGGGAAATAAACCCAGATTATAATTCTTTACCTCTGTAATTTATTTCAGCTAAAATATATAAAATCAAGGGCAGAAAGGAGTAAACAGAAGAGAAAAAAAAAGAATGAGAAAGGTAAGAAATATAAGGAGGAAAAGAGAACACAATATATACACTATGTTAATACTAATAACAAATACAATGGAACATTTTGTGCATATTTTTGTGCATTCAATAAATATTAAATTTTTTTATCAAAAAGAAAACAAGAAGTATACAATTTTTCCTCATCCCAAACTGAAGGACACAAGATAGAACTGGGATACTATCCATTAATATTTTTGCTCACTATAAATACAGCACTGAATCTTTATCCATGGATAAAGAACCACAGTCTAGTCTAGATCTCTTAGGTAAAAGTAATCTGTGACTTACATTCTAAGCAATAGGCTAGAAGAATTAGGGGTGGAAGGAAATAGTGGTAGAATTTTTATCTTCCATGTACAAGATTCCAGCTTTAATTCCTGGTCAATGGACCTCAAGTGGACCTACCTACCATCTGTCCATCACTGGCAGCTAGCATGTGGCTGTGATGCTAAACCAAATTTCAGAGGAGCTTCCAGACTAATATTACAAAAGTCTGGTACTCCACTTCTGAAAAACTGGCCCATAAAAGATGCACAGAGTACAATGCTTGGGCTACACAGAGTCAATACGAGGAAAGCCTCACAGATCACAACACTCCAGCCTTGAGCTTCAGGAGGTGAATACGAGGAAAGCCTCACAGATCACAACGCTCCAGCCTTGAGCTTCACTAGTTTCAATGAATGCACAGGGGCAGACTCAAAAGCAGCAACCATAAGCAAGACTAGAATCACTGAGGAAAATCCAAATAATCCTTTCAGTTGCCCACTAGAAGGGCAAGTACAGCTGAGCCCTTCCTAGAATTATACAAAAAAATAAATAAGTTGAGAGATTCAAAAGACCAAGGATCCCAAAATGTTCTAGGTGTCCAGAGCCAAAAGAAAATCCGTTGCCCTATTAGTGGGTTCTTCTCATGCACTGCTCAGTATCTCAGAAGTACCAACCAAGCCTTCTCATCAACAGCTGATTAGTACTTCGCCTTGAGCCTGCCCCTCATACCTCCCGCTGCCTGGCAGCCCAGAGACAGATGTATGCACACAGATCAGGCCCATGGGGAGTTCATTCTCAGAGGGCCACAGTGACTACTGGAGAAGGAAAGTCAGTGGGCAAATAGTCCTCCCTTCCATTCTCTGGGGAGAGAACTCTGAGATTTATTCTTCACACCTCACACCTCACAGCTGTCTCTAAAAATGAGCATTCACTGCGTTGATAGAACAAGGATCCTTCAGCACTTTTCACTTGTTATTAATCTCCCGCCCCCTTTCGTATTCTCTTCCCATGAGGCTCTTATTTCTAATCCAAGATCTCAATCAAACTCTCTTCTTTCAAATCTCTCTCTGGAACGGTTTACAGAAAGACTCAAGTCAACTCTCAAAAAGAGAGTCCTCAAATGTATGTTGGAGAGGATGCAGCAAGATAGGAACTCTTATACATCGTTGGTGGGACTGTTAAATGGTACCACCACTCTGGAAGGCAGTTTGGCGCTTCCTCAAAAAGCTGAACATATAAATTCTATATGACGCAGCTATTCCATTGTTTGAAATATACCCCAAGAAAATGAGAACTGAGACTCAAATGGAGACTCGTACACCAATGTTCATAGCAGCATTATTCACATCACAAGAACATGGAAATAGCCCAGATGTCCAACCACAAACGAATGGACTGAGAAGTTGTGGAACATTCATACAATGGAATACTACACAGCACACAGGAACAGTAATTTTATAAATTATTACCTAACTTGGGAGGGACTGGAGAGCATAATGCTAAGTGAACCAACTCAGTCCCACAAGGACAAATACTGTGTGAAACCATTATTGTAGAAAGAGTATGAGAATCCAAGGCAAGGGAGGGTGGAAGCAGAGGGGTGAGGATGGGCAGGGGATGGGGTATTAATCATTGGGTTGCACAATTTGATTGGGGCGGGGGGAAATGGAAACACATGCATTCAAACTTTGTCAATAAACCAGTATCATTAACACACACACACACCCGGATACAATATGCCTCAAATGGGAACTCTGGTGGCCTCATGGTAAGGATATATGCTGTTAACCCAAAGGCACATGGTTCGAACTCACCAGCTGCTCTGCAGAAGATAGGTAATCTCCTCCTGTGTTATTCACTGCCTCTGAAAACCCATTGGAAGTTTAGCTTTGAGTTGGTTTTGACTTGATGGTACTCAACAACAATGCCTCATTACATCAAAATGAAGCAGCGATGTGTTAGTGGCATCATTTTTAGTAAAAATAAAATCAGATCAAGACCTATCAAGTATAGGTCTTCAATATCCAGAAGATTAGGAAGAGGAATCTAAAAAGATCAAAAAAACTCTGAAGCCTGGTATTTGTATTCCTAATCCCAAACCACCTTCTCTCTTTCCCAAGAGGGTTTCTACTTGACAAGGGAAAGTCTACTAAGCATTTCTGCTCTTCTCAGGGACATGTGCATAACTTCTACTTTAAAGCAAAGCATGCAGATTCCTATTGCCTTCTTAGCCCTTTGAAAGTGGCTTATTGTCAGATTTGGGAAGTAGCAGACAGGAGTTGGCCCATCACTAGTCACTGCTTCATCCCTAAGAGGTCCTGTTTTACCATATGCCTGAGCTCCACTAGCAGATACCCTGACGTTAATACTAGTTTGACAAGCACTGTGCTGAAAGACTTCCAGGAAGCAGACCCAAATCCATCCAGTTTATCTTCATATTTCAACAATGACTGAAAATCCAAGTTGCATAATACAGCACAGAGCCAAGTATAACAGTGTGAAAGCACCCTTACATGTATGGTGAAGTTGTCTTGTGCCACAGTTTCTCTCATTAAGAAAACTTTGAACCAATCAGTCATGGGTGATTAGTCTGAAATCTTTTAGTGGTAACTGATTCACAAAACCACAAAAATAATGCATACTTTGCTAAGAACAGGGATGTTGCTATGCCATCATAAGTAGTTCCAGAAAAAGGGAGCTCAATGGCCTGCCTGTGAAGAAGAGAGGGAGTAAAAACCCAAAAGCTTTAAATAAGACAATCAAACTTTTGATTTGTCAAACTGGAAATGTTTAACAATAAGGTAGACACTAAAGAAATAAAGACCATAATAAATAAATAAAGAAGAGTCCTTTCAGGGTAAAATTAAGACACAAGTAAGAATTTTATATAGCCACATTCAAGACCACCTTATCGATACACCAAGGAGGAGATTGTTCTAAATTCACTATGAGTTTAACAAATTCCAACCACCAGACTCTATTGGTAAAAGTAAAATCGTAAGATAATGACTTGTGACAAGGTTGGGGTTTTCCCCCCCCCCTTCAACTTACCAGATACCCTATTAAGGAATAGAAAATGCTCTTTCAGAACAGAGAATACCAGAAACTAGTAAGCCCAAACGAGTTCAGGGGCACGAAAATGCACGCCACCTTAGTGTGGATTTCCCCAAAACAAAGTTTTACACATCAAGAAATCAGTTTCAATTGGTCTGAAGAGTAACTAGAAGGAAAAGTAAACAGAAATTAACATTCTGAAACAATGAGCAAAGTTGTGAAAGAAAGTAGGTAATATAATGGTATTTTCTTCTGCACCAGGATTTCAGCTTTGCTTTGCTTTTAAGTGTCTGTGTTTATTGCTCTCCAGCTGATAGCTTTCCATTTCATACAAAAGATAACGAATGTTTCTTGCATGTGTTAGACATAGACTTATATACGACTAATACTTACAAACAAAATCCCTTTGTACATCAAAGGGGGAAAAAAACTTTGTTTATTCAAGAAATTCCTAATGGCTTCATTTATAAGTAAAATTTTCTCTTTATTTGAGATCCAGTAGCACAGCAGAGTGTAGCTAGAAGACAGCAGGTAGCTCTCATAATGAACTTTGCACAGTTTTGAGAAAATAATATTTGAAGGTAGTTTGTTCTTCTGGGGTCAGCAGACGAGTGGTTCAAAAAGAATAAAAATCCCAGGGAACATCCTGGGATATGAAAAAAAAAACAAAAACCCACACCAAACTGGGTGGAAAACATTCTTGCTAATTAAAATTTCCAGTTCTTATGGTATTCTATACACTCAATTCTCAGTCAAGAAAGGCTTGCAGGATTAGGCCTGTACCAAGAAAAACTATACCATCATCACATTAATTGTATTATTACTTCATAAGACTAACCAGCCAGGTTTATGCAGAAGAGATTAAATAACAAGATAATCTTATAAACAATACTCATTTCATCAGTGTACCAAGTAAGTTCGATTTATATCAGTGACTGTTCTCCTAATTAATTTATTCATCCACATGCTTTAATTTACACAGACAGACACCTACACTGGGGTAGGGATAGCCACTTTTTTTAATGCCGTGAACTTTGAGATAGGTTCATGTTTAGTCTTCTCAATGCTGCTATTTTCATTCCCTAACATGTCAAAAAAATGAAATGACTTTAAAAATACCCTACATTATAGTTGAAGCATGTAGAAAGAAAATACTTTATCAAACTCAGTACTATCTCCTGAGCCAGAATTCATGTGTTTAAATTATCAGAGGTATCATTTTAATCAACTGGACCTCTTCAAAAATTGTTAGCCTAACTCTTATTACCAATATTCTACTTAAGAATGTTCAGATACACAATAATATAATTACTTATGACACTGGTTTTAAAAAAACCTTTATTTGCTTTAATTCAGTTTGTAGTGATTTAGGGAAAAGGTAGCTTTATTAAATGCTAGCATCATTTCCACTATTATTGGAGAACTGGGTACAAATTTTTAAGTGTACTCAAAATGCAAATTAACAACACCCATCAAGTTGCGCCACAGAAACAACTCTGACCCACAGCTGCCCTGTGAACAGGAGATCTGCACCTTGATCAATCCTGCACCATCTCACTCTCTCTCTTCTCCCTGAGCCCACTGTGTCAAGAGATCTGCACCTTGATCAATCCTGCACCATCTCACTCTCTTCTGCCTGAGCCCACTGTGTCAATCCATCTCATTGAGGGTCTTTCTCATTCTCCCAGGGTGGCATCTCTTTCCAAGGCCTGGCCATTCCTGACCACACGGCCACAGCGATACAACAGTTAACCCATTTTTGTCTCTATGGAGCAGCCTGGTTGCACTTGCTCCAAGACAAGTTTCTTTATTCTATTCAAAAGTGTGAATTCCAAAGACAAAGATACATCCAATTCTTCTCAATTCTTTAACCAGAAAGTTATAAAGAGCATCTCTGAATCCACTAACTACAAGTTACCAACATAGTAACTTGAGAACTCCAGATTTATAATGGAGATAAGGGTGTTTGTTTATTCAATTAGGCACACAAAAAAGGGCTTTATGTGTCTTTGATACAAAACTTTTCTTTATGTATTTGTTCAGTGTTTATTTTATAGGATCCTAAAAGGCACTTTAAGATAGTTTTCATTATAAAGTATTTCAAGGAGCCTTGATCTGTTTCTCTACGTCATGTACTTCAACTGATAACTAAACATTAAACATCAATTCTTGAGAAATTCCATTCTTCAGATTTCTGTAAAGCCCTTTTTTCCCCCTAGTAGAGATTCTTTAGATGGGGCTATTTCTGCTTCTTAACATTCATGAATAAACTTCTGAAGAACATTTAACTACAGTATGGTAATTGTTACTGTTAGGTGTCATCGAGTTGGCTGTGACTTGTAGTTAAACCCATCGATGACCAAAAAAAATAAAAAATCCACTGTCTGGTCCTATGCCACCCCCAAGATCTCACCAGACTTGAAACCACTGATGAAGCCAGAATGTCAATTCATCTTGTGGGGTTTCGTCTCCTTTAATGACCTTCTAACTTTCTCCAGCGAATGGTCTCTCCCAATAACATGCTCAAAATATGTATTGGGGGTGAGGTGGGGGGGGGGAAAGGCAGACACAAACATGACACTTCTTAGCCATAAATTAGCATAGTTCCCTCAAGAGGCAGAAGGATCAACTCTTTCCATAGAGAAACTTTCTAAAGCTATTGTTTCCTAAGGATGTGGCCTCCTTACAACTTCTTTGAACATTAATTCAAATCAGAATATAACAAGGGACACAAGTTAGTTTTCTATGATAAGAAATTGTAGAACACTGCTTTATAAGAAACTACAAAAATAAGAGTATCATATAGCTACCAAAATATCAGAAATAAAAGTTTTTACTACCTATGTAATTTTGGGTAGGCCACTGTAAATGTGGAGGCTTCAGTTTACAAATCTGTAAAATGAAGACATTATATTATATAGCTTCATGCAATTCTCAGAATTAAATATGGAAACCTCTGGGGGGGGGAATATGAATACTAACAGAGGACTTAATAGGGAGCACTGATGGCTTAGTGGTAAGGAGTGGTGCTGCCAGCCCAAAGACACATGGTTCGAGCACTGATGGCTTAGTGGTAAGGAGTGGTGCTGCCAGCCCAAAGACACATGGTTCGAATCCACCAGCTGCTCAAAGGGAGATAGAGGGACAATCTCCTCCCAAGTAATTTACAGCTTCTGACACCTGGCTGGAGAGTCAAGCTTGGAATCAATGGCACAAAAATACAACAACCACAAAAGACCTAACGCAAAAATTCAGACTCCAAATAAAAGATTCTTTTTATTCTGAATAGAAGGGGAAGACTATGTGTGTCCAATTTAACGTAGTATGACTATCTCTTAAGAAAATACATTAAGCCATTCTTAAAAACATTTAAAAAAATTGGTTAAGAGTTTCACTCCCCGAAATGTATAAATTTATAAAAAAATCAATTCAAATGCACAAACCCCTATACAATTACAACATTTTCTCCATCCAAGCTATCAAAATACTTTCCATTTTTCTCACTTTCTTCTTCAATGAAGCTGCTATGGTTATAGCACAGGAACTTACAAAGAGTATCTTATTCAGTATTTCTTCTACCAGTGCTAGCTGTACCTATCATGAATAGTTAGTTTTACCTATGTTATTTAAATCAAGGACAACATTCTCTCAGATGGTAGAATTTTGTTAAATTCTCTGTATATTCCACTAGAATCTATCCTGAACTTATCCTGGAATCTACAAAATTTATGCTACCTAAATTGAGAACAATAGTAACAGCAGGAAAGGAAGAATTAAGCAGCTCTTGAAAATATGTTGATATTTAATATTGTTATTGAGTTCACACCTCATCAAAATAAAGGAAGCAAAAAGGAAACAAAGCGAAAGTTCCTCAGAGTGCGGCTCCTCCTCCTCCATATTTACTAACACGTTTGCAAAAGAACACAAAGCATGTTGATTGTACTGTCATTTCCTGATTTGAAACAAATGAACTACCAAGTGCATTCATTTATTCCAAGTAAAGTAAAACCAAAATCCACAATTCACTTATTTTAAAATTCTCTACATTCAACATAGGTCTCTGATTCTCAGTAAAAACAAAATAATAAACTATGTAAAGATGAGTAAAACATTTTCCAGGTGGAGGGCAGTTTTTAACTTTTATCAGCTAAAAGAATCTATTGTTATTTACCAGAAATTAATTAATAATAAATTATTATAATATTATCATATATAAAAATGCACTCAATAATTATTTTTCCTGTACTAAGCTTCATTTTACACATATATTGTTTTCTCAATGCTTCCAACAATAACAAGAGTTTTAAGTTTGTAAAAACCTATACTGTACTATTTTGTTAATTAAAATTAAATTCATTAGGATACAAACAGAAGCAACAGACAGACAACTAGCAACTTTCAAAGACCTCATGGCAAACAAACCTCAAATTAGGAAACTAACATATTCCAGTGTCAGGTCTTTTCTTCTAAATCTAAATAAGAAAGAGATGGTAATTAAAAGTTATAAATTTCTGGCTAAATTTCATCAATAATAATTTCATGAAGAAGTCCACTGAAGGGAGATAACCTGGTAACTACATTCACCATAAAACAAAATAAGAAAAGTCAAACTCTAATCAAGTTCATTCACATTCTTTATTTTTAAGAAATTTGCCAAAGGTTATACAATTTTATATAAAAATGCAACCTCAATTCAATTTTACAACTTAGGTGATTCTGGATATGGAGCTTTTAATTAGTAGCATGGAAACAAAGTCTATAAAACAGAACTGCAGTTTATTTCTATGTTATATACAGCTTGTAATATGGAGAAACAGTATAGGTTACAAAGGTTACACACAGTGAAAATTATAAGGAAAAGAAAAATGAAAGAAGAAATGAAGGAGTGAAATGGAAGAAGTTAGAAAGAGGTCAGGTACTGAAGCAACAAGCACACAGAGGGGCAAAAAGAAATGACAAGTTTCAGTAAAATAGCTCTTCTCAAAAGGTTTCCTGGAGCTTTCAGACTTGCTGGTATGCCTGCTTTCTGATAAAATGGTTTCTTTTCTCCAACGGCTTAAAATACAGAAAAATTTTCTGCCCTTAGAAGACTGTCATTTTCTTTTTCAAATCTCTGTTTATTTTTAAATAAAAGACCTCATTTGCTTATAGGTCAAAGGGTGTCTTCTCTCTTAGAAACACACTTCATAACTTATACTCCAATGATCCGTTTAAAGCATAAAATCTCAGAGCAGCTACAACATTCCAAACCCTGGCAATCCTTGCTTCGTAAAGAAGTTACAGCTGCCTCTTTTCCATGGTGCCTGAGGATGACAATTGAAATCCATCTTTACTGATTGTGCAAAATCTTTAAAAACATGTTCATTGGCCTGAGGAATGTTGTGTCCTAGGGAGAACACTACTCATCTCTTCTCACCAATACTAGCTATTTAAAATCTCAACAATACAATGTAGAGGTGCTCCAAAGTATCAAAAGGTCTCAAAGGAGCATCACAGTGGGTGACTGGAGAGAAATGACCCTCCAGCCTGCAGCCTGCCGGCAAAGCATGGTACCTGAAATTGTACTCACAACCCAAGTAAGGTGAGCTGGGTACCGATATACTCTGGCTTCACAAATGAACAACGATCCCCTTACCTGGGGATTTGTTTTCCTCAAACCATCCATCTCCAGGACTCTGCTTTGCCCCAATAAAAACTAAAGGAATCACTGCTCTTTATTGCAGCTTAAGACCACCGAGAATTCTTGTATAACACAATCACAATCAGTAAGATCCCATCTTCAATATAAAGATTCTACAAACAACTCCACGAAGTGGTCCAACAGGATGGCAGCACTACCCAGCAACTTGTATCCTTTATATTTCACTTCTCTAGAGCTAATCTCATTCCATTTATTTATTTCTTTTCTTTTTTTTTTTTTTTGTAAATGCACACAGGCTGCTAGACACATGTGCATGGCAAATGGAATCTGAACTTAGCTTAACAGCCTCATTTATTCCTGATGGTTTAAATTATTTCATCACAATTAATGACACCCCCTCAGCTTCCTGTGCACTGCTGCCAGATGTTCAGAGACCACAAAGCCACTCTCTTCTTTGACGGCTGGTGACAAGTCGTCCTCTGAAGGACGGTCCCTAGGTGCGTGGGCCGGATGACACCTCCATTGCTTAGTACCTCTCTGCCTCCCAGAGTAACCATGGTGAGGAAAAAGGCAGGAAGGCATGAGAAGCCAGCAAATGCATGAGCAAGGGCAAATTATGTGAAGTGATCTAAACTCGGAGGAACTTGGCTCCTGCTACAGGAGTTCAGAACCTTGTTGTGTCATGAAACGCTTCCTCACCTTCATCCCTCCAAACCACTGGCATCCAACAAAGTGTCCAGTGTGGCATCACTCCTTGGGGAATGTCAGAGCACAGTAACAACATCAACTTTCCACAGGGAATGTTTTATCTGTTTTAAAGATTTTTGTTTCAGGGATTGTTTACTCTTATCACCATCAATATCATGTGTCTCGTCTTGTTCTTCAGAGTAAGTTTGGAATCTCTGCCTACATGTTCAATTACAATGATCTTCAATCCTGCTTAATAAAAACATCCCTCAAAAATAGAAAATATTTGGCATCTTATGGAAAATATCATACCACTCACTTAGTTTGTGCTTATTAAAATTTCCTCTTATATAGGCTGTTGGCTTCTGGGTTTGTTTGTGTTAGCATTTTATTGTTGTTCTTATTACGTTTTTAAAGAACATATACTGAGTAAGGAACGTCCTATTTTGATTCAGATAGGACAGTCACGGTTCACTTCTTCTAGGAGTAAAAAATAAAGTAAAATTCTAAATGAGCATTTCAAAAGTCAAAATTATACTCATTTGAATTTCAGAAGGAAAAAACATATATGCACACAATCACAGGTAGCTAGGAAAGTACCAGAAATTGTAAACACACATGCATTTCTACAATAAGAGTCTAATACTAAAGCTCTAATTTGAAAAACATTTCCATCAACTAGAAAACATGTGGCAGACATTTTATAGATTATTTTTTAAATGTCTTTTAAAAAATGCTGATCTTATTCAGGGAATAAGAGGCCCTTTGGTTTGCCAAAAAAGGGTAACAGGAAAACAGAGAGGCCACCTGTGTCAGCCCACCCTATAGTCTGAATATAAGCTATAAGGGCATTGTGGAAAATATTGTTAAACACAGATTGGGGGTGGGGGGAGTCAGTATCAATACATATTCCAAGCAGATGCAAGGAGCTTCTGTGTATGTTACAGATTATGTGTGTGGCCTACACAAGCTAATTTCAGATGCCGCCAAAACTAAGCATATGCCGCCTTTTATAAACGACGTGGGATTAAAAGGAAGACCTTACTCCTATCATCTCTGACAACAGACAACCTCAGTTTATAAGCTAATCAAACTAAACCTGAATTTCCAGCCTCATAGGCAGTTTTGTTAATCTTAATTGACTACTAAATTTTACCAGACATGCCACAATTCCTGTCTTGACAGTTGTTTATTAAAATTATTTTAGCATAAAATTACAAGAAACTTCCAGTCTAGTTTTGATCAGGAGTGGGACCACTGGGGAGAGGGTCTCTGAGATGGTAGCGGTCACGCCGCGAGCAGACAGCAATGGGAGACTCAGCACTCTCAGGGTTACGTCAAATTTTCCACGCACCGAGACGAAAATGAAATAGTTCAATGACTGAGAGGTAGATAAGTAAAATAAACAACTAATTTTGTACGGTGGAGTGGGGAGGGAGTCATATGGACCTCATTCTGTTGTCTCCAAACACTTTATTGAAGGGGGGAAAAGGAGCTGAATAAACTTTAAACTCCCATGTAGGGATGTATTGCTTGTGTGTCCCTGGCAGATGTGGAAAGGAGATGAAATGGGCAAGGGAGAATCAAATATCCCATCGCTGCAGGTTTGCTGAGGGAAAGAGCACTGCAAAGATCTCACATCTGGCAATCATTTGTCAAGAGCTGGGAAGAGAACGGCAGGAAACTTTCTGGCTCTTGGAGAAGATGAAAAGACAAAAACCATGTGTCACACACACACACACACACACACACACACTGCAATAGTACAATGACTACTACACTTATTCTCCACCCTCTCTTTTCCTCCTTCCCCCCCCCCCCAAATTTAATGATCTTCAGATACACTCCACTCTATGGTCAAAAGCATGCAGTCACTTGACTTGTTAAAGCTGTAGTGTATGTACATTTTTCAAATAAACCCCGTGGCTGATGTTAGAAAATCAAAATCAGTCAAGCGTAGACTGCCTGGTACTTTGGGCAGGAATCCTTGTGGTTTAGTCAATAAATAGAATCTGAATGAAAGACACCATAGTAACTAGACAGTAACGTTTTGAACAGTTCTTAACTTAAAAAGAAGGAGGAGTGGGACGCATGTTGGTGACCAGGGACGGAAGGCTTCCCATCCACTTAGATCCTGCTACTTGCCGTGCAGTTGTGTTAACCACAAGGTCATCTACTGTTGTTTTTAAAACAAAACAAAAACAAGAGGAAACTTATAGCCGGAAGATGTTATGAATGAATTTTGGAAGGAAACTGCTATTAATTTTTTAAAAAAACAATTACACCTAGTTAATAAGACGAGAAAGAGAACATCACATTTTGTTTAATACACATTGCTAATAAATTCTGTACATTATTATCATCAAAGTAGTTACAGAGAAATGACCAGCTCTGCACCAGCTGATTTATCTTGGGGAGGGAGGCAGTTTTCTAGACACTCCATAAGAAATTAATGAATGACCCTAAAATCACAGAAATTTCAATCTGTTCATGGTGATAGATAACCTTAAACGAGCAGCTTTGGGTTCTCCCTTATGCTCCGATTAACTAGCAGCAGCCACCGCCGAACACATCCTCGTGTTTCCAGAAGTGTGTGCTGGAGGTTGTTTAATAACCTGGCAAATTCACAGTAGCTTGTCAAATTATTACAGAAACAGTGTCATCACTAAACAAGCCTGATCACGGTTAATTACAATGCAGACCAGAGAGCAGCCACAATTGTTCATTAATTACAGGAAGCACCTCATTTAAATTTTATGGAAATTTACACTTGCACCCCGGTATGTCTGGAGAAAGGGGGGGGGAAAAGTGATCCTTCATGCATTCACAGAAGAAAGGAGGCTGTGGTTTATGAAACATCACAGTAAATTGAGTCTAATCTGCTACAGAAATATTGGTTCTTTATTTACTCTAATTTTCTAAGCACTTCAGTGGTGGGAAATATCTAGCCAAGTCCCACATCTTCAACTCTCAAGCTCTTAAACAAGGCAGGTGCTGAACTGACCTGGCTGCAACCACTGACAACATGATAAAGCTATGTTAAGTAACTCAACTGAATTTTCGTAAGAATAGTTTGAAGTAACTAAATGAGGTTCTGACCAAAATCGTAAGCAAACAACTGATTTTATACATTTGGTTAAGGAATCTTCATGACACAAACTTTGAGCACTTGGCTGCTAACTCAAAGGTTGATGGCCAGAGTCTTCATGGGGGAGAGAACTGAAAATCTACTGGAGCCAAGATTATAGCCAAGAAAATACTCTATGCAATTCCACTCTATCATACGGAGGTCACCATGAGTCAAAAATCATATCCAGAGCAACAAGATACACAACAATAAACATCAGTGGAAATCAACATCAGTTGAGATAAAGGAATAACAGATCTGTGTCTACTTCAAAAATAAAAAAAAAGGAAAATAAAATTAAAAAGGGAATCAGAGCCTTGATTTCCAACTGTTTCTTTTCTAAATCAAATGTACAACCACAAAAACCTGGCACATGCCTTTGATAAAGACAAAGATAAAGTTCAAACATGGCAGCCATTCAAAACCAAAGATACAGTCTCAGAACAGTGTCAGGGAACCTGGGGTTTTTACATGATAAAGTTCTAAGTAATCTCAACTTTGAGGAAGAATACTTGAATCATTAAAAGGAAGGAGATAAGAACAAGAAAGGCTTCCAGTCATATGAACTCATGTTAATGGAAAAAAACCTATAAAAGTAAGCCAGATGTTGCCACTATGTGTATGTATAAAGGAAAATATTTTGTAAGAAATGATATACTCTGTTATTTCTAAATCAAGGTGTACAATAGGTGATCCTCAAAAATCCAGAAAAATAGCAAATCGTCTAAACCCAAGCTGGGGGTGGTTGGGGTATATGCCTCTGGCAATTACTACAGTGAATTCTAGGATTCACAACTAAACTTAAAAAATAAAAAATGCCACATTTCCTTGGAGTGAGGTTTTGGACATAGAGCAAGATGCATACCACCAGTGGAATGAAGAAAATGCAAACTAAAACCTCTTTAATTTCAAGTACTATGGATATCTACCAGATTATGCAAACTTGAAGGAAACCAGATTAGGAAAGAATTAATACTTTCAAAAGAGAAGAGAAGGAAGGGATAGTCTGAGCGAATATTCTACAGTTAACTATCTTCACAAACTCTACCTTTCCATTTAAGCTACCAAAATGTTGCCCCCAAATGAATAATTTTAGCTATTGCATTACTTTGCCCAAGAACTTGGTCATCATTACAATGAATGCTTCAAAGTCAACTCCACAGTTGGTTTAACTGCCTTCATAACCAGATTTCAAGTAAATTTGGTAAATATGTATTTTTCTCCCTTAATATGTCAAAGTAAAGTGTTTCATAGTTCTTTTTCAGTTTTATTACACAGACACAAGCACACACATCTGCAAAACTCATTTATCTTTGCACCGTAACTTCTGGTTAAAAAACAAATCACTGAACACAATCACCCAAGACAGACTGTTCCAGGTGATGTGTTTGATGAACACCACTCGCCCCACCCAAGGAGGTCAAGGATCACACCATCTTCTTGAAAAGTCTTCCATCATTCTGCATTTAAATGTCACACTCAAGCTGTTAGCTTTCTAAACCTGGGAAATACATGAACATGTCTCTTATGTGTTACACCTGCTCTTCTGTTGTCTGAGAGCCATACACCACCCAGAAGGTAGCAGCCTGTGGCCCAAGAGAGCTCAGGTGGTCTTCCCTAGGCCAGAGCAGGTGTGCAGGGATAACGTTCCCTCCAAGCACCAGCAAAACCTAAAATCCCTCCTACCCCCACTTCCATCTTCTCTCCACTGTGAACAACTCTGTGGTTGTTTCTTTTGCTGAGGTTCTTTTTTTTTTTAATTGTTATCTTAAGTATGGTATTTAAATGAGTTTAAAAATGTTATAAATCTCAAATTCCTATGCTAATTCCATTAACATTAGAAAATGATGTCCATTTAAAATATTTTTAAACAAATCTTTGTTTATATGAGGGAATGTCATTCATGCTAAAACTTCAGTCATTGGTTTAATCTTTGGAATTAGAAATCTCTCAAGTATTAAAAGACATGCAGAAGTAAAAAGAAGCATTCTTCTGGCCAAGATATCAAATTGATGTATTTTATTTTCAATTTACAAAAATTTCTTTTAATTCACATAGTAAAATACAGAATTAAAAGAAATTATTTCAATGAAAAAAACATATTTAGTCAACAAACTTATGCTACTAGACATAACTCCCATCCTCTGAAGAAATAAAATATTTATCTGTAAGTCCTACTTTTTTTTTTTAAAGTGACCAGGTCGATAATGGAGATCTCCTAATGTGAGAAACCAAAGTACAAGCAGTATACATAACGCAAGAAGCACACATCTTAGAACATTATAATGAGCTTGGGGGGTGGGGGGAGGATGTACTCTCATTTATTGGATGCCTGCTTTGTGCCAAGTTCTGGGCTACTGTTCAGCATACATTGTATAGTTTTAATAATTGTTTAATATCACTGAATACAATCAACTGTCATCAAATCATTTCCAACTCCTAGAAAGCTCATTTGTTAAGAAAATACTTGTGCTCCACAGAAAGAACTGTTAAAAGGAAAAAAAAAAAAAGAAGAAGAAGAAAGAACACAAATGGGTGGTTTGAGTTCAACTGAGCTGCTTCTATGGAAAAGATGGGAAATCTCCTCCCAGAAAGATTTACAGCCTCCAGAGTGCAATGGAGGGTTACCTGGAGTTGGAATCAACCCAAGTGACAGCTGGAATTTGGGGCTTTGGTGAACTTTTGATGTTAAAGTTAGGTTCAGTGAAGAGCAAAAGATCTCCTATCAATGTTTGTCAGTGTAAGTTGTCTTCCTTCTAAGACTTCATTCTTATTTACAATATATGTGAATTCATGAATGAATAACGGAGTAAACTGCAATTACACAATTACTCCTGAAGAAATGGACTCCAACTATGCATAAATGCAAAACCACAGAATCTTCCTTTTTATACCTTTCTCAAAGCGTATCCTTTTCCTAATGACAATAAAAAAACTTTATGCCATCATCAGACACCACTGATGCTGTCACACCACCCCCACCTTAGAAAACAGTAAGACTCCAACCTGGACGTCCAGCCTCTGCTCTGGCTCCTCCAGGTTTGGGCAAAAGTCTGCACCCAGCACTCTGCCAGCACATGCCACTGGAACCTAGGGGAACACGGGTGAGTTAGATGCTGGGCACAGGGGTCTGCAGAGACCTGCACACAGTCACACCCGACCCCAGCAGAAGCAGAGACATCCCAGCTCCAACAGCGCATCACGTTTCACATACACTTGGGGCATCACATTCAAGTACACTGCAAACCTTATTATGCATATTTATGAACTTGGTGCTCTTCTCTATGGAGTCAGCCCCCACCTTCTGACGACATCACGCAAAAAGGAACAGACTGCTGCCGTGGTTCTGTCTCATGCGCACCATCAATTGCAAATCAGACAACTGTCAATTTTTCCTTTTTAGTCCGGAAGTAGATTGTGATGCCTTTACTCCTAGCCTGGTAACTAGTTGAAACCTGTTCAGTATCATAGGCACACGCAAGTCACCAATGGCAAACAGGTGGTGGATGCACAGGAGGTACATCGAGCAGGAATCAAATGCAAGTTTCCAACATAAAAGACAAGAATTCTTCCAATGAACCACCCATGATGCTACATTTAAAATCTAGCAAACAGTCACTATCAAGAGGACAGACCGGCGCAAATTCCATGTGTCCTTGTAGTCATACCATGTAACCTCAAGTAGGCATTTCCTAACGATTTGTGCCGAGGCAGAGAATAGAAAGAGGAAGGTAAAAAGCACAGAGGGATGAGGGAAAGGGGCATGGAATCTCCCCTTCATATTAACGACATGCATTTTTTCCATTAGTCCTTTTTTTAACTTTTCTCTCTGAAAAACTTTAACATAACATCTTATGTCACATAAAGTTCCTTTCCACTCATGAAACATCTGTTGCAATTAACTTTTGTTCTGTGATCGATTACACAGGTTTAACAATCAAATTCTCACTTGAGTAGATCATGATGTGCAGTGACACTTTAAGACAGAAGATTGTCCTACCTGGTTTCCAGGGATACACTTTTTACAGACAGACACTGCCATTCTCTCCAGGAGCAGCGAGTAGATTTGAACTATCAACTTTCTGGCTAGTAGTTAAACATGCAATCACCATGCCACCAGGGCTCTTCATTGTATAGTCAGTCTTTACTTCTTTTTCTTTCCTTGCTTAAACTACTTTTACACTCTTTTTATGAGGCTCATTAGTTAAGACTGTCCTGGTAAAAGTAACGGAAAAAGGTGACTGTTTCTGTGTATTCAAAATTCTATGCTAAAAACTCCTTTCAAAAGGAAATGATCTCGTATAGTTAGCCAATTTAAAACAAAAACATCTTAGTGCCGTGAAGTAAACCACAATTCAAAGTGAACCTCCACCTTCTCTCACCAGATGCTGAATTTGAACCTCTGGACCCTGGCTGCCTTTTGATAAGAAGTGCAACACATTAGGGACTATTCCACTAGAGTTCCTAATTAGCTAATATTACCTCTAAATATTACCTGTTACTACTTGTTTAACTCATTTTAGAGGGTTTTTTTCAAGCTAAATGAAAGTATTTAAGATTGCATCTGATTTTTTTTTAAACAATTTTAAATTAGGGAGCTCTGGTAGACTAGTGGCAAGAAGGTGCACTGCCAGGATTCCAGAAGAATGTGGTTTGAGCCCACCAGATGCTCTGCTGGAGAAGGACGGGCAATCTCCTCTTGTACCAGTCAGATCCAATTTGACCGGACACACACAAAAATAGTAATAAAATTTTAAAAAAATAATTAAATCATGCCTTTATGTCTAAACATATGCTATCTTCAGAATCTCACATCTACTATAAATATTTAAATCTCTAAATATATACTGTTCCACATGTATCTTCTCTCCTAAAGTCTTCCACTTAAAATATGTCTTCTCTCTTAAAATCTTGTTTCTATGTAAATCATTTGCCTAATCATTTCTCATTACTCAGAGATGACTTTAGGTAACCACAATTTTATGTAAGAAGGCATCTTCCTCTTCAATTAGAACATAAATAACTCCATTTTTCTAAACACAATCCATTTAAACACATTGCACTTTGCAATTTCATTGACATTTACAAAACAGCACTTCACTCAGTCTTTAATCCTTTTCAGGTTCACCTTCATGTATTCAAGTGAGAATTTTCCCTGCCTTTAAAACCCATGAATCTGACCAATGGAGGCCATCATAGGAAGGAAAGGGAAGTCATGTTTACCGAGCACTTGAAACGGTCCAGGTGCAAGGAAGACACATCACAGAAAGATTTACCCACTTTCTCCTCTCAACAATCTTCTGAAATACAAGCATATCCATTTTACAAATGAAAAGGCTGAGGCAGAGAGAAGTTAAATACCGAGTCATATAGATAATACCAAACATGCATGCAAATAACACATACGTGCTATACTTTTACAACTATAGTATGTTCCCACTACCACATATAACATTCGTAAACAGGTGTTGTATGTATGGGTGTATGATTTGAGGAAAAATTTCAGTAACCTGTATAGCTCAGATTCAAATGGAGAAAATGGAAAGAAAAATACAAGACTGTATTGCTAGGAATTTAACTTTGAGATTATCTGCATTTGGTGACGTCCATTCTGGAGGCATCTGTTGTTATTTAACTAAGAAATAAACTACAAAGAACGAAGGAAATGATAGTAGGGTTAACAAGTCAGAAACTAGCATCTGCTTTTCAGTCTACAACAAGTGTGATAGAGAGTATATTCGCTGCCTTGGAGAACAGGCCAAGGAGTGCTGAGAAACCACGCAGGGGGGCTCTGTCACTGCATACTGGTTTTGGACTCAAGATTACAGTTGGAAGTACAGTTAGCATTTCTGCAACAGTGATTTTCTTTAAAAGGTGTAGGTGAGATAAATTAAAAAAATACACAAAATTTTAAAGATAGCTTGAATACACTGTATCAAACCAACCCCCCATCAAGTCTTTCAATAAAAGCTCAAGGTATGTGACTAAATTCACTCATTAAAGCAGAATCGATACATTAGAATTCCAAGTTAAGGGAAGAATTAGGCCCTACTTCAAGTATGCATAATAAATACCTGTTTAAAAAAATTTTTACTGTGCCACAAAAACGACATTTCCAGTTCCTTTTTATGCTCAGAGTCACAGAATACACTTTATAAACACTCTCATAAGGACAGGAGCAAATGAAATACCTACAATTATACTCAGTTACAACTTCATACACTTACACAGAATCTGAGGGGTAGAAAACACCCAATATGCTTCTCTGATTGAACTAGAATAGAATAAGCTGTATGAAGATGCCAAGAGTCGGGGTTGGGGGTGTTGGAGGAAGAGACAAAACCCACAGGCAAAACTAGTAGGGAAGTACCATACTGGGTGGCACGCTAAAGCTCAGAAACCCAAAAATACCCCCCAGAAAGATCCACGAAAGTAGTTACCCATAATTTTTAAAAGAGTTAGGTTTAATGAAACTATAAACTGGCAGCAGAATCAAGATTCGAATATACAAGTCCACCTTAAATCAGAAATAACTCCACGGACAACAGAGTAAGACCTATGTGAATGGAAAAAAAGATCTGAGGGGGGAAAAAAATAAAAAGACAACAAAGAAAGTCAACTTTGAGAACAACTATGTATGTGATGCTATAACCTCACTCATCTCAAATACTAAAATGCAATTGATGATAGTTTTAAGTTCGTTTCAAAATGCAAATAATTTTATATACATTTTGAATTATCTATAAAATGACATGACATTCCCTAGAAAGATAGGAATAGGAAAATCATTCTATAAAGCAATGCATTAATAAATATAGATCCCAAAGAGAAAAATGAATATATGCACACTAAGGTTCATTGCAGCATTACTTATGATCACTGAAAAATTATAAACAATTCCTAAAATATGGCACAGAAGAGTCTCGAATAAATCACGGTGAGTGACAATAAGTCAGTTAGATAAGAGTGTAAAATCACCACTAAAAAAGTTAAAATAAAGTTTATACATAAATTCATTATTGGATGGTTAAGTGACCAGGATGGGAAGAAAAGGGTGAATGGAGTGAAAACTGGGAAGGTGGATGAAGGGAAAGCAATATAGAAAAAAAACCAGGCTGATCAAACATAGTCATTCATTAATAACACTAATCAAGTAGCACTGGTCTGTCCATTTGCTGTACAGAGGTAACTCGTGGTGGTTCTGATACTGAACACTGTGACCCTGATATGCCAAATGTGATAATGGTTACCCATGGTGGACAGTGTTTGGTGGAGCTCCCCGGTTAAAACAAGCTTGGAAACAAGAGTGGCATCTACTTCCGAAACGGCTTGCCTCCGGAAACTCTATGAACTTGGAGAAATGAAGAAAGTTATAAAAGTGTTCAAGTCTTTCATTCATATGGTCACTACGAGTTGTCTACAACTTGACGGCACTTAACAATAACAACTACAATCAAGTATATTATAGAACACAGTATGTGTATGAGTGATTGAATGAAAAAGCAGTATATTTGTTAAATTTTATTAAAAAAAGAAATAAAACTCTCTAGATATTTCAGAGCTAATTTTTTATTACAGTCACCATGACCTGAAAACTATCCCAGTCCATATCCAATTATCATTATGTATACCACCCTCCCTCTCTAAATTAACTATCAGAAAATATGTAGTGTGGAAGGCAGAATAATTGCTGTCCTCTTCCTAACTTCTGTCCCTTGGTGTCATTAGGTATGGTTAAGTCAAGTACAACACACAGCAGTCTCGTGAACAGCAGATTAAATCCAGCCCTACCTGGTGCCATCCTCACAATTTTTGAACCCTGGACCACACTGCCGCAGTGGCTGACCCCCAATCTGGGCTCTACCTCTTGTATTATATCTATCTGTGCTTCTCCATTGTTCAAAGGGTTTTCAGAAGGTTGCTATTTCAGAAGTGGATGGCCAATCGAGCTTCCTAGTCTGTCTTAATCTGGGAGTTCCACTAAAGGCTGTCCACCAAGGGTGACTCCTGTGACATCTGACACACTGGTGGCACAGCTTACACCATCATGCCCCTTACTCATCTCAAAAGAAAAATCAGCTGTAGGATGTGGGGGTGGAAGGCAGGTGAGAAGGATTCATTATAAAGGTAGAATTGTTAAAAAAGCACAGAGTTACACTAGCCCATCCCTGGAATCTTTTCAAATATTTTCACAAAATATTTCACAATGCACTGATTTTATATATGACATTGATTACAGTGATTATATAGTGCAATTAGTACCACTATCCTTAATTTCTCCATTATCATTAACAAAAAGTCACTCCTTAAGCAATGCTGATTGTCCCGCTCCACTCACTATTCTTCTCTATTTAGTAACTACTATTGGCTAGACCTCTGTCAGAAACCTCTCTAGAATACTGAGGAGCAAAAATTATTATGCACCTGATACAGAACATGGTTTTCGCAATTACTTGCTATGCATCAGAAAGCTGAACAATGACTACGGATGACAGAAGAATCATCGGTGCCTTTGAGTTGTGGTGCCAGAGAAAGTGTTGAACATGCTGTGGACTGACAGGAGAACAAACAGGTCAGCCCTGGAGAGGGTGAAACCAAGGTGCTCCCTGGAGGCAAGGATTCTGAAGTTCTGCCTCACAAAGTTGGGGAAGGTGGACAGAAGAGGCCAGTCCTTGCAGAAGGACATCATGCTTGGACAACTCAGCAAAGGAAAACTCATGATGAGATACACTGACTCAGTAACTTGAGAAATGGGATTAGATCTGTCAAAGACAGTGAGACTGGCTCAGGACAAGGCAGACTTCAGAGCTGTTATAGCACGGTAGCTCTGAGTGGCAGGCACAACAACTGGCTAAGCTTTATCTGTATACATTTGTCTATTCATATAAATGAAATATGTATTTATTTCTCATGATTGATTTCTTGCATTGAACTAGCATTTCCAAGTGTCTTTCATACTGTAAGCATACATCATGACTAGACTTTTCTTTATGGTTGATTTATATTGCCTTGTATGGAAACGCCACAATTTATTTCTCTATTCATCTCTTGAAAGATGTCTCAGTTGATTCCATGGTTTAATATTCCGTGAAAAAAAGCAGTGCAACCCTGAAGGCACCCGGTTCAAATCTACCAGCTGCTCCATGGGAGAAGACTGGGCAATTTCCTCTCATGAGATTAAATGCCTCTGAAAACCCAGTGGAGGCTCAGCTATGGGTCTGTTCTGACATAATGGCACACAATGACAACAGCATTTATATTACAGAAACTTACAAGAAGAACCAGTAGTTTGAACAGAACAAGAGACAATACACAATTTAAAATCAGGAAGGGTGTTGGACCCTTTCACTATACTTAACTGAATCTATATTCTAAGCAAATCATCTGAGAAGCCGGATCACATGAAGAAGAAGGTGGCATTAGGGCTGGGGGAAGACCTATCAACGATCTGTGATACCTAGATGACCTTTTCCTTGCAAAAAGTGAAGACATGAAGCATTTACCAAAGAAGATAAAAAGACTAGAGTCTTCAGTATGCATCACCGTTCAACATCAAGAAACAAAAATCCTCACAACTGGAATGCTATGCAACATGATGATAAATGCAGAAAAGAGAGAAGCTCTAAAATATTTCATTGTACTTGGATGCATAATTACCATCCCTGGAAACAGCAGCCATGTAATCAAATGATGTGATGTACTCATCAAATCTACTGTGCCGAGAACCTCTTTAAAGTTTTACAGGGGGAAAAAAAATGTCTTCTTGAGGCCTACCATGGGCTGACCCAAACCACAGTATTTTCATCTCTTAACATGCATGTTGGACCATTAGTAAGAACTATTAAAGGAGGATTCCACAATAAGTACTCTTGGCATCAGCAGTCAGGAAATCAAAAGACAAATTAAATGGAGAGAATCTGAAGCCAGGGATCCCTCCAGAGTACTAAAAAGAGCAACAACGTCAGGCTAAAGACTAAGGGGAACCTGATTCAGGCCATGGTCTTTGCAATTACTTACAATACATCAGAGAGCTGGGCAGTAACCAAGGACAACAGAAGAATCACTTCTGAGTCGTGGTGTGCTGGAGGAAAGTACTAAACACATGCCATGGGCTGCCAAGAGAAGTAACAGGTCTATTGTGGAAACTGTGAAACAAGCTGCTCTTTGGAGGCAAGGATTTTGAAGCCCCATCTCACATACTTTGGACAGGTAGCCAGGAGGACTAGTCCTTGGAGAAGAGTATCATGCTTGGAAGGGTGGAGTGACAGTTCAGGAGAGGAAGACTTTGGATAAGATGGATTGACACAGTAACTGAGGCAATAGGCACAGGTATGTCACAGACAGTGAGACTGGCTCAAGAGAGGGTCACTCCATCAGTCTGCATTGCAAGCAACTCAATAGCACATAATCACAAGGAAAAATTAATGCCTGTGAATTGTGATGTTGGTAGAGCATACTGAAAATATCATGTATTGAAAGAACAACAAACAAATTTGTCTGAGAAGTGCAGCCAAAGTACTACAAAAAGTAAGCGTGTCAGGTGAGACCAACATCTATGAAAGGAGATTAAGTTTTAATAAGCAGAGGATCACTGAAAAGAAGACTTTTAGTGAGATGGACTAAAGCAGGTGGTAAGGACAATACAAGATCTGATAGAGTTTTGCTGCACTTTACATGGAGCTGACATGAATCATTGCACCTAACGACAAAAAGAAACCAGAAGTTGCAATACTGTTTGTATTTTATTGTTCTTTATGGAGAGCTTATACTATAATGGTAAGGCGCTCTGGTGGCTTAGTAATAAGGAACTCCTTTGCTAATTCAAAGGTGCGTGGTTCGAATCCACCAGCTGTTTTATGAAAGAAAAACTGGCAATCTCCTTCCCTGTGACTACCTGCCTCTGAAAACCTGATGGAGAGTCAGCTATAGTTGGTTCCAACTCAATGGTACATACTAGCAGCAGCAACTGTAACAGCGGGTAGTTCTGGTGATCTAGTGGATAAGGAGTTGGGTTATCAACCCAAAGGAAAGCAGATCAAATTCAAAAGTACTCCAAGGGAGAAAAATGGGCAATCTCCTATAATGCAATTCATAGCCTCTGAAAATGAGCTGGAGAGTCAGCTATGGGTCTGTTCTGCCCCCAAGGCAATGCGTTTTACTTTTCACCATAATGGCTTATGTTCTGGGTTGACACTCAAGTACTTTAATCCAAATTACACAAATGGCTGGATAGGTTGGAACCTACAAAATAATGCTATTTCCCCTTAACCCCAAATACTACTCACAGTGCATCTAATAATCTTAAAAAAATTTTAAAGGGGAATGGAAAGCTACAGCTTTTCCCCAATTTGTCAAATGGCCCCGAGAAGATACAAATAGAGGATCTAAAAGGCGATAATCTAATCAGTTGTAATTTGGCACACCTCAATCTGCTTTTGATTGATAGGGATTGGGAATTAGCAAGCTAGTGAAGAAGGATAAAAAAATTATAGCCGAAGCAGCAAATATAAATTTCCTTACTATTATTCTTCTATAAATGAAATAATGAATGAACCTATGCTTCTATTGGAATGTCAAACGTAAACTAATTGAGAGTTCAAATCTTACCTACTCTTTTTCATCCTGGTATAAAAATGTCTGTTTAATGGAAACAATCCAAATGCCCAACCACAAGTGAATTGAGAAACTGTGGTACATTCACACAATGGAATACTATGCAGCACTCAGGTGCCACAATCTCAAAAAATACTACATAACCTGGGACAGACTGGAGAGCGTTATGCTGAGTGAACTAGCTCAGGCTCATAAGGACAAATACTGCACAAGACCATTATTGTAAAAATAAGACAACTAGTAAAATATATATGCGGATCCAAAGGAGGAAGAGTGAGAGCAGAGGGGTGAGGATGGGTAGG
Organism: Elephantulus edwardii; assembly: GCF_000299155.1. NCBI lineage: Eukaryota > Metazoa > Chordata > Mammalia > Macroscelidea > Macroscelididae > Elephantulus > Elephantulus edwardii. The sequence goes on along the minus strand of NW_006399764.1, from coordinate 15,555,843 downwards.
GGCAAAATCTAGGGTCTCAAAATTTAGTCAGTGGAGAAGGAGGCAAAGGAAATAGGAACCATCTGGTGGGGACCTGAAAAGAGAGTGTAATGGTGGGCATAGTCCAATAGCTATTAATTTCATAAAACCTAATGAATGGGAAAGATTGTCTGAAACACAATGTGAATGAAGAACAGTATGAAACACAATGTATACAAACTTTATAAAATACATTTTTTTAAAAAGGTCTGTTTAATACCATATGGAAAAAAAACATTAAAAGGTCTACTATTAACTAACTCTTCACGTCTTCAACGAAGTGTAAATGGTGATTTTTTTTCATATCTTAGTACAACTAGAGGGATTTTTACATTTTAATGTATTGCTTTAATACTAATAAAAAGTAAAATTAAAAATACTAAGCTGATGGACTGTTATTTCTAAATATTATGCCACAGGATTAATTATGAGACAGTAATTGTCTGGCTCTCATCTAAATTTCATTCCGCTGCTTCTGCAGTAGGAAGTAAGAGGCTTTGAAAGGGACCCTGGAGAATCCCCAGGGGGAGCTGAAGCTCAAAGGAATCATAGTGCAACAGAGAGCTATTTACAACTTACTTTGTGTATAATCAGCAGAAACAAAAGATATGACAACAAGCAGAAAGCCCTCTCTCTCACCTCTCCGGAGAATTCAATGAGGGAGGGCCAGTGGGCATTCAAGGCAGTGTCAAAAGGGCTTCCAGAAAACACATTTTCTGTGGGCTAGAGAGGAAACATGTCAAGCTTCCTACACACACACACACACACACACACACACACACACACACACACACGTTTACTGAGATCACACATAGAAATTTTAAGGAACTCAACTTCTGAAAAGTCCAGCTAGGTAGTAGCAGGATTGTAAATGGTAAACAACATATTGAAGCATCATGGGGTGTGGGGTGCTATAAGGAAAGGATATAGAGAAGAGAAAGGAAGTAAACCAGAAATGATACCTTGGGGAAAGAAATACAGCATCACGGACCGGGGTGAGGAGGGCCCTTTTTTACACAGTCTTAGCCTATCTGAAATTTAATTTTACTTTTAAACATTAAACATTCAGGTAGGCATTTGCTTTATGAGCACTATAAAAGTCACAGCCTAAATAAACAAACTTCCATGTCAACTCAAGCCTCTTCAGTCAGGCTGGCCCCTTTCCCAGATCAGTTCTGAAGTGTATGTGTTTTGGTGGCTTTAGTGAAGTAGTGTTCCAGGGATGAGGGAAATGGTTTGAACCAAGGAAGAACTGGGCAGAGACAGGCAAAAGGGCACTCAAAAGAAAAAGAGGAGGAGAGGCAGAGATGAGAGACACAATCAGAAAAAGTTCCCAGAAAAGGCCCCCAAGCCATCACATTCCAAATCAAAAAGAAAGACAACTAGAACTTCAGCCCAATTTCAGTGGTTTCAAATGCCAAGCAGCAAGAGGAAAAATGACTCAGATAACATAGAGAATTCAGGAAGGCAATTAGTGAAAAGGATTTGACAATAAAAGCTAGCCAAGAGCCCACATAAGAAAGAGGCACTAAATAAATAAATACTAAAGCTACAAATACGGAGACATATGCTAAATACTATACAATATAATAAAATACAAAACTCAAAACTAAAAAGGGGAATGAAGTTGCTAGATAATAGTTAATTTATATGTAGGTTTCAAGCCCAGGGAAACCTAGATGTCTTCTATGATGAAAGCCCCAGACAAGCATTATGAATCAAAGTAGCCTGAGTGATCAGAAAGGATTCAGTGAGTCACACCAAGGTTTATTAATTTTTCCATACAGAATATCCAGAAATGCACTCATGTTCCACAGAGGTCTTAGGTTAGGTAGAATCGGCAAAACCAGAAGAAAGGTAGGAGACAGGTGATGGAAGAAGGGCCGAAGAGGACAGCAAATATTGGTGGAGAGAAACACACATCTTCGTCCAGAGTCCTGAACCAGATCAGGACGAGGGGAGAGGAGGAGTGTGTGTCTGGTACTTCACAGGTTGACAGATACAGAGGACAATGGGCGGGGACGCAGACGGGCGAGCACAAGGTCCTCACATGATCAAGAGCCGTCTGTGGCCCTCGATTCCCCTGCCTCTGAAGCTGGCTCTCTGGAGTGTTCTGCCAAGATCAAGGCCCTGGGCTCTGTGACAGGAGCAAGCTCTGCAGGTACAATTATAGGAGATTTTCACAGCCACAAACAACAACAAAAATACCCTCCTTTATACCTAGTTTTTATACAAGGAAATGTGGAATATAAGGTAAAATCCCTCCTCCCCAGTGACAGACACCCTGAGGAGCTTAATGGACCATGAATAACGTTAAAACTGCACAGCATCTCCCTTCCTGCACACTCAACTGGCTTCACACACAGTATTCATTCATTCTCACTGCAGATCAGTAAGAGGGAGAGAAAATTTCCACTGTACTCTGTTATTTTTAAATGAGAAAACTGAAGCCTATCACTATGCTTGTCCTCCACCTTTGATATAGACCTGAAATTGACACAGAGCCCTCTCTTCCATTTAAAAGGAACTGCTCCATTTCCTGCAAATTTTGTTTCCTCTTGCTTTGAAAACTGAAGAACTTGACAGATAAAGTTAAGTGTACCTGTGCAAGGCAGGGACATTATAATTAAGAACCGAACTGGACTTTTTTTCTATTAGTTTTCCATACTATCTATATGTTAGTATTTTGGAAACTGAATGTACTAGGATTTTTTTAAATTACCAGGTTTAAAATGGAATGAAATTTCATGTACACATACATAGGAAAATGAATATATATATAGATACAGGGAGGGAAGGAAGGGAAGGAGGGATGGAGGGAGGGTAATAGGTCAACTTTACTTCTGTCCTGAAGGTTAAACTCTAAACATTGTAAAGACAAGATTAATACTGAACAAAAATTGTTTCAATCCCAGCTGCATTACATTATAAAACTGATAAGTCACTTACCACCTCAGAGACCTGTTTTCTGCACTTATAAAATAGGAATACTTCTATTTCTTGAGGTTGAAAGGTGCAGAGCACCTAACTGAGCATGAACTAGATACATAGCACACTCGGTAAACCTTATGTCCCCAAGTGGGGAGCACAGCACTCTCTTGAGGGCTGAGACGTTCAAATCATTAAAAGAGGGAATTCGGATGCAACAGAATCAAATGTCAAGTGTCAAAGGGAATAAAATAAGAATCTGAAAAATGGTACCTAAAATAACAACACTGTAACCCAGTTGATCACAGCAGCCCACCACTGGGTTTGTGAGGCTGTAAAGCTCTGCAGGAAGCGAGCGTCCACCTTTCTTCCGTGGATCAATTGGTGGATTTAAACCACCAGCCTTCCGGTGAGCAGCTCCATGTGCCACCAGGGCTAGGGCTTCCTGTAGCTAACACGGCTGTTCCTTTCTGTACTGTTGTGTCGGCACTGACTCCGACCTGACTGACTCTCCAGTGGGTTTTCAGAAGTGAGAGACCACAAAGGCGGGAATGCCCCTTCTCCAGAGGAGGATCTGGTAGATTGGGATTGCAAGCCTCTGGGCTGGCAGAGCAACTTCTTACCACCAGGCCACCACAGCTCCCTAAAGGGCGCTTCTCAGTTAAGTTTAAATAAGGGGAAACTCTTTCATGAAGTTTGCTAGAATTCTTTGCTGGAAAAGAGTCTAACATACTGTTTGGACTCAGAAAGACTGATCTTTGAAGGACTTATTCAAGGGAATAGAAGAAACAGATATGCCTCATGTATCTGCTGCGCCTCTGACCACCAAGGAACTTCCCAATGAAAACAAAGGCTGATTTTCTGAAATCTGGTTCATGCTAGTAGATCGTGCTCGAACTGGGAGTGACTAAGTAAGAAGTTTAGAGAGAGTATAACTTATTAAAATGTGAAGCAATCTAATTCTTTTGGGGGTGTTGAGGGAGCAGTTAACACAAAAGCAATTTTAACGGCTGAGGTCAAATCTATCTACAAAATGTCCATTCAGTGAGGAAGAATCTCTCTTACAACGGGTGCTGGCAAAACTAGATATCCATTTGCAAAGTCATAAGATCTGTACTTCATACAATGAACAAATACACATAAAAAAAAATCCCTGGGGCCAGGGACTCAAGTCCTGCTACCCAGCTAAGAAGCATTAATAGTATCACCTGAGAATCAGTTAGAAAAGCATGTTTTCAGATCCAACTGGACTCCAACTGTGATAGAACCTTTAGGGTGAAGCCCAGCTGTCTGTTCAGAGAATTAAAGTTGTAAAACCATTCACACTGGTAAATAAAAGGCAAAAAGAAGAGATGATCACAGGTTTGGACAATAAACTCAATCCTATGGTCACAGGGATTTGTAACTCACGGTGACCCTCACTGGCTTCAAAGGTTGGAAAACTTAATAGGAGAAAACCTCCTCCCCCTTTTCCAAAGAGGAACTAGTGAATTTTTTTATTTTTATTTTATTATTTTGAGTGTGTGTGTGTACCGTCAAATCAGATCTGACTGGTACAGGAGGAGACTGCCTCTCCTTCTGCGGCAGAGCAGTGGATTTGAACCACTTATCTCTGGGATTGCAGTGCTGCTTCTTGTCACTAGGCCACCAGAGCTCCCCTGCAACTAATAAATTTGAAGCACCAACTTTTTGATTAGCAGTCCAACAGGTAACCAACCCACTATGCCATCAGAACCCCTGCTTTAGAAGAAAGGAACAAAAAAAATCAAACCAAAACAAGAAAGTCAACCAGAAATGAAGGTCTGCAGTGGAGCACATCCTCTGTGGCCCTCCCAAATATTCCCTCTGTGAAAGAGACGGAGGAGGCACTTAGAAGAAACTTAAAGAAAGAAGACAAGTAAGAGGGAAAAACCCTAAAAATTAGCCTCAGAAGTAGTAGTGGTACAACCAACTCCAGACAGGATGCAAATACTAGAACAGACACATTACCTTTTGTATTTCAAGTAAAATGTCATTCACAGCCATTGAGGTCACCTTGAACTCTGTCTTAACATTTGTTCCACTCAGCTTTTCACCCTGACTTTAAACAGAAGATCAGGGATAATAAAGATGCAAAACTCTCTCCTGAGGAGAAAGAAGCTGCTTTCAAGGAACAAATCATTAATTCTGGGCTTTTGTTTGATTTTGGATGGGATGCAAAGTCTCAGAAAGTTTATTTTAGAAGAACATAGGTGCACGTAAGTTGGTCTTACACTTAAAAAAAAAAGGGTTCCAAAAATATGTAGGGATAAATGAAAAATATTTTACCTTTTCTGCCAAAATTTAACAAATCTGAGGAGAAAATTAGGACATTTTAAAATAGCAGGGGGGAAGGCCATTTGAAGCACAAAATATGGCATAAAAGCACAAAACAGCCTAAAATCTCAACATCCCACACTGACCAATGAATCACTTAGTGTGATTGAAAAAAAAAATAATAAAGAAGGGTTAGTTCAATCATGTGTGGTAACTTTCTTGTTGTTAGTTAGGGACCTTCAAATCTGTGC
>NW_006399764.1:15543792-15549901 GCF_000299155.1 Elephantulus edwardii | reverse complement strand
GTATTCTCAATACTCTTCTCCAGCACCACAGCTCAAAGGCATCAATTCTCCTTCTATCCTCCCTGGTCATTGTAGTTAGTTCAAACTAAAACCCACTGCCATCAGGTTGGATGCTCACGGGGGTAGCAAGGCTATGAATGATGGGGAAGGAGAGGTTGTCCATCCTTCTTCAGAGTCAACCACCAGAGAGGTGCAACCTTTGTGTTAGAAGCACAGTTCTCTCGAGACTACACCACCAGGGCTCTACAGGATGAAGCAAGCAATGTAAATGCCGCTGATATCAGATCCCCAAAAATGAAGGCGACAACAGCCCTTTGAGCACAGCAGGAGGATAAGGCCAAGAGCCAGGCCGTGTTTTGTTCTCTTGTATATAGAGTGTCTATGAGTCAGGAGATGCAACAACATCAAACAACAACTGTGTTTGGCCTTACCACGTGACTTAAGGCTTACTATGAAGACTGAACCGGAAGAAAGGTCACACACCGTATCAAGGACCAAAGAGATTCTAAGCCCTGTAAACACAAGACCCGGGGGAGACTTTATCACACTGCCCAGGCCCATGATGTAAAATGTGGAAGATGCATGAATCAACATGGTTTTCTCTGAATGCAAAGCTTCAAGGCAGGTAAGGTGAAGAGAACAAACAGTTCAGGAAGGCACAGTAAGTCCTATTGTTCAACAGTGAAAATTCTCCACACTTAAATTTAAGTCACACGGTAATTGCAAAATTTCTCCCACTAAGTCTATGAATACTCCATACTAGTAAGAGGAAAAGTGCAAAAGCCTAAAAAATGGACCATGAGAGGACACTCAGCCCAGACCTTCTCTACTGAAGTGTTATCACTACTACAGAGTTTTCCACAAGGTCAGGACACACATAGAAACCTTTCTGCCCAAAGGCATATTCTTTTTCTTCCTAACTGAGGTTCTCAGAAGTAGCAGGGAGTAAAAGAAAGTTTCTTAAATTTTCTTTGGAGATCTTCTAAGTTTTTCCTCCTAAAATGGACTATATTTTCCTCCTAAAATATACTCAGTTTACAAGTTAACAGAGGTTGGAGAGACAGTAGACATATGGAGAGAAGTTGTTTGGCTGGTTGTGTTTTGCTTTTGATGCTACTTTCCATATATAAAGACACTCAACATATAATGAACCAATGAACTGCCTCAGTATGTAAGACTGTCTCTGCAAAGCCTTCCCTTGCAGGAAGGCCATCCACTTCTGAAGTTGCACCTGTCACCTCTGCAACAAGAATGTGCCCAAATCCCCAAACTGTATCTCCTACATAGGGAGAGAGGGAGCCCTAGTGTCACAGTGAGTTAAGACTTGTGCTGTAAGCCAAAAAGGCCCAGGTTCAAAACTACTGTCTGCTCTGGGGGATGAAGATAAAAATCTTCTCCCCTAAAGACTGGCAGCCTGAAAATCTGATGAGGGAATTCTATTCTGTCCTCAGGGTCAAGTCACAATGGCTGCACTGCAGTGAGCTGCAACTTCCACAAGAAATCTATCATCATATGTCCAGTTCCCACATCATGCTAAACAAGCAGAGAAAACAAGTTTATTGCTCCCTTTCCTTATGATATCTCTCTCCGACCTTGCTATATTTTCCAACTTATCACCTTTCTCTCCTTGATACAGACTCTAAACCACGAATTATGATGAAAATGAAGCCTTCTCATTTTCCCCTCAAACTCCTTTGAGTGTCCTCACCTGTTTTCCTCCCTCCTACCTACCTACCAGATCATTTCTAAATACCATATGCTCAGACCTTTACAATATTTCCAACTAAAACTTCCTTCCATATCCACATCTCTCTTACGGAATCAAACGCCTGCACTAGGAATCTCCTTGACACCGAAGAATGCCAAGACACACACAGAATTCTCCTTGGAACGCTGCTGGGCCTCCAGACGCTGAAGGAAACTAAGAAGTTCCTCTGGAATGAGCAGACAGAACCAGCCTTCCTCTAAACCTGACACTTACGTTTGGACTTCTAGCCTCCCAAACTGTAAACCAGTAACGTTCTGCTTGTTAAAAGTTGTCCTCCTGTGGCATCTCCACTAGAGTTTCACTACAGAAAACCTGGCCAGAAACCAGTCAGTTCATTACAGGAATGTATTCCTAAGACACAAGGAAATCTGACAAAAGAATTTTGCTTTACAAAAATTCTACCTTGAATTAGTTCTTCTTTTTATGCAAACCAGGAATAAGTCAAGTCTACTCGTCTGTAAGCCAATGCCTACCATAAAGTTTTACTGAGATATAGCCATGCCCATTCACACACACACACACACACCAAATATCAAAGTGACAACCAAACACAGTGTCCCTATGGGCAATAGATCTGATCCTTACCCTACCCGGCACCATCCGTACCATTTCTGACATGCTTGTGCCCACTGTTAAAGTCACAATCCCAATTCATCTTTTCTAGGGTCGTCTCCTCTTTCTCAGACCCTCCTCCTTTGCATCACGATGTCTTCTTCACAGGAAAGGTACCTCCTGACGACATGCCCAACGCAAGGGAAATAAAGTGTCATCATCTTTCCTGTGAAGTACACCCTGATACTCTTCTTCTAAACCAGACTTTTCTTGTGAAAGACAGACAAATAAAGATGACTGTTTGGGAGCTACAAAGATGGATTAGGATAGTTACCGCTGAAGCCACAGCCTGTTTTAGAGTGTGCAAATTAGACTCTTTATACCAGTAATAAATATCATATTCAATACTTCACCTTTATGATATAAGCATTCAAGGATACTCCTATAGCTGCACTACTTATTAGAGAAAATGGTTGATAATAACTTTACCACATTTAAAAGAATCATAAAATAAATTATGGTATACTGGAATAGAAGAAATCTATTAAAATTAGGATAGTTATCTATTCTTTTCAACATAAAGAGACTCTATGGTAGAGGACAATATATTGGATGACAGAAGAACTGATGGCTCTAAGTTGTGATATTGGAAAAGAGTGCTGAATATCCAACAGAGAGTGAAAAGAATGAACAAATACTAATTGAAAACTGTGAATCCTGTGTTCTCCTTGGAGGTAAGGACGGTGAAGTTGCCTCTCACTTACTTTGGGCATGTTTCTCAAAAGGCTCTTCCTTGAATAAGGACATCATGCTCGGAAAGGTGGAGGCTTAGCCAGGAAGCTCTTCAACGAGGTGGACTGCCACGGTGACTGCAGCAATGGGCAAAAATGTGTCAGAGATGATGACGATGGCACAGGATAGACAGGACGGGGTTTGGATCTGTCGGTCGTAAGGTCACAATGGGTCGTACTCGATTTGATGGCCCCTAACAATGACATAATATAGCTGAACTAAAAGAAGGAGTGGTAGTCACATACACATCATATAGTGTGATCCTTTCATAGAACAAGTATCTCTACAGCTCTGGTGGCCGAGTGGCAAGAGGTTGTGCTTCTCCACAGGAGAAAGACGGGCAATCTCCTCCTGTGCAGTCAACTGCCTTTGAAAACGCACTGGAGGGTCAGCTATGGGTCAGTACACAACAACAGATGAAGGAATGACTACTGTCTAACTACTGTAATATATATTTAACCAAAAAGATGTTAATTAAATGGTTCTTCAGCAATATCCCTTTGGAGTCTGTTTTGTACTTTCCTAAATTGTTCAGGTTTATACAAGCAATAGATATGCTTTTTACAAAAGTTGCCAAAAAAGCTTAAAATAACTAAAAATTAGTTATTGTTGCAAACATGAGAACCTGCATTTTAAATGTACTTGCTTATCAGAAAATAAGAGGGTTTTTTTTTCCTTTGTCTTTGTGCTTTTGATGGAAGGTTTGCTGTTGTTATGGTGTTCTCTGTGGTTTAAAGACATAAAAGGTCTCTGGCTTATGGATAACCTGCACCTCCATGAAACAGAATTTCCCCTAAGTGTGTTAACCTCCATATAGGACTGAAGTGTCTTACAAAGAATATATGGGTTAGAAGGAGGAAGAGAGGTTAACAGAATAGTCCCTTGATGAAAATGTATTAATTCAATCAGTGCATTGCTTCTCTATTACCATAAAAAGGTTCATCAAGTACCCAAAAGCCACATAAGATTTTAAAATTAGGCTGTTCAGTGACTGGATCTCAGTGAAGAGTAAGAAAGGAGACATTTCTCTACTCGGACTTCAGCAAAAGTACTTTCTACAAAATTGGCACAAGCCTTTGTTTAAACAATTAAATTTAATGCCAAGAATATATCTAATATATAAAATACATAAATAGTTACATTGGTTTTGTTCAAACATTCTTCTAGGTCGTATAGCCCTGGTCTGTCCACTTGCTGTACAGTTGTAACTTGTGGTTGCTATGAAGCTGAACACTGTGACACCTAAGTGTCAAATGCATTAATGGTCACCCATGGTGGACAGTGTTTGGTGGGGCTCCCCGATTAAAACAAGCTTGGAAACAGGAGTGGCATCCACGTCCATAATAGCTTGCCTCTGGAAACCCTATGAAGCTGGAGAAAGGATGAAAATCACACAAGTGTTGAGGACTTTAGTTCACAGGATTGCTATGAGTCACCTACGACTCAATGGCACTTAACAACAACATATATCTAATACTACCGACTGTCACTGAGTTAACACTGACTCATAATGACCCTCTACTGGGTTACCAAGGGTATAAATCTTTATAGGATGAGACCGCCCACTTTTCTCAAGGATCAGCTGGAAGATTCAAAACTATTAACCTTTTGATTAGCTGTGTAACATATGTTATGGCCTATAACATATAAGTTATGGCCTACTACATAACTCTTTCATTGACACTGAGTAAAAAGCAACTCAAATGGTTTTCCAAGGTTGTAAACTGAGCAAGAAGCTAGTGCTTATCTTTCACCATTGAAGGGACTATTTGATTCAGAGAAGGTCCATCTTTGTGTTTCCAGGTCAACTCCCTGATGACTCTGCCACCAGAGAGAGATCCCTACTACATCACCGTTGTTGTTGTTGTTGTTGTTGCTGTTGTTGTGTGCCCTCGAGTCTGAACCCACCCATGGCTGAAGGTTTTTAGAGACAGTAAATCACACAAGAGGAAAATGTCCATCTTTCTCCCATAGAGGAGCTAGTGGATTTGAACCATGTGCCTCTGGGGTTGCAGTGCACCTTCTTACCACCAGAGCTGCCCACTCTATCACGAAGGCTCGAGATATCCAGGCTACGCTGGAGAAGCAAATGCTAACTGAGCATGATGTTGTAAACTAACTGCCAGTGGAGTAACAGAAAAGAAACTGCTCTCCTCGGCCAGTACTGATCAGCTCTCTTGACCAGGCTACAGAGACTTTACCGCTAAGCTGCATTGTATTTAGGAGCAAGGAGCAAAGTGAGGTACAGAAATATTCTACAACTCTGCAGTCACACAAAACGCAGGTGCTATCACACAGAAGTCTACTCAGAGCTACCAATGAACCACTGCTTTTCCAAGCCGGTAATAATCCTTAGGTGTGGGCCTCATCCTCCTGGGTGGGTACCAATCACCCCATTTTCAGGCAGTAGTTCTTCAAGCCATCTGAGAAACCCTAGGACCCCTAAGAACACTTAAGGAGATATATTCAAATCCACACTACTTGGTTCAAAGAAACCTACACTCTTCCCACAAGGTTCACAAAAGAGAAAATTTTACTTCTATATAGAATCCCAATAAACATGTAGCAGATGAGTAAACTTATAATTATTGGTTTATAAGAGTATTACAAAATGGCTCTGTTAATTTATTTGCTTTACCACTAATTAACTTAAAAGAGTGTGTTTATAACATTTTATCAAAGTTAAATCTATCATATTCTGGACCTTCAACTTTTACACTTATGTGTGTACGCGTGCTATGTGTGCATCTTTTGCAGAAATGATCTACCAGTATCTACAACAAAAACACTTTAGTATTTAAACACTCAAATAGTCTGTACAGAGTTGTCGACACTGACTCAAGGTAAACATAAACACGTGACTTTGTTTATGTCCTGAAAAAAACAGTACAATTATTTCATGGCTGTGAATTAATATGTACTCTGGTAGCCTTAAACGTAGGTTATACAAATGGACTTCACCTGATGGTATGCATAGGAATCAGATCGACTACATCT
>NW_006399764.1:15515139-15541638 GCF_000299155.1 Elephantulus edwardii | reverse complement strand
CAAGAAGCTGCACTGCAATCCCTAAGGCATGTGGTTTGAGGCCACTAGCTGCTCTGCAGGAGAAGGATGGGTAATCTCCTTCCACACGATTCACTGTTTCTGAAAACCCACCAGTGCATCAGTTGTGGGTCAGTTCTGACTCTACGGTATCCAACAACAACAACAGCAACTCTAAAATTAGAATCTAAAAGTTTGCACTGAAATAACTAATATTTTACAGGTAATAGTTAGCCAATATCTTGGCCCCATACTCTATCTCTCAACTACATTCTCTTTTAAAATATACCACAGATTTTCCTCTAAACTCCCCACGCCATCATCCAAGCACAAGACAAATGAAAACAGAAAAACAAACAAATCAACTGCCATCCAGGTGACTGCAACTCGTAAGGACAGAGCAGAACTGCCCGCAGGCCTCCCCAGGCTGTAGCCTGGACAGCCTCAGTCTGCATTGTCCTTCTGAGGTGTGACCGACTAGTTAGCCGGTGAGCATTTAACCACTGTGCTAAAACAGGGCTCCTTCACAAAATTTTAGTGACATTAAAACCAAAATTTTTAATTCCCAAAAGAGAAACCAAAGGTTTGCTGTATCTTGGCTTTTGAGGGTTTTTTAGTAAGGAGGGAACAGGGGTTTGAGGGTGAGGGAGGCTAAGGCTGAGGGCTCATCTGGCATCTCAGATGCCTAGTGGAGGCCTGAGAGGCTGACTTTTCTAGCTCTCCCCCTTTTCATCTGCATTGTTCCTGTTAGGTGCTATTAAGTCGACTATGACTCACAGGGACCCTGTGAGTAAGAGATGTGAGTTTTCTCCTGTCCTGCACCATCCTCACCAGGTCTGTTTTGCTCAGCCCACTGTGGTAGGTCAACATCTCAGTCCATCTCCTTGAGAGGCTTCCTCTCCTTCTCTGATCATCTCTCTCCAAGGACTGGTTCTTCCTAAAAATACACTCGAAGTAAATGAGACTCAATTTCCCAATCCTTGCCTGTAAGGAGCACCCTGGTTGCACCTCCTACAAGACATCATAACAGGTCTTGAAGAAAGTGTGCTATGAAGTCTTTATGAGTCTGTCTTTATTTGCACATTAACTAAATTTTCCATGGCTTCTTCAAAGGATTTAATACCAAAATAAGCATTCTACACCTATTTCCCCCCCTTTCTTCTCTTAATCCTAAATTATAGACGGATGATGAATGCAGCCAACAGAAAAGATGCGCTTTTGAATCTTGATGCCTTTATTTCTTCATTTTAAAAATAAAAACAAGGTACCTGACTCGGATGGCTTTGTAATAACTAATAAATGCAATGCTTGCTACACAAACAGCACACTGTGTTTGCGAAGAGGCAACTATGAAATATTCTGGGATTAACCCATACTCTTTTTATTCTTAGTCAAAGCAACTGCCACATCAAATGTACAGTGTACATCTTAATACGCAGTGTGTGATCTAACTGTTGGCAAAGAGCAACAAGTTCTGCACTACCAACCAAAAGGTCAGGGGTTCAAATCTGCCAGTTATTTCTCAGGAGAAAGATGGGCAGCCTCCTCTGGGAAAGATTTATAATCTGGGAAATCCACAGAGGGTCACTGGGAGTTGCGATAGCAGGTGGATTTTATCTTAAAACAAAAGCTGCTTAAAGAAACTAGATTAATGGACTAACAATGCTAATCAAAGACCAATTACAACAGTTATATTATACCTCATATCCAAATACCATTGTCTTTAATAAAACCATAATAGTACATGGCTTTAAAAAAAGTACCTAAGGCTCACATGGTCCTCAATAGCCCTTCACAAACTTCCAACTCCCTTAAATTATAGTAAGACTGTAATTGTATTAACTGTCCAGATAGACATGCATGTTGCTGGATGGCTAAACGTTTCCATTTTAATGAGAGGTCCACACATTTTTAATTTCTGTGTGGCGATTAGTTTCAGAATTACAACTGAATTTTGTCACAACCAAGGACAGAAGCTGGGTTCTTTTTGAAACATGAAGATTCAAAGTTGTACTGCTAATGGGTATATAGTGAGAAGTTAAAGCAAGTCAATCATTCCAAGTGATGATTCAAAGTTAAACAGGGCTCGACAGAATTCACCTTTGTCTCTAGTCTACCTGTACTCCAAGTTCTTACTGTAGAAATAACAGCACTGCTCTTACATTCCTAAGGTAAGAATTTTGCAGAGTAGTAAAAGCACAGATGATGCAAACCAACTCAATTGCTATCGAGTTGACACTGACAGCTGGTGACACTACAGGGCCTATTAGAACTGCACCACAGAGTTTGCAGGCTCTGAATCTTTATACAATTTAGCTGTCACATCTGACTCTCATGGAGTAGTTGGTGCCTTCAAACTACCAACTTTCTGGTTAGCAATTAAGCACTTAAGCACTATGCATGAGGGCCTTTTATAAATAATACATACAGTGGTAAAAGAAAAATAAAAACACCTCAAAAGTTGTCTATCAATGTCAAGTATATGAAGAAATTAATACATTTCTTCTTTAAAAAAAAAAAACCCTCTCAAAAGGGTAACAAAAATGGAGACTAAGTCACAGGTATTCCAAAGTTTACCAAACACACAAGTTTCACCCCTTGTTTTCTCATTTGATCTTCTAGACAAACACTCAAGTATCCTTTCACTGACACAGAGAATGAAGGAAATACTTATTTGGTCAGGGATAAAGTGACTTTCCGCACGTCACAAATGCAATAATACATGAAGCACTAGCTGTGAACTCATCTCACCTTTGACCTTAGTACCCCACACAATTCCCAATCCCAAATACTATCAACTGACACATTTAGAACAGAAAAAATGCTGACACAATTGCTACTCACATTATTAAGAAAATCTGATTTTAGAAAATAGACTTAAAACAACTATGGTTTTCTATGTGGGAGATGTGTGACATTAGAATAACTCAATGCTCCCTTTTGGTTTATGAAATGAGAGTTAATAAATGAGGCTAGGAAAGGTTGAACAAAACCATACCATTTTATTATAAAAAACAAGTTCCATGGCCAGGATAATAAATCTATAATTATGTAATCTAAATATAGGTGGATTTTTTAAAAAATAGTATTACACTATAACTAATTTCTCGACTATTTGGTAAAAAGAATAAATCTTTAACTGGCTATAAGCAATAACAAAACATTCTGCAAAGTATTTTTAACAGTCTTATAAAAATCACACTTTAAAATTTATGACTAAAAGAAAATTGAATCACCAGAAGAAACCTTCCATCATCATTTTACTGTACTCAACATAATTTAAAGTAAAAATAAATAATTCTCAAAGCCAGCATACTTTAGAATGTAAGGATAAATATCTAATGATTTCATGTAAAGTTTGATGGGCCAAGATCACATATAAATCTTGGTTTCTCTATAGAGGTGACTGCTTGTATGGTTTAAGATCTCCCATAAACAATGTCAATGTATCTTTTTAAAAATAACAAACCATCAGGAGAGAAGTGCAGCAATGAATGAATGTTCTGTAAATGTTCATTAAAATTATTTAAAAAATTTATCAAAATAAAAATAACAAACCATCATAAAGGTAAAAGACTACACTCAAGAATTCTACTTTGACAGGCTCATTCTTTTAAAAAGTCATGTAACTTCAAAACAGAACATACACATCCAACTCCTTTATAAGTGCACTTTCCTACAACAGATCCTTGATTGACATTTCTGTTAAACAACATCTTTATTTAGAAATAATAACTTATCAGTGAAAAATTATCTGACTAGCAACTTTTACAAGTGTCTTCCTTATAACTACTGGGCAGTTATAAAACACATACAAACACCATAAATACATATATCTTATAGACTTAAGTCAAAAAGGACAAAATAGCATCTCACAATTACATGAACACAAAGAAATTACTAAGGTTGAAAGTGAAGGGAAATTCAAAGCTAAAATCAAACCTACCAGGAAATATTTTCTTAGGTGAATAGATAATCTATATTTCTCCTATTCATCAGGGGAAAACATCAGACACATGAATATTTTATAAATGCTCAGTGCATAATCAGTAAGCTGTTCCATACATCCACATTTTTATGTGTTATAAATTAACTTGAGTCAGTTCAAATCCTTAAAAAAACCCCAAAAACCAAAGCCCTTTATGTAACATGCACAATTACAATCTGATAAAATCATACCCACACTCTGTAACTACAAGCCTAGAACAGATGAAATCGTGCATGAGACTCCCAGAGACCCCCTCCAGTGAGGGTGGGGGCATTCAACAAGAATATTACTTCAGAAAACTGCGTAACTTGAGCATGTCCTAAAACCTAAAGGTGTTCATGGAGTCTCACAACGAAGTCCCTTTACAATGTCCAGAGACTAAAGAACTTGCATCTTTTTAAGGCTCAGTTTCCAGAATTCCTGACTTAAAATTGCACTGGAAACCTCTGTCTACAATTGAATTAGAATGGTTCAGTTTAGCTCTTCAAAATGCCAAGAGAAAGAGGGGAAGGGGGGAGTACCATACTTAAGTTTGTTTTGTTTTAAACTCAGACCTTCTGTTCCAAGATTGTATGCCTCTGACTAATATAAACCGTTAATACAGAGAAATGGTTAAGAAAAAAAAAAGCCCACAGCCAGAAGAAAGGAATGAGGGAGTAGAGATGGTAACATACAGTACCATGAGCGGCAGTGGTTCCAGTCAGAAGTGCAAACTCAACAGACAGATCACTCCTGGCCTCCAGGCAGACAGCAAAACACAGCCTGGGAGGGGGGATAAGGGACAGAGTCGGGGGGGGGGGGGGGGCTCAATAGGGCAGTTTACACAAGAAGGCAGCTCAGCTCCTTTCTGGCACATTCTTCCTCTCTATCTCCCAACCTCTTTGCGTATGTCTGGTCATATTTTCTTCAGCTGTTAATCGTCCAGACGGCAAGACTTTAAACAGCCACAGTTTAGGAAAAAGCGAAACCCTTCTAAGTGACCATCACAGCAAATCAGCCTCACGCTGGTGGGTAAAATTTTCCAAGGGAAGTGTTCTTCTGATAGTTCCTGAGTCGCTAAGTCACCAGCCCCCCACCCCCACTCCCCGCCACACACACTCCCCTAGAGGGCTAAAATGCACTTGTGGCAATAAAACATTCATGCGACTTGGAATTTTAACACAATGCCATTTCCCTAGTTTAACCTGAAAGGAATGCACTAGTCACAACAGACTACATCATCCTGCCATTAAACTCTGCCAAGGAACCACTTTTTTGGCTGCCCTTGGCCAGTGCTGACGGGAAAGGAGTACACAGACCCATAAGCTGACGATGGAGGGGCCACCTCGGCTTCCTCAGCCACAGCCAGCACCACCCTGCTCTTGAACATGACCCCTGACCCCTGGCATTGTGACCAGCTTGTGATGCATGTGTCACTTTGGAACTTTTTTCAGAGCCACACGCTGCGCAGGCCATTTGCTGTCCCTTCTCAACAGGCACTTGGGCAGATGCCAAGGGCTCTTTCTTATATTACTGCTACTCTGCAAAGGCTGCCATTAAAGTGCATGGAGATCCGTCTCCTGCAATTGTCTAGGAGCAGGTGTACACTTGCCTGTTTGTCTGTTTGTTTGTTTGGGGTTCTTTTTAAAAACAAACTTTCTATCTGCACTCATAATTAGATTATGATTACCTGACAAAGTGGTTTACTTTGGGGATTGCCTATCCAAGCTGACAGCTCCTTTACATTTAAATGGCATTTAATGTGGACATTCTTACAAAATAGAAAAACAGAAATAATTGAGGTTCCTCCTGAGAAGGAGAAAACCTCAAAGGCCTTGAACACGTAAACATTCACACTTAACCACTATAGTGGCTTGCATATCACTATAAAAGAAATAAATCTTAATACAGGATAAAATTTAAAAAGAAAAACTAGATTCATTAATACTTGTGATGAGGACAATGGTTCCCAAGTAATGCAAATAAGCTAATGAAGAAAGAAAAAATGTAAGCACATTTTAAAAAAAATCCTATTAAAAGTTTATGAAAGGTTTTAAAAACATTTTTGTCTGTTGTAAGGTCAAAGTAGCACTATTAGGTCCAATCACACCAGTATCGATTTTTTTTGCAAATTGCCAAATCCCACAATACCCCCAAAACATTCCTTTCTTACCCTTAACTTCTCTCCCACTACTAAAGAATGTCTTCCAGATTTTTCCTCCTCTGATCATTTATATTAACTATTTTCATATGGGTCACTCTAACTTTCAACCTTATCCTATTAATCCTCCTCTCTCTTGCAGTCCCAGGCAGTTCCAAAAAACAGCAAGTCCCTGCTCCCCCACCCCACCCCATACTGGCAGTCACAGCTTGGCTAGCTGAAGCTACCCCTGCACAAAAGCAAAAGGTGTTCCAAGTTCATTCTCCTAGACTCACATGCCCTCCTGTTAGCAAATGACGAACATATTATTCATCTAATAGGGTACTCTCAAAATACAAAACTATGATCTCCAAGCATGTTAACATGCACATATAAAATACAGTGAAACTGTCTTCTTTAGGGTATTTTTTGCCTCCTTAGTAGCTGGAATTAGTTTTAAGCCTCAGTTAAAAGACTTTTCTCCTTCCTTTAAAGAGACATTATCAGGCCTTGAAAAGTCATTTTAATCCCTTCACCTTAGCCAAGCCATAGTAATTCAGAAGAGGAGGCCAGCAATTAATTTAAAAAAAAAAAAAGAAGGAATAATGTTTAAAGTGTGGCTGGTGCTAGAGGCTGGAAATTCATCCTAACACAGAATAACAACAGTTATCTAAACATATATGAAGTATTTTATTTAAAAATTAAAATGCTGAAATCAAAATGTCAGTTTAATCTATGCAAAACACAGCAAAGTAGACATTTGATTCTTTTCATGTAGTGTATTATCAATGTGTATGTTCAAATCTTAATTTTGATGTTATTAGTGGGGAAACTATTAAAATAAAGACAGACACTGATGTTTTCAATTTAAATTGAGGCAGAAGCACTATTATGTTTATATTAAACCAATAACACAGTGACCCCAAGGTATCCCGGACCAACATCCAGACAGCATCTGTAAACACACACAAGGCAGGCTGAACACTAGTATGTTAAATGGGTGTCCTCTGAAGACCTCTCAAACATTTATATAATCTCTCAAAAATACTCATCACATTTTTTTGAACAAAATGCTAACTAATTTCAGACTCTCTGGTCCAACAAATGTATCATAACGGCAGCAAGTTCTACCATGCAACAAATGCAGTCATGAAAAATAAGTCCTACAAAATTACACAAATGAAAGTACAATTGACCAATGTAATTTCTGCTAAAAAATAAAATCATATTATTAGGTGCACCAAAATGCTAAAAGGTTCTAAAACAATACAGTAGGTACACAGGAAAAGATGAAGTTGGGATGGCCTCCAGGGGCAGACACTGCTGAATGGCACTCAGAAACCAGAGGTCAGGACCTTTGGATGTTATCTGTAAATTATTGTTTCATTTCAAGGAAGTACAACAAGTGAGATGGTCTCACTAGCTTTTATTGCAAAAGCACAGGAGGCCGCCATCCACATGTCCATCTGTCTGTCTTGACAAGAATCAAATGGGCAGGGTCAAGCAGCCTGGTCTCTGTTCAGAGGCAGTTTGTGAACAGACTAACCCAAAGTGAGGCCACAACCTGAGATGCAAAATACAAGCCAAAAAGGTAGAAAGGAGCAAACTGGTAGCTTAAGGAGACAGAGAATGGAGAAGAGAGAGAGAAGGCAGGAAAAGGGTGGCTGGGGGAGGAAGAATGAATTGGAGCCCCACAACACAACAGTGGATCAAGGCAGCTGGCCAGAGATGCTAATTCAGCGCTTTAACAAATCAATGCCACTTGAAAAGTACAATGTGAGCCCTCACTGGGTATATGTCAGGGGACTGAGAAAATGCATTCTCAAGTATTTCACATTAAGAGGGAATAATGTGTTAATTTATAACTCTTCACCCTATACACTTGGATTATCTATCTGTGTCAGCGATTTGACTTCTTAAATTTATCAAAAACACGCGCAAAGGGAGGCCGCTTCAGCTTCCCCGTTGGGAAAATGGAGGTTTAGGAAAAGCCTGTCCTACGTAGTAGTGCTGTTCTTTTCCGTGTCCTATTTGGGCTGAAGTATTGGTGGGGGTGGCAGGGAGGAGGGGAACCCACATCCAGTTACTAAAGCAACCAGAGAAAAGGCCTTTTCCGCCTGTGGTTGATTGCATTAGGTACCATCCGTCAAAAGTGACACAGAAGCGAAGGAATAACTTGAATCAGCAACCCCGACTGCCATCATCAGAATTTACTCTATGGAAACTTATTTAAGTCTCTGAGCACACCCAAAGGAAGAGAAGCTGCTGACAATTGGGTTGTAATTAAACAGCCCTGATAAAGCCACCAGAGTTCTATGGACACACTTTAGCAGAACAGGAAGGGAGAGTAGAGCCCAGCTTATTTGGTCAGTTTTGAGGCAGGACAGGGAGACGTCCAAGAATTGAAATGCCATATCATGCCACCCAGGAGTCTAATCAGAGGAACGTTCTAAGAAAAACCTTTACTAAAAAAAAAAAAAAAAAAAATTGGCATAAAATTCTTAGAATTATTTCCTCATTGTTCCTTAACAAAATGGTTAACTTTTCACAAAGCAACAGCAGGGTTTCTACCCTCAAGAAGAAAAATCATCCTATTTGCCACTAAAGTTAAGGAACATACGTTTTCAAGGTGCAGGCACTATCAAAACACAGGAGGAAGAGTTTTAATAAACGTTTGGAGAAAAAAGGAGAGGTGATGGATCCCTCCTCCAAAAAGTGTCTTTTAACTGAAATCACATTGTCCATGATATGAAGCGGGAAGTAGTTGTACTTAGAAAAAAATAAATAAAATTTGAAGTGAAAGAAAAAAATGAATAAAATTTGAAGTGTTCAGAAGTTCAATCTGAGCTTACTCAAACTACACACAGCACTATTTTTAACTGGGGGGGCATTTAATTGTTTAGTCATACAATTGCAACAGAAACAGACATTTGCTTATTTGGGGGCATTCACATGTAAATAAATGCTGATGAATGATAATGAGATGCTACACTTGATGGGCAACATTCAACATTTAGATAAGGGAGAAAAAAAAATGTTATCTCATTCCCTGGGCTTGAACCTTCCTCCACTCCACAACTGGACACAGAAAGAAAGCAAGACAATTCCACGTCTTCCCTGGTTCCTACTAACTAAGCATCACCTTACAGAGATGCTCACTACAGCAAACAAACATTCCTTCAGTCTTATTTTTTCATCCTGCCTATGTAAACTATTTCAGCAAGTTCCTTTTTAAAATCAATACTGGATTACAAACTGAAATGTTAAAAAAATATATATAGTTAGGAATTGTTCTAGGTGCCTTAAATCAAAGGGGTCAAACTGTCCAAATTACTATAACTATTTAATGAATGTTTTCTTTCTTTCAAATAAGATAATAAATAAAAACATTTCCTGGTTCAAAACCAGAGTGTTAGTCTCGATTTTCATAAAAATCTTAAGGGACAGAATAAATATACGGAGCAGCGTGTTAGCAACAGTAAAGAGTTATATATATGTATGCTTTTCAAGGGTCTCTATTTATGCCCTGGGAGTAGGATCTGTCCTACCGCAGGTTTTTGCATGAATTTCCATTTCTGTCTGTCCCACCCAAGCTACCCCACAGACACTAGTCTTATCATTATAGACCCGCTAATCCCCTTCTTCCCTCCCCTCCCCCACCACACTCACCTAAGGGGTTAAAAGACTTCAGTACATTTGTGACTTGTCAGTGACATATAATACCCGGGTCCTTCATGCAATCAACTTTTACTTGACATGTATTTGCTCATCACAGGACCCACATTACTACTGGGAAAATGAAGAAAAACCTAAATTAACACTTGACATTCAATATGGTCAAGTCCTTAATTGGCTGGGCTTCCTGAGAAAGCAATTTTCTATTCCCCAAACTGTTCGCGTGTCATGTGTGGAGTGCAGCTCTTGGCCATCACTGCTGTCCCTCGCTCCCTCTAATGAGAGCAGATGAATTAGTGCTACGTGACACGATTTGAGCAGGGCTTCCTCCTCCTCCCCTTCCCCCATCCTTCTTCTCCTATACCAGTGACAGCTGTGAGGCAAGGAGAAGAAAGAAATGGAAGAGCAAAGAAGCCTGTGAAGGATGATATATATATATATATATACACACACACACACACACACATATATATATATATATATTTTTTTTTTTAATGAACCTTAAACGTCTTGTTGGGACTCCAGAACAACAGGGTCATTTAATTGTGGAGGTGGGGAAGGGGGCTGCTACACAGATGAGGGGCGTCTTCTGACTATGGCTGATTCAGGTTGCAGTAATTTGCAGCATATTTCCTCCATTCCTAGCTCATGGCAGGATTAGATGGCACTGCACTAATTAACACGGAATTTACATCCATTTAAAAAAAAATTTTTTTAAAGGTCTGCAGAATGGGTTAACTAGGAACAAAAAAAAAAAGCAAAGCACAAAATCATTTTTAATCTAAGATAGAAATGTGCCTATGGGTTAAATTAAAAAGTCCTTTCATTAAACAGTTAGGACACGAACAAACTACAACACAAAACTCTCCACACACTTTGTTTTCAAATCCTGTGCAGTGTCAAAATGTCATGCTAAGCATCCTAATTTCAAATCATTCCATTCCACTTTTTTCACTGGGAAAAGCTTTAACAAAATTATTTGAGTACTGATTTGATGTTATTATTTTTGAGAGACAAGGGAATTACCTTCTTCAGATGTGCTTACAAGTCCAGTAATCAGCAAGTGAACAAATGCATACAAGGAAAGAGGACAGAACTGCTCTATGGAGAGATACCAAAAGTTTACATAAAAGGCATTTCCAGGTGTCTTACTCATTCTGAGACTAAAGAGGAAGTCATTTTAAACGTCTGAATTAACTAATCCAATCAGGGGGGAAAAACAAAACTGGAGAGGAAAGAAAGAGTAAGTGGCAAATCACATATTTGGGAAAGTAATTAGCCCAAATACATTAAGTGAAAGTAATTAGTAAAAGTCACCTAAGAACCTAGTTTTATTTTCATGAGAGTTAAAGCAAAAAAAAAGTTACCTGTGGACAGCAAGTCTATCAAGAGCCAGCCACAAAAAATCAAATTTAGACTTACAATTCACTGATATTATATAAAAACAAAAATTTATTTCAAGGGTAGTACTCCTGCCATCAACAAGTAGCTTAATTGGCTGTTATTTATCACAAATTGAGAATATAACCTAAGTAGCATTTCAATAAACTAAAAGTGAAGTAAATTTGAAGATGAAACAATAGGAAAGCTAACTTCTATATTATCTATGTTATAACTTCAAACAAATAACAATAGGGAGAGGGAAACTCACCAGTTTCAATAACACATTTAGGGAAGAAAAGAATGTAAGATTTTAAGATTTTTTTTCCTTTAAAAATTCATATTATTATTTATTTCAAGTTACCACTGAATTAACAGCAATTAATTGCATAATAAGGAAACTTGATCCCTTTTGTCGCCAAAGTGTCATTAAGATCGTGTATGAAAACGTGCTTCAGACACCTTGGGAATGGGCATTCATTCTCTCAGGTGTTCAAAAGACATAGATGCATACTTTGGTATTCTGGAAAAGTAGCTCCTTCTAATACATCCAGTTAACTGCTACAGTAGCATTATCATCACCAAGCAACAAAGGGCAGTGTGTTCTGCCAACAGCTTTAGGGTGACCTTTGCAATGCTGACTAGTCCGTCAAGTTCCATCACTGAGATGCAAAGAACAGACAGGGATGGTTTATTAACTCAGGTAGGAGCAAAAGACCAGGATCCTCCAAAGGGGAAAATGTTTCACATTTAGGAGATAATTCTTTCCCTTGAAAACAGAAGCCCTATAGCATATGGAGTTGGACCACAATCTTGACCAAATCCCTAACCTCCCAACAAACTCCCAAATAACAGAACAGGATCAGGAAAATTATCTATCCTTGACATTTTTAAAGACTGCAATGAAAACTGGCTAAAAGAGGTAAAATATCATTGATGACTAGAGCTTTCCAAATAATGGTAAAATTCAGTATTAACACCAACTCAGATCTTGAAAGAGACTAACGAGAGAGTGCTGTTTTATTAAGGTAGATTTTGAGCCCCTGCCAGCAGGGTGGCATCTACAGAATTCAAGAAGCAACATCAAGGGTCTTAAAAATGACTATACTGAACTGAGAAAGTTCTTCAAGGATCACCAGTTGGAAATCTGCCTTTGGAAAGGTACTTTTAGATTAAAGAAAGTTAGCTGTGACTATGGCAAAGTGACATGCTTAAACTTGATATTCTCTTAGGGATGAACAGGCTTTGAAGCTCATAATAAACTTGAAATGGTTTTGTGGAATGTTAAGGCTTAATGTGGATGGCTGGTGCCACTGTCATGCCTACACAGCAGAAGTATGTCAACCTGGAAGAAACAGCATTAATAGCTCTGAGGTATTTAGAGTGGAAGGCTTTATTTATTTTTTTTAAAAAGAACTTTACTTTGAACCATAAGATGAATCTGTATTAAGGTTCCAACCTGGTTAACACAGCTAAAATTAAAATACTTACTCTGGTTTAGAAAGGCCTAACGTTTGCCACCCACTTAGTAGTACGTGTTATCTTCATATTATACCACCCTTAAAAAGTGTAAACACAGCGACAGAAAAATGACTGCTTTAAAATAACCTGGCACATGGAGCTATAAAACTATCTATCAAATGCAAGGTACAAGTCATATTTTATAAAAATTAATAGTATCTAAAAGGATCTATTTTTTATCCTTCATTCCTTACCACCCCTTTACTTCAGTCAGCTTCACTCCCCTTCTATTAAAGATATTTCATCTAATTCTCAGTTGAAAGGGTTCTGAGAGTGGTAAGTCGCAGCTGTGTTGATGGTGAACTTCTGGAGCATGGCATACCGACATCATTCTGACAACACTCACAGAAGCTTCGTTACAAGCTGCACCAGTCACTTGATTTGAAATACCTGACTTACTATAAAACAAACTGTTAATCTCTAGTCTTTTCTCCAGTCCAGCTCTTCTCTGCACTTTTGGAAGCAAACCAACAGCTTATTATGTTTACATCGGAGATGGCCCCGTCCTGATTGGTGCCTGACACTGTCCAGTGAAGCTGTTCAACAAGACCCTAGACAGAGCCAAGGCAGACCTACGCCCCATTTGCTGATCATTTTAACAAGATGTTCTTGTTTCCTGTTCCCACGAAAATCAATAACAGAATGACCTTCAATTTAAAATTCAAACCAATTAATTACCTGTTCTGTTGAAAATGTTGATATCTGATTTGCCTAGAGAATTTTAATTAAGAATAGATTCTTTCTTTTAAAGAGCCCCTTCCAAAAAAATATAGGCAGATCTAGAAATGCTCATCTTACACAACATAAATGATGTTATCTTGAAACAGGTATAAAATATTGGCGTTGCACGAATTAGTATGGGGAAGTTTTCCCCATGTGGTCCATCTCTTCCTCATGACATCATAATCAATTGCCTGGTAAATTACTGCAATCCCACAAAGATTCACGGCCAAGAATCCATGCTTAAAGGTAAAATGATAGCTTCTTAGAGTTGAATTCAGTTTTTCAGCTACATCAATTTATATCAAAATTCACTAAATTCCTTTTAGAGTTTAAAAATCATTCTACCTGCTACCCTTTCAACCTAAAACTCTGATATTTTTCCCCTTCATTTAAATAACTGATTTTTTTTTTGCTAATTCTTTTCATTTTTCCCCCCTTAACTATAGATCTTAAGGATAAATGCATGCATCAAAACTATCAACACCTGAAATATATTTTCTAACCATTTTAACTCTAATTTTGGCGGACAAAATGAAGAAAGAATTTAGCTGATCCCATTGGGGAATTCCTGAGATGAATGATCACATGCAATGAAACTATTATCTTCATCCATTAAAATATTATCTAAAACAGAGGTTTTTATCTGGCAGTCAGTGGACTGAACAGAGCCTACAGATGAGTTCTGTTTGGACCACACAGTTTTTAAAATATTTGGACACGTTGCCAAGATTTCAAAATCAAGAGATAGCACATAAAATCTGGATTTCTAGCTTCTTATTTTAAAAAAAGGGGGGAAGGCAGAAAATCTGGCAACATGAGCCCTGTATTCCCACCTGGTAACAATCGGCTAGAAATAAAAGATGGTTACTTCACTATTTGGGACATGGGTTTTCTGATCCACCATAACCACCTGATTCATTTTACACCGCCTCTGAAAAGCCTTTGTAAGCAATTCCTCTTCCTCAACATATCATACCATTCCAAAGAGATTATGCAAAATCTAAGAAACAAAAGGGAGCTCTGGAAGCCTACTGGGTAAAGAGTTCTACTGCCCTCTCAAAGGTAGTTAGTTCTTATCTACCAGCTGCCTAGGCAATCCATCTCCTGTGATTTACAGCCTCTGAAAAGTCCCTACAGGGTCAGCTATGAGTTATTTTCAACTCAATGACATATAACAATAATAATATGGTAGAGAAGAAGATTGGTACAGGACTGGAGAAGGTTTTGACCTGTTGTATACTTGCTCTCTAAGAGTTAGAATCAACTTAATAGCACCAAAAAACAAAAAAATAGACAGGAATGCCAGGAACAGAGATTTTACATATATATGTAAATACACATACAAAGGAATCTGTGTGTGTGTGTGCGCGCGCGCGTGTGCGCACACCCACACACGCACGCGCGCACACCCACACACACAACACCCAGTCACAGAGCATAGTCCATAGTGAGTTGCACCACAAACTAAAGGGTGCCTCTCTGGCAGTTCAAATCCAGCAATGGCTCAGCAGGAGAAAGATGGGTAACTTCATCCCATTAGATTTGCAGGCTGCAAACTCTCACTGGAAGTCAGCTCTCAGTCCAACTCTGCAGCAGGAATTCGAGTGAAAGTCTTACACAGTGGTTCTACAAACTAACTCCTGTTCCCAACCAACTGCCTCCTTATTGGAACCCCAAGAGAAAGTCTAGTATCAAGAAGAAATAATGGCAAGCTATTTCAGAGATCTACAACTATTTTATCCCTTCTTACTTAACATATTTCCTTTCTTAAGTTATCATGCACTTAAAAAAAAAACAAAACCCAAACTTTAAAAAGAAAACAGGATGTCAAGGTCACGTGAAATAGTCAAAATTAACAATGTGAGTGTGATATTATCATAGCAAATATTCATCCTCATTGGCTCCACATGTGTGGCATAATCTGATTCTTATACTTACGTTAAATGGACATTAGTTCATTGTGAAATGACCTCAGTGGCCACATTAAATTTCTTTTAAATGGGATTACCTGAAAGCAGATGCCAAGATCCAGCTCACTAGATACTTGTTTATATCTGCTTTTGTTCCCTGAGGAACTAATACAAGAAGAAGACCTTTCCTTGTTTCATTATTTCCATCTCCAATCAACAACACGACAGCATAATATATACACAACAACATATACACACACACACACATAGCTTAACAACACAAACAATAATATATTTCTATATATTAATGGATTTTACAAACACATTAAAAGGATTGTTTTTTTTCCAGAGGGGGGGGAAAATATCTTCATTTCATCTACCCACAGTCACTGAAGGTCACTACTTCTATATTGTCACAGCACAGAAGGGCTTGGATATCCTACCAAGTGTACTAAGTAGGCTCTAATCAGTCATATTTTAATTTATTAAATCGAGTGAAATTTCAGTAAGCTATAGTACAGTATTTTATAATTATGTTCCATCATTTGACTACACGCTTGAAAGATTGTTTTTTAATTAGTTGCTTCCTTCCTAGGAGAGTAGCATTTTTCTTCCATTTCACCTTAAGAAAGTAACCTTTGAAAACATGCCAAATTTACTTCACAATCAAGATGTTAATCCCCAAATTCTCTTGATTCTTAACAACTTGAACAACTTTAAGTAAACAATTCACAGAATCATAATGACCATCTTGCATTCCTTAACTCCCCAAATGAATACCCTATGTAAGTGCCATAAATGTAGTCATAGACCTGTTACCTGAACAACAGTATGATATTTTCCTGATGGGAAGACTTTTTCCTTCATTTCTATTATATGCATAAATTTAAGCAATTAGAATCAGACACCTGGAACTCAATTATTAATTTACCTCTCTGTATCATTTGTAACTTCTTTCAGAACCACCAATGGAAACAATCTTACACAGTAGCCTGCATAAAAAGGCTTTAAAAAGAACCAATTAAACCAATACCCATCTTATATTCCCCCCCCCCACATAAGATTTTGGTATAATCTAATACAATTCCAGACTTACTCTTTTTTGCATAAATGTATAACCTTAAGGGGAGACAATTAAACTTAAAAACTACTAAGTAAAATGATTAAAAAAATACAAAAAAAACAAAACACTAACATTTTAAGTGTGGGAAAAAGATTATAGTCATGCTAAGTTACCTATTCAAACACATTAAATGTAAATGTGTAAAGAAATATAGACACCCACCACCCATAAGGACAAAAGCTACCTCCTCAGGTTAATATCATACATATGGCCTGTTGGCTACAAATGTGGAGTTAAATGTTAAAAGGCTTCGGGTTTTGTTTATACTTTCTTGCTACCTTAAGATACAAAAATGAAATATGAGATAATGAATGTTTACTGTTATTTCACTTTTGTCATATTGAGGAAAGGTACTGCTATTACTTAGCTCTTTTCTTCCTTCCTGTGAATTACGAATTTCTAGGAAAGAATATACCTTAAAGAAGGGTTATGTAGAGGCTGGCCCCTTAGGAATTACGCATCTGTTAAAGAGTAAGGTAGATAGACACCAAAGCGCCAGGATACCAGCACCCCAAGAACTAGGTTATGAGAATACACAGAACATAGGTAGTGCTTTTGTTCAAGTGTTAAAAAATAAGAATTTACACAAGTAAATACAGCCCACTTCTCACTTCTACCAAAAGGGTGTTTTTAATATAATGAACTCCCAAGCTTCTCTGGTCCTGACAAAACCTGGAATATATTATACACGCATGAATGTGGCCTGGGTGCAGGATATGGGATGTGCTTGCTATCAACAGATTAACACTTAATTTTCATTACTCTAATCTTACCACAGGCTGTGAACACTCTCTTTTTCCTATTTGAACAACAATGATGCATGAAAACCCAAGCTGACAGGCAGGCGGGGTTCATTAAATGCACAAGGCCTTTACTCCCATAACACGTCTCACCTGTACCAAGCCAGGGTTCTGGCTCCCAGGCTGCCTCGGAAACAAGCTCTCCCAGATGTTGGAATGCTAGTTCCTCCAATGCCTTCCCACTTATTCTATGAGGAATGTCAAAAATAAAAATGGAAAAACTCCTTTCCATAATGAACTGTTAAAGGATTGGCAACATATTTCAACATTTACCAGTCCCAGGATTATTTTCTCAATTTGTCCAAGATACTGAAGAAAAATGCGTAGGAAGGTTGACCAAGAAATGTGTAAACTGTAGGTCTATCTCTGCCTGCTGAGTTCTAATTGAACTGTCGTCTGTGCCTGCTGAAAATGGAAATTCATAATCACTCCACGAATAACACTGAACTTCACGAAAAAGCTACGCTCATAGAATACAAAGTCTCTGAAGCGTTAAGGCAACACTACAAGTCTTAGGATGCTACCGCCTCTTCAGAGTGAGACACACACACTTGCTGCAGTTGGTGCAGCCACTGAAAAATCCTCAGTAAATCTAGAATGAACTGTGTAGTTCTCATCAATCAACCGGCAGACAAGGTCTTATCTTTCTGTGGGTCTATGGTGGCCTAGTCAGCAGGGAGCTGCGCTGCCAGCCCAAAGGCAGGTGGTTCAAATCCACAAGAAGATAGATGGGCAACATTTTATGTGATTTACAGCCTCTAAAACCCCCCTGGGGGGTCATCAATGAGTCAGTTTTAACTCTGTTGCAGTGAGTCGAGTTGGGCATGTTGTAGGACGGGGTTTATCATGACATCCTTAGCATGAGAGTAAACCTTCACTTACAGGATAAGAGCACGGTTTTGGTTTTGACTCTTTAAGGAATTCTATCTAATAAATTGAGGAAGAATAAGAAACATACTATTAGGACAGCAGCATGACTCATGGCTACTCAAATTTAGGTTCTGACATAAGGTGAAAAGGAGATGGGCTGCCCACCCCAAGGCACGTGGTTCGAATCTGCTAGTTGCTTCACAGGAAAAAGTTGGTAAAGTCCTCTCCCTTGAGCTTTGCTGCCTCTGAAAACCCACTGGCGGGTCAGCTCTCAGTCGGTGCTGATTCAGTGGTACACAACAACAACAGTCTAGTACAGATATGAACACACATAAAGCACTATAACTAAAGCAGTAGATGACCTGGCGGACTAGGATTTCGGTTCGGACAGGAGGTCAACAGAGAGGACAATTGTAGGGGGCTCTTCCTCCAAGAACACACTAATGAATGCATTCAAGGAGTAACTCTTCCCCTCGTTCTGGACATGCACACTGGTCGTGTCCACTGTCCTCCAGCACTGGCTGCAGGCACAGCACACACACAAGCTTTGTTTCGGATCCCAACTAGCATTATTATTTTTTTTTTTGCTTCCATTTCAACAGAGGAGAGGAGGGGACATATTACTAAAACTTTGCTAATGAAGGTGCTCATATCAGTTTTGTTGTTATGTCAAGCCAGCTGAAAGCAATTATTTTTTTTTGCATGGAAAATATTCATTATCGTAATTTTTTTCTCACACCCCGAGGTTTGATACTCCTATCATCTCACATTGTTGTTCACAAACGGGGAGAAAAAGGCACCTAAATAAACTTTAAAAAGACAGTCACACAAATACACATCAGTTACAGTATTAGAAGTTCTCACCATACAGGGTGGTATTGTTAAGTCTTAACTTTAACCATCTAAGAAAGGTAGTAAGTTAAAATCTATTAAATACAACATAACACTCACTCCTGGCTGCCTGTTGTGCATGCTGCATGTTTTCAATTTCTATTTAATAATGTCAACCATTAATACTGTCCCTGCCATCATTCCATTTCCCTCTTTTATATGTTTCAGCTAATTCTCATGAACTGTGATTCATTTCAAGAAAAGGTATACCTTCCACCAATTACAAGCCTGGCCTTTATTTTCTCCTTCTAAAGATGTGATCTCTTGCAGAGATGTTAATTCCAACTGTATTAAGAAAAAAAAAATTACAAACCTAAAAATTCTTTTTTAGAAAAGTAAAATCTCTCTTCAGCCAAGTACTTGCACTCAGAGGCTAAGGATCAAGTTGAGCTGCCTTTCAGCGCCTGTGAATGATAAGACTGGGCCCTTGTTCACATTTTTATCACGCCCTTAAAGAACCTTTACATAGCAACACTTAGGACAGTCTCCCTGTCAGCACTTACGCACAGAGAACCACTTCTGAGGGTGGCACCTCTTCCTCAGACCTTCGTCAGAATGATGTATTGGCAAAATGGTGCCTTATTCAATTTCTGTTCCATTGTTGATGCATTTCAGTTCCTTTATGAACTGGTGAAAGTAAAGGGGCATCAGAACGAACAGGCAAGAGGAGAATAATGTGAGAAAAGAAATCAGGTCTAAGGGAAAGAGAAAAAAGCAATAACATACAGACTAACCATGTATTTAAGATATTAAATAAGCTCTGCCAACCAAACAGAAATGAGCTTTAAAATCATCCTCTCCCCACCAGCACCCTAGACACATAACCTGAATAGGAGCAAAATAGCATCACAGTACAGAAATAGTGAATACATAAGAGGTCAGATATGCTCAAGAAAATTGGTTGTTTCAATGAGTTACTTCCTACTGTTTAAGATTATTTTCATTTTCTTAACAGAGAGAAATGAGAAACTGATGAGCTTAATTAAAGAAAAACAAAGGGGTATTAATTTGTTGTTAAAGAATCAATTCTCCTTTTTTTAATTGGAATGATGATTAATAAGCTGAGAATTTGATTTCTAAGCTAACCAGTTTGAGTAATGTGTTGTTTTTCCACAAGCATTTCCATTAGGGAGAGCTCTGTGAATCAGGAAGAGATACAAGCCTTACTGTTCTCTACATCTCTGCACTTTGTGGTATGCAAGACTATGTAGAATGTTTGAACAGAATGACAATGCTGTCTGTCCTCACCCAATTGAGCTCCAGTCATAAATTTTTCACCTTAGGGTTTGAGTGTACACTAGCAAATTTGGCAGGTCTCCTGCAGGGAATGTAAAAATTAAAAAGAAATCAATATGTTTATTTTTCCTATTCCCTCAATTTTCTTTTAAACCTGGGTAAGAAGAAGTCAGCACAAACCATGGACAGTGAAGAGATGGTCCCCTGGATGGTACAGGCCCAGGCATTCTTTCTGGGACATTACCTGCACATATTAAAAGTACTTAAGGCCTTAAACTGCTTGGTATATTTTCCCCCATCTACATTTCCCTCCATGTTTATAAATTTCTCTTGCAGAAAAAGCTCCACGCCTCTGCTATGGAATGTTTTG
Source organism: Elephantulus edwardii (assembly GCF_000299155.1). NCBI lineage: Eukaryota > Metazoa > Chordata > Mammalia > Macroscelidea > Macroscelididae > Elephantulus > Elephantulus edwardii. The sequence goes on along the minus strand of NW_006399764.1, from coordinate 15,521,035 downwards.
CTTATATGTCAGGATACAAAAGCTTTTATTTCTGAATTGTGCCCTTTCTTTATTTCATCAAAGTTTAAAAATAGATATCAATGTTCCTTGAAAGTGGCTGTGACTCCCTTTTGCAATACTCTCTCCAGAGTCCCTCCGTCAGTCACCAAGCAAACGTGGAAGGCAGACGCTCTTCCAAATAACAAAAGGGCACAATTTTTGGCAAAAAAAGGGGTGAGATCAATAATTTCCTTAGGACAACCCTTATCCTCATCGCAAACAATCTTCTGACCAAGACAAGGAAAAGGATGGTCATTCCACAGTAGAAATGCACTATTAAAATTTCAAACAGTAAAGAAATTCATTCTATATACATAACAGAACTAAGATCCCAACCCTACGTGAAGGGAAATCTTGGAAGCATTATATTCCATGTTCTTTGGACAATAACAAGCAAAGAGTCCCAGAGAAAATTCCTCTTGCTGGAAAAAGCCATTCAACAATGTAGTCCATTTCCCCTCCTACCACAAAATTCTCAGGGGGGTGGGGGGAGGAATAAATACAGGAACCAATTCAAACACAATGATTCAAATGATGGGATCAAGCTAAAATCAAATGCCCATTTCTCCTCTTCATTCCATGAACCTCGAGGTCAGAACACACCCCCTTGGCTCTGCAGAGTTACTTGCTATTCATGTTTATAATGGAAACCTCCTCAGAGGCCTTGTAGACTGAACAGGGCAGGCACCCAGTGTAACTCTGAGTGTGTGAATATACAGGAGACGGGAGGCAGCAGGGCCAGGATTTTTGCTTTTCACTGACGTGGGTGATGCTAACTCACTATCTGTAACAGCTTGTTCCTTCAGAATCAGCTCCCTGTGTCACCACGACCTGGCCAGAAAGACTAGAATGCTTTCACTATCACCAGAGTCCTTGCGATCCTGCCTTGGCTGTGACCCATTCACTTTTGTCCCAACTTCTCAGAGATGCCTTACTCAGCATCTCATTACTTAGGGAGGCTCAGCCTGCGCTCTTAACCCTGACACGGGAGTAGGAGGATGAGCTGCTGTGGTAGCCCAAGTCCCTTTACTACATTAATCAGATTTACATAAAACCATGCATGCATAATCACACTCATCAGTGAGTGCTCAGGTCCATTCCTAAATATCATTACCGAGAAACACCTACAATTACAGGTAAGATCTCCACCCCGTTAGGGAGTTATTTTCAATTGTAGTTACTTTATTCACCGGAGCCAAAAGGTCTTTAGAAATTAAGCTGGAACATAATACTAGTTTGCTGGTGATAAAATGTGAAAAAATTAAATAATTTCCAAAATTATTATCTAATATATCCAAATTCACTTAAAAAATGAAATGGTTACTAATAGTGCACAAGTTTTAACATATACAATGTACACAACTCAGAATAACTTTGTGCATGTTTTATTTGCAGTAATATATACATGAAGTAACATGACTTACCACTGTTCTTCTCATTAGAAAGTCTATAGTTGCTGTTAAAGTAAAATTAAACCTTGGAAATAGACTACAGTGTACAGGCCAATATGAAGTACCTATAACTAAGATACAATTTGTATTATAACTTCAACTCAAATATTCCTATTTTAGTGTTTCCATGATCAGTGTGGATGCTGGGAATGAATTACACTTGGCTGCATGTTTACAGTGAAAATTTCCAAATTAAATCATATTATCACTCAAACTAGAGAAGAGCTTAAGTTGCAGTTAACAACACAGGAATTCAACAGGCTACAATTACATGCCTCCTGTTACATTTATTTTAGCATCAAGACTTTGTAACTTCGGCCTCTTTAATCCTTTTTTTACTAAGTCATGGCTACCAAAACACCAAGTGTATATAAAGGGAAGAAAAAAGGTGAGAGAGAAGTGCAGAATGGGAACTGGAGATGTGTGATGCCTGATCAAGTAATTTTCAAAGGTCATTAACTATCAACTGCATTACTCGTAGGCACTGATTAATAAGAATATACATCCTATAGTAAAAGGGAGCCACAACCACAACTCAAGGAGAAGAGGGTTTAGGATAAAAATATTTCCTATGACCATCACAAAGACTCCAGTCACAATATACAATTAGGCATCTGACCTGTAAGGAAGACTGTACATGTGTCTTTCAAATTGCTAGTGAATAAACATTCAAACAATTTTTGGGGATAGAAAGTCAAAGTCAAAATTTCCATTCTAAAATACAGATTCCATAAACTGAGACTCTGCGTGTATCTAAATTAATGAGAAGTAGTAAAAGGCTATGTGGGGCAGGGGGGGGAAACCCTGTTTTCAAGCATGTGCCCATCTGAGCAATGTTATTACATATTTCTTATAATAGAGTTTATTTATCATTTCTCTGAAATGTGCCAGGTTTTATATTAGTAAGGAAGTTTGCTTTACTCTGCCATATATCTGGTGAGCAGATCCTCTGGTATTAATATAAATCGTTGATTTAATTTTTAGCTTTCTTGATTTGCCCCTCACCTATCTAGGAAATGATTTCTCTGCTGATAACTAACACGCCATGCTAATGAGAGAATCTAATGCACAATAGAAAAATGTCACTACTAATAATATTTGCATGAAGTTAAATAAAGCAACTCTAAGAGAATGTCAGACAGTTGTTCTTTAATAAGATACAGTTTCACAATGAAATTATGTTGTTAATTTTGTTACATCATTGGGTGAATCCTAAATTACTACATAATGATGCAGAGAGTCATTTATAATTCTAACATAGTATTTCATCCTCTCTGAAAAGAAATCTTATTAAGGGATTTACATTTTATTTGAAACAGGTTATATGTACCTCACCAGTCATAAAAAAGTAAATATTTCTAGTATTGTATAACAGTGTGGGCAAACCTTACTGGGGTTTTTCATTTCTGAAAAGATCTTAAAATATTTTTGTAATATGTTATCCCTTGAGATAGGGAAAAGAACTATATTTGCTAATCTCACAAATTCACAAGTATTCATAAAAACAGACAAATTACTTTCCAAAAGCATTAATGCGGGGGAGGGGGGATAGCCATACATAGGCCTTGTTTTCTGCTTTTAACAATAACTCACAAGGTTAAAAAAAGAAAAATAAGCTTTTGGACTCAAGTCGATTATCACAGAAGATGAGCAAAGGGTTTCTGGTCATTCTCGAGCTGTCAGTGATCAAAGTAACCCAATGAAGAACTCCCATTTCAAAAGTCAAGAGCAGTGCCCTGAAGGTTATCAAGTGTTCTTCTGTATACAAGGGGGAAAGAATCTCATCTGAGAAAACCTAATTACAACATAAGAGAAAAAGGTGAAGAAAAGCAGGAAAATATAGTCAATTGTCACGTCTGAAACTTCTGGTAGATAATTTATGAGCAAATAAACCCACCAAACTTAAAATTGTGAACTGTGATGTCATTTGGTTAGTAACTGACTAATGGAAAGATTTCTATGTAAACAAATTCAACTTTATTCATATGAAACAAAGAAACTCCCTCCCAAAAAAATTGTATCCCTATCTATCAGGTTACCTGCAGAAAACATAAACATAGATAAATGCCTGCATTCATGAAATAATTTCTTTTACAAGTTTCTGTAAATACTGATGCTGAATTCTCTCTCATTTATGAAACCTCATCTTTATTGTTCAATAAAATAATCATTGTAAATAGTATCATTTTATACTATTAAAGAAAACATTCAAATTTTACCAAAAAATTGCTCAAATAATTTTATTCATTTCACAACCTATATATATTTTAATTAAAAATTACAATAATCATAAACTACAAAAGTATATTTATAGCTTGGAAATGGAATAGATCAAATTCTGAATAACTAACTGATGGGACAAACTTTTATCTACAGAAAGACAAAAGCTGGCTTAATGTGAGTCTTGAAACTAATATTCCTTGAAAGTCTTGGCTTCAAGAGATGTCATTTTAAGAAAAGTCACATGCACACACATATATGCATACAACTGAATCAGCACTGTTGCTAAAACACAGGTAAGGAAAACAAACAATTATACTTGTACAATAGCTGTCTTTAGATTTGCACATAGTTTGAATGTAGTTTACACAGTATTCAGACAAACTGAAAAAAGTAATTCTGAAGGAGAGGGTGAAAAATATATAATTGCATACCCTCTGATAACTTGGGCTACAGAATTGCATGAGATATAAACATTTCTAATGCACAGGGAAAAAGGTGGGATAACTATGTAAATATGTAAAGAAAATAAAATAGTTAAATGGTAATTTTTTTTCTGTTTATTGTACTACTCTGCTTAGGAAAGTCTAATTAACACGAAGTAGTTTAAGATCACATCCACTATGCATAAAAAACTTTCTTGTATTTCTAATCTCTCCACAGACACTCTCTTATATATATGCATGTACACAGGAAAGTACAAAACAGATCCTCATATACCCACCGAATCAAACAGCTGGATCAAAGGCACTACAATAGCTTAGTTATGTAACTTTCTTTCTCTGAGCGATTTCCAATTATTTTCCCAATTCTGACCAATCATTTATATAATTTACCTCTATTTGTTTTTAGCTTAAATGTTTTCCAGGACTTAAAGGCTCCTTAATATTCAAATCTACTTGGAAATGGGCTATTGCCAAAGAAGCAATCTAATACCATCTATGTGGTTCAATAGCCATTTATCAATTGATCTTTATCTCTATCTGGTTTTATTAACTCTTTTCTAGCTAGAGGGAGACCTAGCCACTCATCCTTTTCTTCCTTTTTGTTTTCCTCTCTCTCACACACACCCCCACACACCCACACACATACACACATCTCTCCACTTCTCAGTGAAGTGCCTTAAGATGACATCTAATTTAAAAAGTGCCGCACAACTTGTTTGGTCTTAAGGTCACTGAAAACACAATCTGTATTCCAATTATGAGAGGGTTCCCCAAGAAGGAAGGTGGCTTAGGAACACCCCACTGAAAGCATTCTGCAATGGCAAGGGGTCATCTCTAAGAAGAAATGAACTTCTAGTTGCAAGAATAGGAAATTGCTGATGAAGAATTGCTTATTGGGTTTGTGTTGATTGCATTTAAATCCCAACTTACTGTATCAGCAGTAATCAGGGTCCCTCTACAGGATATATCAAAATACACCTTATTCAAATGCATTTCATCCTACCTACAACCATGCCATTAAAACTAGGGCTAACTAACCACGATATGCATGTCTGGCTGTATGCACTATCTAATGCACATATGATTTCCAAACTTGTGATCGTTAAATGCTTGACAAGTTGTTTTCTTACCTCATTATCCATGTTTTTAAAACCTAATTAACTTAATAAAGTGTTTCATTCGCAGGAACTTTTATCACCAAACCCTACCCCCCCCACCCCCGATTTTATTTAAAACAAAACAGTTATCGTTTTAATTTAGTGGAACAACATCAATTTCTTAACCACCGCCATCTGCTTGAAAAGCAAGAATATTTGTCAGGAACACTTTGGAGGAGCCTGGATGTTACTATCAAACTAACTCTTGCTTTGTGTGGGTTTCGTGCAGGGATCTGAAAAGCCAGCTTGTCTGGGAGGGAGGCACCAGGGAACTTCCCTCCCTGGCTTGAGCACAGTCCAAGATGAAAGTTTCTGGGCTGTTTCCCCTTCGCTTCCTCCCGCTTTCGCTCCCCCTCGGAGCAGCAGAGCCAGCAATTGTGCAAGAGGAGCCCGGGCGCGCAGGGCGCAGGGCGCGGAGTAGCGCGCGCGTGGTACGAGCTGCCGGCGCCGGTGATTAATGACGAGCTCCCGCTGGCCTCGCGCTAGCTCGGCGGCTCTCTGGGCACAGCCGGTCCGCCGGCCCCACCGAGGAGCGGCTCTGGGGAGGACGCCAGGCTGCGCCCGCTGTGAGTGCGCGGGAGGG
>NW_006399764.1:15504307-15515033 GCF_000299155.1 Elephantulus edwardii | reverse complement strand
GGCGGCGCTTCCTGCCCGGCGCGCTCCAGCTCTGCCTCCAGCTGCTCCCAGCCACAGCCAGGCGTGCAGGCTGCGAGGAGGGGCCCCTGCATTTTATGACTGTTTGCTTGGGGAGCCTACCCGGGAGATAACAGCCACTTGGATGAAGTGGTTAATACAGCAAGTAAGAGCCATTTGTTGGGGGATTGCTTAAAAAAAAAAAAAATGGGATGGGGGACAATCCAGAAAACTACAAAATAAATTCAGTCTTCCCAAGAATCAGGCTGCACTGAAACTTTACCAAATGCCTTTGCTTTCTTTTACTTGACTATCTTTCCCCCTTTCCTCTTAAGGAGCCCTTAGGGAAAGCGTGGAGCATATTCCAGTGGCACCGCTACGACAAAAGGGACCCTAACTAGGAAGTGGTAACATTTGTTAAATATTCATAAAGAAAGAAGACCAAAACAAAAAGTACACATAGCAATTCAAGGCTTCTTATGGAAAAAATGAAAGTAACTTACCTGTTGGGACATTCTGAACAAGAGGTTAGTGTCAGCGTTCTGCCATGTCCCCATGAATCCTGGCTCAGCCGCTGTCGTCCTGGTTCCGAACTGCATGGAGTTGTCAGTACAGGAGTCTCTTAAAGTCAAGTCTCTTGCCCTCTTTGGCTCTCTGTCTCTCTGTGTGTCTCTTTCTCTCACATCCACTTCTGCCTCTTCTGACTGAAAAGTGAAGGTGGATTTTTTGAGCCTCTTGGCAGCCAGTAGCAGGAGTGTAGTGTAGTTAAGAAGCTGGATGAACTGTGCATTTCATTTGGGAAGGGGGAGATTTGGGGGAAGGGGGGGGGTCAGGGTTTCTTTCGCACCTTCTGCACAGACACCCCTATCATTTATGCATAGATTGTGACTCCCCAAGCTTGCCTTTGCTCGGTTAACAGCTGCCTGTCAGGTGTGCAGGCAGCACTGGAGACCCAACCATCAGCTTCAAACTCCCAGCCACTGCATGTCATTGGATAACAGAGCGAAGAGTCAACTACACCGTTCCACTGTCAGGCACCGAATGACACCCTGCACTAACCCTTCTCAGATGCACAGACACACACAGGCAGACTTCAAGTAGTACCTTGATCACAGAGCACAGGGCGAGGACAAGTTGGGGCCCTACCCCATACCTGCCCCAACAATGCTTTTTGATAGAACATACTATATCTGACATCAGTCTTTAATATCTCTAAACTGTTAGGTGGTTTTGTTTTCCCCCTAATAACGCTGGAATGAAGTTAAAGCTTTAGCTGTAAGAGAATATAAAGTTGGCTCAGCTGTTGTGGAAATGCTAGCTTCTAAAAGTCATATACTATGCGCTAGGCTATTTATATCCACATATAAACTCCTAGAGAAAATAATATACATACAGACACGACCTTACACTCCAAAAAGTAAATAAACCTCACAGGGTTTTTTTTTAAACGTGTAAGAAGTACAGTAAACATTTACAAAATAAGTATTATTTAATATTCAATACCTTGGGCTATTAATTACCAGGCTGGATGTTTAGTAATGAAAAACTTTATACTAAAAGGGAAAAAAGACTTTTTCTTAAATCTCAAAAGCTGGGGGGTGGGGGTGGGGGAAGCCTTTGTTAAAAATTTCCAAGCATTGTGAGACATCTACAATATCCTTTCAAATCATAAAAAAAGAAAAAGATGAAGATAAAACCTGTCCCACTCAGGCAAACAGTAAGGAAAATAAAGCTCCATTTTTCATTCAAGATCTCCACAGAAAATTCCATAAGGTTTTTCTGCCTGATATAGCTTCAGTGGCATGTTGTATTTTTTAATTAAAACAAAACACCTTTTTATTATATATGCTTTATCTCACTTACTTATGAAAAAGCAAAACTGTAGAAAATGCATTGTAAACAGTCACTTCAAATGGAAAGCTAAATTCATGCCATCTCATAAAAGTAGTCAGCAAGAAAAAGCCATCCTTCCTAAACTTAAAATGTAAGGAGCATTAATCTTCGACCACCTACAAATATTGAGGACAAATGTACCACTCTCCCTGTTCCTTCTTAACTCAAGAATAACAATAAACCTTACTCTCTCCAACAACAAAAGAAACAGAAAAGAGCCTCAGTGGCAGCTCTGTGTCATTAGTGGACAATGAGAAAAGATGAGAAAACATACACTATGTTGACACAAATGTGCCTTCCCCTCTAGAACCGACATCTCCTGAAAGCTTTTCTGTTAAACTTCCCTCCAGTTCACCACCATTAAGCACAAAAAAAGTCTCAAAAGCAGCAAATTCAATATCTGAGAAGAAACAAACAAGAACCCAAAGAATTGTTGCCTTAAAATATATTAAGTCCACCTGTGGTCAATAAAAATATTCTTGAAGGGGGGAGAGCGGGAAAAGCCCCTATGAGTCAATTGTCAACCGTGACTGTACCTTTACAGCTAGCTATTACCCACTTAAACTCCCTCTAAAATTTGCTAGCCTCTTGATTTCTGAAGTGGCACTCAGTGCCTCAGTCAAGCTGCCTGCTCAGCTCCTGACCTTCCCACTAATGGCTGTTATTTGTGGGAGGCTTAAGGACACTGTCAATAGCAGGCTTCCTCCTCGCTCCTCTCAGGCTCTGTTGTATCGCTTTGCCTACAAGCTCTCTCTGCCTCTGCCTCTTCTTCCAGCCCCCACCTCCTCTTTCTTCCAGTCCTGCAGTCTTCCTTTTCAGGTATCCTCCCACCCACACCCTACACGTGCCGGCACACACACACACACACACAACACACAAAAATCAACTATCATGCAGCAGCAAGCACCTGCAGTAATAGACTCTTTTATTAAAACTGTTATTCTGCAAGACTTGAAATTCCCCGTGGACCGGGCCATGTCAAAGCCGATATAATTAACTAGAAGCTCAGCAACGGATCAATTACCAGACAAGCAAGTGATAGTGAAATCAATGAAAGATCATCAGCCACATTATCAATGTTGCAACTCATTAGGGTAAAACTGAGAAATGTGCTCAAAGCGAGCCCAAGCAAGGTGGCATTACAAAACAAAGGGCTAATTTGGAGACCCTGCTGTGAACAATCTGTAACAGAATTAGCCTTTTTTCCCCCTAAACTGCACAGCTCCGTAACTAAATGTGACAGACTGAGAGAAGCAGTTTATTAAGACACCAACCCCAAGTTTATTTAGTTCATAAACTCTCCTAGAAAATCAATACAGTCTGTACAGGGTTATTAGGCTGACTAGCTAATACATCCAAATCTGGTCTGCCCAGCCAGCAGTCTTCTGACAAAATGCTACCCAAAGCAGGCAAAGGGAGAGCTCTCAGGTACCAAGGTCTGAGGCTGCTCTCTTAAGAGTTCTGCAGGCTAACTCTGACCTGCACAGGACTGCGGCAGCCCATGCCTCCAGAACACTAGGCCGTCTTTTTCCTGAGGTTTAAATTCTTTTCACAAGATATTTCTCCTGTGACACTGCACTTGCTAAATGGAGTTTGATCATTCAGACAAGATCTCAACCAATTGGTAAGGCTAATTTACAAAGGGAACAACTTCACATACTAACAAATAATACTAGGTGCAGCGAATCCTAACAAATAAGTAAAACAATACTACAACCTGAAACTACCTAATCATGCTGGCTTTTATACATTCCAACATTCTTTTCTTTTTAAAGAAATAGCTGTAAATACAAATTTGACCCTTTCAGAAGCTCAGAAAACACAGGATTTGTACTTGCCACTCATAGATAGATAGATAGATAGATAGATAGATAGATAGATAGATAGATAGATAGATAGATAGATAGATAGACAGACAGACAGACAGACAGACAGACAAAATATACTAGCTGGAGTACTTGTTCTTCAGACAGAATGCTATATAGCAAGTAGACAAAGGGAACAGGTACAAAAAGTAAATCTACAAGGCACACACTTTTCTGAGTTTTCCCATTGGCCACAGAGTCTCCAGAGTGAAGAGAGTAACTATTTAGAATCCTTTAGAAGACTATAACTTAAGAATGGAGTGTTGCGGAGGTGGGCGTTAACTTCCATAATTATTGCATTACGCTGTCCTGAGTCCATATATTTCAGGTTAAGGAATTACAACTACTACACCCCGGGTATTGGCTCTTCTGATGAGAGAGAGGAGGACCATCGATCTTCCTAAGTACACCAACTAGAGCTAAATGCACACAAGTTATTAAAAACATTACGAGATGGAGCATACCTCCACATGACCACAAGTTACAACAGAAATAATAATATTACACTTAGACAAATTAGGTAACTCAAATGTATTTTACGTTAAGACAGCTCAGACAACGAAAGGGGGTGGGGAAGAAGCGATCCTGGATGTTTATGTTGTTTTAACAATTAAAATGTTCTACAGCATCAAGAAAAAGGGAACAACCCACTAGAATGTCTTCAGCAGATTGGTTCTAAAATATTCTGTCCTAAACTTAAAAAAACATCTTTTAACAGTTCTTTACTAAAATCCAATTTATAGATTGCTGTAACTACTAAACCCTTTTCTCATAACTTTTTAGCTGACACCTTATTAAGAACTACATACTTCATTTTCTGGAGCAATGGATATTAAAAAAGTTCAACGTCCACATTCTAAACCTTTTCTATTCATGCCAGTGTTTGGGATAGTAATTTAAAGTTGTAATTACAGAGAGATATTATTTTTTAAACCCTTTTTGCATATCACTACATACTGTGCGTGTACCCTCAATGAGATCCAATTAGTTGAAAGGAATTTGCATTTCAGTTAGTGTGGGATAACAAGACTGTAGGGAGGCACAATGCAATTCCACCAGCAGAGTGGGGAAGAGAGTGTTCTTTCTAGTTAGCTCTGTAAGCAATAATTCCTACAACTGACTGGTAAAACGTTGCTGATCTTTCACAATATTTGGGCACAAAGATGAAACTGGGGGTTTTCATTCTTTCCTCTATAAATAAGCAAAGAATAAAAGTCACGTGCTGGTAATAAAGTCAGCCATCATTAATACCTAAAGAAATGAGCAAAGGATTTCATTTGGCATGTAGGTGGGGTTTTTGGTCTATCGTTATTTAATCTGAGAAAAGCAGGGAGGTGTAGTGTGTGGTGTTTTGTTCTTTTCTTAATACTTATTAATGATTACCTTATAAGAGCTTCACATTCTTAAATTTTGTAACTTAAGGGCAGAAAAAGTTGACAGAAGCAGTACTATTAAGTACACTGAGGTTTGGTGAGGAAGAACTCAAGAATTTTAATGTTCCTTGCTGCCTTTCAAACAGTATAAATCTAAAGGCAATATAACATAAATGCATAGTTTCAATACACAGCTTAAAAGCACACCTAAGGCTTCACAGGTTTTACTGAACAATACCTGTACTTCCCTCAGTTCATTCGGGCGGCTGTTAACAGATTCCGTAATCTGTAATGGCAGTAAACTGGCCTTTGCTCTTCTTTGATTCACTATTCATTTCAAGGCTGGGTTAAAGATCAGTGGTTTTTCATGTGACACACGCTGGTATTCATCTAATGGCTTGTCAAGACAAAACTGTCCCTGTTCTTGCCAAAATAATAAAAATGATGCTCCACGTCGCATGACAATCAGCATTTCCTTATGGTGAAACAACTCAAGCATTTGTAATGACTTATTTCATAGGGAAAAAAATCTTCAACTGACTCTAAGTCAATCTTGCACGAAGAGTGAGTGAGGTTGCCATTCCTAAAGATTTTTTAAAAATCTGACCCTTTCTGGACTTTAAGGCAGCATGTAAACTAGTGTCAAATCAAATCAGATATTACCATATAAATATTATGCCGAAGATACACATTCCTATCATATTAAGATACAGAATTTAATATATGCAAATTATGCTAAGGCAACAGACTAGGCACAGTCACTGAGGTGGGGAAGAGGACCACTGAGGAAATGTCATCTTTCTTGAGAACAAAGTATGGGACTTGCTTTGCAACATCTGCTGGGCCATGTGAAATGTTAACAGATGTCTTAAGTGGGAAAAAGAAAGGAAAAAAGAACTAATAAAGAAAAACCTCCTCTGAACAGATAATCCACCCAAATTTCCATATTTCTGAGGAAAAAAAAGTTGACAGCAACCTTTTTCCCTTGTGAAACCTGCCATCCCTACATTATTGTGTAAAGTTTCATTTTCTCAGTGTAGTTAAAGACTTTTTTTGACTCACTGTAAACAAAAGAATAGAGGAAAAGTAAAACTAGCAGCAGTAATTTTCATGGAGGTTTTCCCTTTGGGAATAATTATATCATAATCTAAGCTGCCTGTTTTCCCTTGATTCACATATGTAATTCAATGAGAGGACAGAAAAGGTTCACTCCCCTCACTCTCTGCCTCTCTCTCATACACACACACACACACTCACACACACACACCCCCCCTACTTGCAACTTGTGAGTGAAAAAAACCTGGAACTAACAGAGAAGCCCTCAGGTGATCACTCATCCAGACACAATTAGGTGTTCATCTTCACAATTAGGATTTCACCTATTGTTGACACCCTAATCTTTCCACTATCTACTGGCTCCTAATTTCCATTAGGGATAAAACCTCCCCTTCTTTCAACAGTCAAATGTTCCAGAGCAGATAATAAGAGAAAACTTTTAGAGTATACTGTTTGAACTCAGTATTTAAATTTTAAGGAAGCTTGAAAGCTTTACTTTCTTAGTTAACAATAATTCTTTGTGTTTCAATTTATGAGATGATCTACACACACTTGAATGTAGCAGCCTTTAATGCAGATTAAAAGTATGATGCATGCATGCCAACCACTGAATCTCATCGCCCAGTGCCAGTTTCGCGTATAAGGGAACTGATTTTACACCTGTATTCTTCTATAAATCTTCCTCTATGAGGACACTCACTTGATTGCCTGGTCTGTTAAAATCTGGGAAAAGAATTTGTTAACAACATAGGGATTCGTTTAGGGAGCTCTGGTGGCTGGGTGGCTATTAGCTGCACAGCCAGCCCAAAGGCACACAGTTCTAATCTATCAGCAGCTCTGCAGCAGAAAGACGGTCCATCTCCCCTTGTGTGACTAACTGCCTCTGAAAACCCACTGGAGGGTTGGGTGAGCTATGGGTTGGTTCTGACTCATTGGCGCATAACTACAACATGAGTTAACACACTCAAAAGGGACCTAAGGATCTTTGTAGATGCAAAAATAAGGGAAGGGGTGGAGAAGTGTTGTCGTTTAGGATTGCCCATCTCAACCACTCTTCTGTGAACGTCTGTTTGAGAACGGTACGTGCTGCTTCATGTTTATACCTCCACCTTCTCCAGAGGCTCTGGCAGCCTGGACTGAGCATTTCAACACATAGAAATTTCAGCCAGAAGAGGTGACAGATTTCAGGGGACAGGGACAAGGTCCAGATGTTAAGTAGATGTGCAGGCATATCTTGAGTTTTTAGCTGGGTTTCTTTTTTCTGCTAAAGAATGATGAGTACTCAATATAATAGTTGTTCTTCAGGAAAACCACATCAGAGTATAAGGCCAAACAAAAATATGCTAACTGCCATATAAAAAATATTTATCACTTATAAACTGGAGCAATGAAAACATCATTATGTGACCAAAGATTAAAAAAAATAGAGGTCCTAACACAAAGTATGATTAGGACAAAAGTTTAAGTCACTTTGAACCCCTAACAGTGTCCCTTTACATAAGAGAGAAATCACTTTGCAACAAGTGTGTTTGTATCAACTGTAATAATCAATATGTCTCATATCTGCGGATAGCCTACAGCATCTAGTGTCCTAGAAACACATCAAGGAAATGTCCAAATGTCATAATCCCTGATGATACTATGAAGATAATTAAAAATGAAAATATTTGGATAGAGTGTGGTAAAGGACATTGTTTACCAAATGTATGGAAATGATGAATCTTTAGATTCTTGATAGTCAAAGGTACTAAAGCATGCAAAATCTCCTGCCAAAAAAGTACATTTCCCATACATTGCTTTAGTTTAAGAGAGGGACACGTGACTCTACTCATCATCTCCTCTCAGGTGAACATTCTACCATAACCTGAAATCAGCGTTTTAGGAGGAAAATCGTCAAGGGAATAAGGAACTAGTGACAGGTTTCTCCAAATGAATGTTTAAAAACAGAGTAAGGGGCATGGAGTCAGAAATGACTTGTATTATCATAAACAGTTGCAAAGTTGTAAAGATCATATTAATTTATTTGGCTACTTGCTTCTAAAGTCTCCAGATCAAGAAGCCTGCAGTTTTAGAAAAGACATCGTAATATTAGTGTACATGACTGTCAGCAAATGGCTTGGAAAAGACTGATATAGTGCAAAGTTTCATGACTTCTAAAATTATTGTTGCTGTGTACTGTCGAGTCGGAACTGACCCACACCTGACCCTCCGGCAGGTTTTCAGAGGCAGTTAATCGTACAGGAGGAGACTGTCCATCCTTCTCCCACTGAGCAGCTGGTGGCCTTGAACCACATGCCTTCAAGATTTCAGCACCGAAAATTTAATAATGCACTTAGTATTCTGACACACAAAAAGCAACACCATAGGTGGTGGAGGTGGTGGTGGTAAAATACCTCTGCGTTGTCTACAACTCATAGTGACCCTATGAACAACGTAGTGGAACCTTGCCCTAACCCCTTAAATGCAATTCATTGACCTAAAGAAGAAATTGTAAGAATGAAATACCAATATACTCAATAGTTAAAAATTCTTCAAGAGACTCTCTTCCTAACAACTGGTGACAAGTTGGTTCTAACTGGTTCTAATTCACAACAACCCTACCTGACGGACTAGAAAGGCCCTTTTAAGAAAGGAGAGAAGAGAGGTGGTAGGTTCGAACCACTGACCTTTTGGTTAGAAGCCAAGCACTTTTAACTTGTGCCACCAGGGCTTCTGTATTATGAATACATATATAAACAGAGAAAATGTTACCACAAAATTTTAATGAACTTAGAGGCTGTTTCCAAAACGAAGAATCCTCAAAGTTGCCTCAAGTTTGAGACTATGAAACTGAAAACAGAAGGGGGGAAGGGAATACACAATAAACCAATCTCTTAAGTCTCAATAAGAATGCTCTTCATTCAGAAAATACTGTTTTGGAAGAGGCCCATGGGAAACTTTTGGGGTACAGGTGATGTTTCTCAGGGTGGTTGAGGTTTTCACATAACAATGTCTCCTGTGCTAGCAAGAGTTACAGAGCAAGGAACTACATGTAACAGGAAGATGGGTGTAAAAGGAAAAGGGTGAGAGAACAATGAGGTGAGCTAGAACTCAGCTATACAGTGGGAGTGTGACCATCTCCACGTGGTGTACACAGACAAGGAAGAGAGCCCACTCCACTTGCAAAGCCTCAGCCACATGACATGGGATCCCGAACACGTTGATGGCAGTCTTACTCCTTGAGCCTGTCCTCTGATTTCTAACTGTGACCAGTGAGGGTGGAGCACTTGCTGAGAGACTGGTAGAGGGAACTGCATATCATATACCCTTGCAGGCCGCATTTACTTTAAAGCACTAAGTACATCAAGAGAGACTTTTTAAAAGGAACAGTTGCAAATATACATCTCAGACCACCCAAACACTTTTTTTAAGGATTTAATAGTCTCCAAGGATGACAGCAGCCAACAGTTAAATAAATAACCCTTGGTAAGAAAAGTAACAATGTGGGAATAACTGAATAATGTAGTCATTCATAAAGGCTATAGTTCTGATGTAACTGGCTCAGTTTCTGGTTCAAATGATTGTTGATGTTTTTGTTCGGAGAACATCATGCTGGGAACGGTGGAAGGTAAGAGAGAGGAAGTCTTTCAGCAAGACAGACTGCCACAGTGACCGTAACAGTGGGCTCCAATGATTAGCACTGGGCTAATCACCAAAGAGTTGGCAGGCTGAGTCCATGCCCAGGTGTTTTAGAGGACAAGGCTGGCAATCGGCTGCGAAAGGATCACAGTCTTAAGATCCTTCCGTCAGGAACACAATTCTGAACTGTACAGTGGGGTCCCGATGACTTGCAACTGAGCCAACAGCAACAACTCTAATATTCCTTATTATAAAAAAGATACTTAAAAAAAATAGAGTACCTGGGCTCATGGGCTGGTCGAAGAAGAGCCAAGTTTGTCTTAGGGGAAAGATATAAACAAGAGGCTCCCTAGAGGCAAGGATGGTGAAACTTCGTCTCACCTACTTTGGGCTTGGTCTCAAGTGGGGTCAGTCCTTGGAAAAATACAACACACCAGAAAAATGGAGGGCCAGAGAAAGACCCCATTCTATGGAACAGACAGTAAGAACTCATAATAAAGGACATGGAAGATTACACTCGACTACAAACCAAATGAAAGAATGGCATAGTTATCTCCTTCTGAAAATATTAAGTGTCAAGAAGACCTTCTGGAACGCATATCCTATTAATACATGCAATCGTCTTGAACCATAATCAACTCAAGGGAAACAGTTTTGGTTGGCTTCTTTGTTGGTTTGTTTGTCTGTGTTTGTTTGTTTGTTTGACTACACAGTACTCCATAAAAGAAGAAGATCTGTTGTGATGCTGGAGAAGGGAACTGAATATCTATAGACTGCCAAAAAAGAAACAGAAATCCAAATAGATAGTCTTGGAAAAGATGCAGTCAGAGTGTTCCTTGGAGGGAGCATGACCACACTTCTTTCACACCCTGACTATGTTGCTGTTATTGTTGTATGTGCCTTCCAGTCGTTTGCGACTCATAG
>NW_006399764.1:15451767-15503267 GCF_000299155.1 Elephantulus edwardii | reverse complement strand
AAGATCCATCTAACATCAGCTACAATATCCCTAGTACCACGACCCCTTCTAAACCCAGCCTGGACTTCTGGCAGTTCTCTGCTGATGTACTGTTCCAGTCATTTTTGGATAATCTTCAGTAGGATCTTGCTTGTGTGGGAAATCAATGATACTGTTCTGTAGTTTCCACACTCAGTTGGGTCACCCTTCTTTGGAATGGGAACAAATATAGATTTCTTCCAGTTAGTTGGCCAAGTGGTTATTCTCCAGATTTCTTGGCACAACTAGGTGAGGTTATTCCTTGGAAAGGGACACCATGCTTGGAAAGATGTACTGACACTGTACTTCAGCAATGGTCTCTAGTGTCTCACAGAAGATGAGGATGGCACAGGATACAGCAGGTTTCAGGATGGCTGTTTATAGGGTCACTAAGAGTCGTACTCGACTCGACAGCACCAAACAAGAATTGTTAGTACAATCCATAGGAAGTTGTTCTGCTATTAAAAGAAAATCTGCATCTCACTGGCAGTTCAAATCAACCAGACGGTTTTTACAAGAAACATGGACTGTACGTTCCCATGCGATGCACTGCCTCGAAAGACCAGGGATACCCTCTAAGCCGGTCCTAACCCGAAAGCAATGAGCAAGGAGAAACTCTTTAGAGTTGCTGTTCATCCTTTGCCTAACAAAAATCAGACAGCTTGACATAAACAATTAATAAATTAGAGGCCAATTAGGGAGCTATTATAATAATCTGAATAAGATTATTATACAAAGCATTTTGTGAAAATAAAATCAAGAGTACAGGAACAATTGACGAGATGTGAGCTGCAGAAGAAGGAAGGGTAACTCTAAAGCTCGGATATTCCAAGCACGAGCGAATGTTAGCGTCATCAACAGAGCTGGAGGAGCTGGTTTGTGAGATTATATATTGAGCTCACACCATGCAGGTGACACAAAAAACAAACAAACAAAAGAGACACACAAAATCTTCTCACTGCTGTTGAGTCTGAAGCTCCTCATCTTTAACCCTTCACTGGAGTTCCCGAGGCTGTGGGTTACACAGGCAGAGACTTCCTCTCCTTCTCCTGCAGAGCTGCTAATGGATTTGAACCACTAAAGAGGTGTAGCCTTTGGGTTTACAGCACAATTGCCTCCAGACTACACCACCAGAGCTGCCCAAGTCACTATGCAAAGAAAAATGCCCTGAAAAGTACTCATTCTGGAGTTAACACACGTGTGGGCCATCTACACAGAAATAACGCAAGACCAAAAGAGAAGATGGTCAGGCTGACAACTTGGGGAACTCCTGTGGTTACTGAGAAGAAAACACTTTAACAGCAACACTCAATTTTAAAACATAATATATGGCAAGGGAAGGCAGGATTTGCAAAGGTTTTCAATATTTTACAAAGCAATAGAGTATTCAGAATAAAGTCAAAGGCTGTAGTAGGCAATAATAATATATTTAAGAGTAAACAAAACAATAAAAAAAATAAAAAACTTGATTAAGGAGGAAAGGGAAGGCAGAGATATGGAAGCTGCTGCTGTAACTGAAATGACAACGCAAGGCTTTGATGGGCCTCAAATATACTTAGTTCTGGTTGTGCAGGGTTAAATATATGACTGACTGCCAGAAGTTCAGTGGGTCAAACTCACACAGTGAATTTGGGCCACAGCTGTGGCGGTCAGCTTCTTTAATGATAATAACCTTGGGAACTCTGTAGGAGTTAGTTCTCCTCTGTCGTATAGGGTCTCTATGGCTTGGAATTGAATGGGCAGTGTTTGAAGTTCAGGTAAATAGGTAACCATTATACTGATATTCTTCACTTATTTTTGTGACTAAAATATTTTGTATATTGTGTTATAGAAGAGATGCTTGAGTGGACTGAAAGGTGCAGAAGATTTAGAAACCAGATTGCAAGCGGCTAATAAGACATACGCAAACTGTAAAGACAAAGAGATGGAGGAAAAGCAAGGAGCCATTGGAGTAGTTGGGCAGAGAAAGTAAGAGAGGAGGTCTGAAATGCTGGCAGGGACTGAGAGAAGTTGTATTGGTGCGTTGACAATTTGTTTTCACTACAGAGAAAAAAGAGGCTATCAAAGGCAAGGGGACGAAGCCAGCTGAGAAAAGGATATTGAAGATCTAAGCCGGAGGGAAAATGATATAAAAGGGTCCTACGAGAGGGTGTGATCAAGAGCACAAATGAAATGCGGGTCCCTGGAGGGAGAAGAAATAAACTTTTTTCTCAGAAACCAAGGCTAAGAGAGATAGAAAATATTTTGTGGTTGAAAAAGATATATATATACTACGAGCACTCATATCAGGAAGCCAATTCACTACCCATCTCCCACCTAAACTGTTCCCTTGTCGGGAAGGACAGAGTTTTACTCATCTGTGTTAATCCAGGGACTAACACAGTGCTTAACATACATGAGGTATTCAATAAATGAGTAGATCTCGTCACAAAAGAAATAAATCAACTAAGCAAGGTGAAAGACAGGGTCGTGAACGACATGACAGGACAAAGAAAGCCAGAAACTACTAAACTATAGAAAGATTTGGTCCAATTGAGAGCATCAATAAAACTCTGAATCAATGTGAAACGAATAAAAGAAATCGCCAACAGCACTAGGAACTGAGTCCTGGTTTACCTGCATAGGACAGTGAAGCAGGTGCAAACTGGTCTCAAGGAAGTGTAGGTGGCAGAGAATTCCCAGTTTGGGAAATGGAATACAAAGAGCCAGACTGGGACTGATAAGTAGGCAAAGGGTTTATAGGTAATAAGGTACACCATAAAACATCTGCCTTAAAAAGGCATCCCCAAAGCAGTGAGCCTTTATCAATAAAACAGAGAATGACTGTAGATGAAATCAGTTAATATTGTTCAGAGGTGTCTCCCACTTCGATGTGTTCATTATGCTACTCAGTTAATTACTCACTGAGAATCCCTAGAACACACGGTTTCCAAGGCTGTAAATCTTTAAAGAACTGGACTGCTCTATCTTTAAAGCCACAGGTGGGTTTGAAGGGCCAACTTCTTGTTTTGTAGCCCAACACTAAATTCACAGGTGTCCTAGTGGTAAGGAGTTGCGCTGGCAAGCCAAAGGTGTGCGGTTCAAATCCACAAGCTGCTCCCTAGAATAAAGATGGGCCATCAACTCCCATGTGATTTACCTTCTGAAAACCCACTGGAGAGTCAGCTATGGGTCGGTTCCAACTCAGCGATACACAACAACAACAACAAGGGTTCTGTGCTCACTAGGTGGTGTTCTTAGGTGCCATCAAGCTGGAATCAACTCAAAACTGACCCTCCAGAGGGTTTTCAGAGGCTGTAAATCACACTGAAAGAAATTACTTATCTATCTCTCCGGAAGCAGTGAAGTCAAAACACTTATCTTTGGGTTGACAGTGAAATTCCTGACCAAAAATGCCTGAGCGCCACATCAGAGTTCACTGCTCACTATGTAGGGTGTTTCAACATCTCTGAATTTATTCTTAGAAAATTCCTGAAGGCATGCAACACCCCACATCTTCCACTCTATGTCACACATGCAATCTGGGTGACTAGGGAAAGAGGGGGAGAAGCATTTCATCACATTAACAAACAAAACACCAAGGATAGCTTCATTTTCGCCCCTGCTGCTGGAGTCTTGTCTTCAGAAGCCTGCCGGCCTGCCAAAGTCACACCAGCTCCCTGCACAATTAGCGAGGGCTGCATTAGCAGGAGCCGGCACTCTCAGTCCACAATCCCTCTGGAGAATTGAGAAATGATGCGTTCCATCACCTGGCCAACATCAGCAACCGCCAACGCGTCACCTCAGGGACTTGGACGAAGACATTCATCCACTGTGCTGGCAGCGACACCGCTTACCTTCCTAATAGAGTCCTGTACTGTGAGGACCATTGTCTAAGTGACCTGTCACAGAGCTTTCTACAGCAGCATTAATCCTGTGGGCCAAAATGAGATTGATCTTTGCGCTTCGTGGTCTCTTGTTGTCAAGAGTGCATTATAAAACCAATACTAAATACTTTATAAACAGGTCTCCCTGCAGTGTATTAGAAAAACAGTGCATATTTCATGCCCCATAGTTAGGTAGCCACATATCCATCAGACTAGTAAATTATTTATTAGGTGCTCAGAAGTGCAATAAGAGTCAATAAACTAACTTCTGGATACTTATAAGCTACTATTTCATTGGAAATTGTACCTGAATGAGAGACCTAGTGCACAAGTTGCATGGGGGATGGGACTGTCCCAGCTCTCTAAAAAATCAAGTCAGAAGCCACAGTCCATATAAATGAAATGGGATGAAAATGCCTGTGTCCTGAAATTGGTTTTGGCTATTTAGCTTATAAAGAAAGCATCAATCTCTTTTTTTAAAAAAAAATTATTACTTTGCGTGCACGCTTGTGTGTGTGTGTGTGTGTGTGTACCATCGAGTCAGAACCGACTGGTACTGGAAGAGATTGCCCCTCCTTCTCCACGGGAGCATCTGGTGGATTTGAACCACATGCCTTCAGGATTGCAGTGCAGCTTCTTGCCACTAGGCCACCAGAGCTCCGAAAGCATCTATCTCTTGACGAAAGTTTTGTCTGGTCTCAGCAAACTGAGAAGGCAGTAAAGGCCCAGTGATGGAATGAATGCAGGAAGTCAAGACGTGCATCCCAGTGACTACACACTAGTAGCACCACCTGACATCCACTCTTGGCTTACGTGATACGATGAACTTCAGCTGAGATTCAAGACTAGGAGTTGGAAAGAAAGCCTGCCAATCAGCTTCCCAAAAAGCTATCACCCTGGGAAACCACACGGATCACAGCAAAACGTATGGGTATGAAACCACACAAGGGCTGATGCGAGACTGAGCCGTACTTCATCCTCCTAGGCGTGGGGTCTCCTGAATGGGTGACAACACAATTAACACCTCATATGTTTACGAGTAAACACTGCCTTCTGTATGGAAAGTAACAACCACAACCACCTTGGGAGACATGAAATAAAATCTGGTGGCTACATCTCCCAAAGTTAGAGCAAATGACAATCCCCACTCATGGCTTGCACATCACACCTCAAAGACAACTACACAGTGACTTCATACATAAAGCCTCTGCAATATCTGGAATAGGGGTGACCTTGAACAATGTGAGAACAGGAGACCCTGGCCTCCCACACAGCGAAAAATTCAGGTAGAACATGGTTGAAAGCTGAGCAGTACAAGTCTGAACTGGCCAGATTCAAGCAAGCATTCACTTAAAATACTGTGCAATGCTAATCATCTCCATTGAGGAGTTTCCAGGGAAACTACAGATGATATCCAGTATTTGAGCTCACCTCCGTAGCACCAGGGTGGAGTGTTCCACACATACATGGACCTGCAAAGCTAACCTGTGTTGTTCAAAGATCAACTGTGTTACAGTAGCCCATTTCTGCCTTTTACCAGCGAAGGTTCCAAAGCCCAGCCTGGCGAAGTCAGGCATCTTTTTGCCTCCTTTCACCCCTCTGAAAGAAGGCTTTCTGTCCAAGAAGGTATTTCACCACTTGAGGAAAGAATTCTTCAGCTGGGAGTGATTTCCCTAACTATCAGAGGCGTGGACCTTTGTGAAGCACTGTGGGGGCCACGGTTTCACATGTTGGCCACATTAATACCAGAGAGCAAGCGTCTGTAACCCACAGCTGTGTGCGCTCCAGCCCCAGAGCACCCGCAAAGCCCATGCCAATGCAAACCACTCTTCCCACCCCACGTCTGAACCACACTGGTTTGCGCAGGGAGCCAACATCGGAGATACAGTTCTGAAAAGGAAGGTTTGGGGATCTCTCCATTTACATGTTGGATATAGACTGGTGAGAAGAAGAATGGAGAGGGGTTGGCTCCTTTCCCCCCTGACTCCACACAAAATGATTAATCTATAAAAAGACCTAAATGCTAAATGTTGGTTCAAAATTCCCCAGGGCAAGACCCAAAAACGTGGGGCTGGGGGAGAGGTGTCTACCTTTCTTTTCCTGGGGAATACATTATATTCTTCTTCCTAGAATAGTGTCTTTTCAATCCTGCAAGATGGAATATTTATAGCTGAAAAATACCTTAGGTGACTAGGAAATAGAAAAGGAAGTAAAGGGGAGGCAGAGGAAAATCTTGATTTCACTAATTTCCTTGCAAATATCTACTCAAATCCTAAAAAACAGAAGAGTACATGCAAAACCAGAGGATGACTAGTTTCGTATGTTACTTTGCTACTACAAATACTACCGCTGGGATGATTATTCCTATTAATGAGTCTGGTGCGTAGATGAACCATCAAGGATGTCGTCTCTGACCTCAAGTACTTATCTCACTCTTCTGGGATTTACTCCTCCTGCTAGATTTACTATTACTCTTCATAACCTTGCCCCAGAAGACGTGCTCACCACTCAGGAGCTGGAGCATTTCCACGGGTGGGGTTTAAATACAGTATCAAAAAATAGAGGAACTTGTGCCCTCTGACAGGGACGAAGGTGGCCCCAAAACTCAGGGTGTCTAATTCGTAGTAGAGAGAAATTTAAAATCCTTATTTACACTGGAAATTTTACACTGGTCTCCCTGGAATGGATCAGAAAAACATAAAAAGTGTGAAGCAGATAGCACTATCATGCATTATCACTTTAAGCATATACATATACACAGATTAGGTGATAGTGTACACAGAGCTACGTAAGCTCCGTATGTACCAGCGCATACCGAAAACTGGTAACCCAGGGGATCTGGTTCACTCGAGGTTAAGAGCAAAAATACTACAATCAGAGATAACTACAAACCATGTTTAGTCATGTGGCTTCAGCAGGTTTCTTGAACTTCTGCAAGCACCAATCTTCTCCATTTGGAGAGGGAAACAGGGTAGCCCTACCAAAAGAATTATTATGAACATTCTGTAATGTGAATAGCATAAATTTAGCAAAAACAACAACTCATTCCTTTTATGTCAATTTTGACTTGGGACAACCTCACAGGACAGAGTAGAACCCCTCCACAAAGTTCCAATGCTATAATGTTCAGGGAAGCACACTGCCACATCTGTCTCTCACAAGCTGCTGATGGACAAACTGTTACACTTCTTAGTACTTCACCACTGTTATATCTGGGCTCCAGAAACTACATTTAAAAAAAAAAAGCAAAGTGATTGTTCTCAAGCTGGTTTTATAGGGCAGGGCAGAACGACTCCTCTGGGTTTCTAAGGCTGGAAAGCTTCAGAGCCGCAGATAGCCTCACTTTCTCTGCAGAGCACCTGATGGCTTCAAACACTGAGGAGATGGCAGATTTGAACTGCATGACTTTAAGTTGGCAGCAAAAGTCCTTACCACTAAGCAACCAGATCCATTCCAATTCCCTATGATTCTGCACTTGGATGTCCATGGCTGTGAATGCTGAAAGGGGAAGACTGCTTCATCAGTCTCCCATGGGGCAGCTCGTGGATTAAAAACCACTCTCACCTTTCATGTAGCAGCAGCCCACCCAAAACATGAACCAGGGCTCCCTGCATAGAGATTAAAAAACACACTGCCTTCAAGTCCGACCTACACCACAATGGCCCTCCATCAGGTTTCCAAAGCTGTAAATCTTTATGGGAAGAGAATGTGCATTTTTCTCCCTTGGAACAACTGGTGGATCGAGTGGCTGCCCTGTCTAGTATGTTGTGGTTCTGTACCATCAAGTCGGAACTGACTGACGGCTGATCCTGCAGTATGTTTTCAGAAGCAGTGAACTGCAGAAGAGAAGACTGCTCATCCTTTACCCACAGTGCAGCTGATGGATTTGAACCATCGGTCTCTGAACTCACAGCACAACTCCTTACCGCTAAGGCAGCAGTGTTCCCTAGTTTGTATGGAGGAGCTTAATAAGATACTTGTTGCCAAATTTGACTCTCAGATGTGTTCTTCTTGGCTTGGAACAACAGTGTAGCCCAAGTGTGCAAATGTGTTAATTTCAAAATACTAATATTTTAAAAAGCAACATATTTCAATATAACTAAGAATGCCAGCTGTTGAAGCAAGTGGCAATGGAGAGGAGCGTATCAGGGAATGGAACTGAGGCCACCAATCAGCTGGCGGTGAGTAAAGATTACAATCACGAAGCATTCTCAACCTGGACAGTGCTGTTATACATGACCGGTGTCACCGTGAGTACAGGCAGACCTTACTGAGGTATTGAGGGTCAGTGTAGATCATTGCAAATAAGCCAGCATCCCATAAACAAGGCACACAGGAGTTCCTCTGTGTATGTAATCTTACACTTACGTAGTTTATTAAAGGAATCTGGTGACATGCTGGTTACACGCTTAGCTGCTATCTAAAGGACAAACCGAAAGTCTCTAATTTAAACACAACAGTCAGTCCATGGGAGAAAAATGTGGGAATCTAGGTCTAAAAAGATTACAGCCTCCGATACCTTATAAGCCCATTACACTCTGTCTTAGGAAGACCTAAAAGGAATTAATGGCTTTGGGTAAAAAATATTGAATATACTGTATCGTGCCAAAAGAAGAAATCTGTCTTAGAGGAAGCAGAAGCAGAGCGAAGGAAGCTGAGCTTCCTCATGTCCTCTGATCATGTTATCAGGCGCGGTCAGTCCATGGAAGGAGACATCACACTTGGGAAAGTGGATATGAGTCACAAACAACTCCAGAACAACTTCCTTGGTTTAGATAGTCTGTTAAATGGCAACGAAGTTATGAAAAAGCTTGAAATATTGCAAAACTTACCAAGATGGGACAGAACGTCAGCACACACTGTTATAAAAATGGCTGTTAGGATTCTTAAAAACTCAGGGTTGCCACTTCTAAGACACAATTATCTACAATGCTCAATTAAGCAAGAAGTGGTACAATTTTTGGAAAGACTGGCCACTTTGGAAAGACTGAAAGTTCACTAAAGAATGGCCTTGCAATAAACTTCCTAAAGAAAAAGAAAAAAAAACCAAACACCACCAAACCCAACCTGCCACAGAAAACCTGTGAAGTAAAGTTTTCCTCAGATACATGGGAATGCCTGCTCTGATATAAGCAGAATAGGGATCAAATGGAGAGTTGTTTCATTCTGCTCCTTTATTTGACTGACCACTGTAACTACTTACATTTTGTAAATTGTGGTCTATAAATCACTCTACATCAATCTAGGACATAAAGAAAATGTCTTATCTAATTAAAGTCAAAATTAAACAAAATATTAAGCACAAAAATGTTCCTATTTTAACTAATTCTGATGGTAATAACTCAGGATCACAGTTTGTTTCTTTTTGTCTTCCCTAAGACCTTTACAGGGAGCTCTAGTGGCCTGGGGGACGGGGGAGGAGATGGGCAAGCCCTTCCCATGCTATTTATGGCCTCTGTAAACCTGCTGGAGGGTCAGCTGTCAGTCAGTCCTGAGTTTGGTTGGTTAATACTTTTGTAGGGTGCTCTGGTAGGTGGCACAGCCCATAATGAGCTGACCACTTAACTCAAACACCACACCCCTCTGGTTCTGTGGAAGATGAACTACTTCCTCGCATGTCAGTTATAATGTCAGTAGCCCAGTAGGCGGTCAGCTATGGATTATTTGGTTGAGGCCCTCTAGCAATGAGGGAGATATTTATTGTTAATTAAGAATCAGTAAATCCATTAGCAGCTCTTCTCCTACAGTTACAAACCTGAGTTTTATGACAGCTCTCTCAGTAACAGTGGTTCTCAAATAGTTTTAACCAGTGATGATGATCTTAAAAAAGAATTCATATTAATATTTGAGATAAAACTCACAGAGACTGGGCCCCTTGGCCTCCCAGTCCCAGATATCTATACGAAGCTATTCACAAAGGTGGTACAAAAGTTTAGAAAAGTAATTTAATCCAGTTGCTCTACTACACAGACTGTGGGGAACTGAAAAAATGAATTGGTATAGATTCTTCTACATCAGAAATGAGTGAGTCAGAGATGTATCCTCTCTCTATACCTACATGCTCAACAGATCATTCAAGAGGCTTGACTTCATGAAGATGAAATGTGGCATCAGGTTTGGAAGAAGACTCATCAACAACTAGTACTATGCAGATGACACAACCCTTCTCGCCAAAACTGAGGAAGACTTGAGGTGCTTGCTGCCAAAGATCAAGGGCTGAAACCTTCACTATGTATTTCATCTTAAAATTAAGAAAACAAAAATTACCATCAAGAGGCCAACAGACAGATGAAGAAAAGACTGAAGCTGTTAACAATTTCATCTTGCTTGGATCCATATTCAACACCACTAGCATCAACAGTCAGGAAATCAAACGATGAGTTGCATCAGGAAAACCTACTGTCAAGAACCAATCCAGAGTGCAACAATGTCAGCCTAAAAACTAAGGTGCACTTCATCCAAGCCATGGTCTTCTCAATTGTTTGCTATCTATCTGAGAACTGGACAATGATAAGGATGATAGAGAAAGAATTGATGTCCTTGAGTTGTGGTGCTGGTGAACACTGAATATACCACAGACTGCCAAGAGGGAAAAAAAAACAAGTCCGTCCTGGAGAGGGTGAAACTAGGTTGCTCCTTGGAAGTAAGGATGGTGAAACTCTGTCTCACATATTCCAAAAGAGGCCAGTCTTTGGAGAAGGACATCATGCTTGGGAGGGTGAGGTTCAGCACAAGAACAGAAGACCCTGGATGAGATGGACTGACACAGTCACTACGGCAATGAAGGACAGGTGTGTCAGAGATGGTGAAATTGGCTCAGGAAAGAACAGATAAGGGCTGTTAATTCATACTGTTGCTATGAATTGCAGAAGCGAAGATTCATAACACCACCACCACCACCAGAGAACCCAGTAGTTTAAAAGAAAGAGATAACAGTTACAAAGCCTCATAAAAAGTTGTAAATATAAATACTCCTAATAAGCTTGTCCAAATAACCCAGGTGTATAAAGTTCAGCCTAAAATTCAACTAAGCTACTTCTTTTATTATTATTAGTATCATTATTATTTTTAATTTAACTTTAATTCTTCCTTTTTTAAGGTAAATGCTTTTTTGGTAGGTATAACATATACAGAGGACATTTATCTTGATAAATATACTACCTCTGTAACAAGCACCAAGTCTAGGATTATTAGCAACATCCCAGAAGGATGCCATGTAGCCTCTCCCGATCAGTGTCCCTTACACCTTCACAAAAGTAACCACAACCCTAATTTCTAACATGATTACGATGCTACTTCTTATAGAGTAATATCCCTAAGAATTTGCTAATGCAACATGGCTGTTAGAAAGGCTAGGTAATTTGCTTTCTATATATAAGCTCTGTGTCTCTGGGTATTAACTACTCATGAAAAAAAAACTGGTGGTTCATACCTACCCGGTGGTGCAGTAGACGAAATCAGAAGTAATCAACCTGTCCTACAGAGTAGAGCTAAGAAAACCCTGAGGAGGGCGAGTCTATTCAATGACAGACTATCTTCCTAGAGTGGCAATCAACTGGACAGGCCCCAGGAGTTGGTAGGTGGGTTGGTTTTACTTTTCTATATGCACGTGTGCAGTGACCACACATTACCAACTGTTGTGGTTGTTGTGTACCTTCCATTCAGAACTGACTCCCACCTGGCTCTTCGGTGTGTTTTCAGAGTCCATAAATCACACAGGAGGAGACTAGACTACCACTCTCATCAAGCAGCTGGTGTTTTGGGAATCGCAGCACAGCTTCGTGCCACTAAGCCACCAGTGCTCACTTACAAGTCCACTAGACATCCCCAGTTACCACCTGTTGTGGCTGTTGATTGCCTCCGAGTCAAGCACGACTCATAGCGACCCTATGAACAAAAGAAGGCCTGAAGCCTCTCTACAACTATCAACAATTATCAAAATTCATAGAGTTTCAGGAGGTATGTTATTTAAGAAGTGGATGTCACTCCTGCAAGCAGAACAAAATAAACCTGAAAAATATGTAATTGTGGCCTTAACAACCAAATTGAACTGTTTTTTTCTTCATTTTAATTATGACTTGAGAGACAGATTAGAGAACAACCAGGTAGAATTTTAGATTTAAGGTTTTGTCTTGTAAAATATTTTACAAGAACTGATGCTCAAATGATTTGTAGATTTGAAAAAAAGAACAGCCACAATCATTGTAAGATTTTCAGTTAAGAAGATGATGAAAAAAGAGCATCCTAAGATTAATAATTAATTGTATGCATCATTTGCATACATCATTTGACAATTCACACAAGGGCAACATTTGCACATGTACAAAACTCAGAAAGAAGGGAGAAGATGGAAGGATGCATGGAAATAAGAACCACAGAGAAATTGTGGGTAAGTGCTTTTATATCATGTAATAATCAATGTCATAAAACAAAATATGTGGCTGAATTGAATACCAATCTGTTACACAAGCAATTCACAGATCACTCAAACTCACAAGAAATTTTTTCTAAATTATTCTCTGAAACTGAAAAATAGCTGGATAGTGAAGCAAGGTTTCTACTGTCTCCCCTCTTCTCCTGACTGGCATCCTGACCAACACTAAGGCCTTCTCCTTCACCACCAGGTTGACTGAATCAGATAGAGATACTTTTCCCCTACAGCAACCACTGTTACAACATTTCACTGCAGCAATGGTACCCACACACCACATGTAAACAACAAGGATGTAAATTTACAAATATGCTCCTGATTCAAGCTATGGATGGTATTTTCAACTGCTTCCTACATATGGAAACTGGACAAATGAAGACTTTCAAAAAATCAATACCTTTGAATTGTGGTGGAGACTACTGAATATCCCACGGATGGCGAAAGGGTCAGGCCAACCTGTCCTGACGGAGTGCAACAAGCGCTCCAGGGAGGAAAGCACGGTGAAACTTTGCCTTATGTGCTTCAAACATGTTGTCAGAAGTGGTTAATCCTTGCAAAACTGCACCATACTTGATAAAGTAGAGGCTCATTGAAAGAGAAGATGACCATCAAGAACATGGACTAACAATGACGGCAGCAATAGGCTTCAGCACAGCACAGATCCAGGGGACTGCACAGCTCGCCTCTGAGTTGACGGCACAACCCCTTAACACTAAGCCATCAAAGCTCCCCAACATATACGAGCATAACAATTTATAAATGATAAATATATGCTATATATTTGGAAGCAGGAGTAGCAACCACTTTCTAAATAACATGCCTCCAGAAACTCTATGAACTTTGATAAACGTCCACAGTTGTAGAGGGGATTCAGGACTTTTGTTCACAGGATCGGTATGAGTCGTGCTCGAATCGAAGGCAATCAACAACAACAATATATGCTGTGTATTGAGTGTATATTTGTATATAATATATATGACACATACATCT
Source organism: Elephantulus edwardii (assembly GCF_000299155.1). NCBI lineage: Eukaryota > Metazoa > Chordata > Mammalia > Macroscelidea > Macroscelididae > Elephantulus > Elephantulus edwardii. The sequence goes on along the minus strand of NW_006399764.1, from coordinate 15,489,962 downwards.
TTACTTATATTTATCTTTGTCCAAGTATACTTCAGTACTTCAGCAGACAGTGCTGAATATTTTCCAGAAAATACTCTCTATTAAAGCCAATGGCAGCACAGTTATGAGCCCAGCAATGGAACTTTGGGAGGAAACGTGTGCAGCCTTTGGTCTCTTTCAAAAAAAAACAATCTCTAGGTTTCCCTTTTAAATTAGGGTCCTATTTTTCTCAAATAAATATAACTAATTATCAAACAGTTAGCTCTGGGGGCAAAATCCATAGCAAATAGTGCAACCAACCCCAAGACTAGTAGGTTCTAGTGGTTAGAATACACCAGCAGCTCTGATGGGCAGCTGCAATATGCAAAAGCCCCAGGAACAGGATGAAAGGTCAGCATAAGTTGGAACCCACAGCCAGTGTGGGGATCCCCCCCAATGACCAAACTCATTGCCATTCCCAAAGAACTAACTCATTGCCGACACTCCAGGGAGTTTTCAAAGGCTGTACATTGCACTGGAGGAGACCGCTCATCCTTCCCCCACGTTTGAACCTCCAGGGAGGTGCCCCTTTAGGTAAGCACTTTACGGCAACAACAATTATCAAACACAATGGAAATTCATTTTTTCAGATGGTACACAAGTTGCAAGCACTTTTTAAAATATACTCCTGAGCACAAGACTCCAAGTTCTGCTGAGTTTATTTTTTAAAGTGTTTTCTGCAAGAAAATATTTACTTGTGGAATTTTCTATTTTTTAAAAACCTGAGATCAAATGATATTGTACGTGTATCTTAAGACAGAGAGAGCTGCATGGAGGCAGAGATTACATTTCAGATGGTAAGTAGTTGTGGCATTTCGTTTGGTTATGTTTTGTTTTACTAAAGCCTGAACATGATAAATGGATGCATCTGATGATTGAAAATCAGAGGCTAAAATATTTTCAAATGTATTTGCTTCTTAGGCATATAGTCCAAAATTTACTATTCTAAACTCTATTATGTAAACCTGATGACTTCAGCTTCGAGGCACATTTACACTGTGTCTTCACAATATTAAAACAACTGATCAATGAAGTCAATTGTTTGGGGGAAAGCAGTAAGTTAAAGGAGATGTTTCATGTTGTGGACAAAATAACCAGCCGCCTGAAGATTAGTCTTAGAACACACATTCTCATGCAGTCTTGGAGAATAAATAGCGTTTACAAATTACTTTAAATAATGCATTTCAAAGATAGCCTCACGAGCTGTCCAATCAGAAACAAAGCACAAGTTATAAAAGAATTTGTGCATTTTCCTTCCTCTCCAGACTTGACCCCTTTACACACACATACACACAGAGATATGGGGCTCACTCGCTCACTCACTCTATCGCCACATACACGCACACACACATCACATATCTATATGCACACACATATATCACATAGTGTGTGTGTGTGAGTGTGTGTGTGTGTGTGTGTGTGTGTGTCTCATTAAAACCCAAAAATCTCACAGGCATCCTTGCAATGAGAAACTAAAAGGGAGCAAACCATTTACTTGACAAATCTGTACATTAACAAATACGGCATAAGGACAGTGAGCTGGCTACTGAGGCAAAACTAAACGTCTTCCACATGGGTAGTCGCCAAAGAGCTCTATCTGAATTAAGGGGGGAAATGTGACACACAGAGGCTTCAAAAATGGAAGGGAAAGCACAACCTACAAAGTCCACTCTCTGTTAGGACTCCAGGTGCTCATTTTACTACTGATTAAAACATATCCAAATGAGTGACCAAAAATTGCATATACACTGTATTTGACTTTAGTAAATTTCACTGACTTCTCTTTCAGTGGTTGTAGGGCAGCCTCATAGTTTGAACACTCAAAAAAAAGGTTAAGGAAAAGCTTAACGTGTGAGTGTAAAACTACCTACTTCAGAGTGTATTTTATTAAATCCCGAAATGCATATCCTGGTAAATTTCTATATAAACCTGATTTATAAATTCTCCTACAAATATGCTACAGCAAGAAGAATTACAACAATAAATCATTATTAAATAACTGTAAATCTTTGTAATGACATAATGCAGAGATTCCAGAAAAAGTAGGCAGAAGTGAATATTCGGTAGAAGAAAAGCACTCTTCACACAGAAAATCAAATTACAGAACTCGCCGTGCCAACATTACACTCTGATTCAATGACTAAACACCAGAATAAAATACCTTAAAAATGGTACTTAAGTCTCCAGTGGAGTTGTGTTCACATCAAAATAAACAGCAAGGGACAGAGACAATGAATGGACCAGGTGTTCACACGGCCACTAAGTCTTACAGGGAAAGTTGCTACCAGTATTTTGCTACACAGTTAAAGTGTATCCCAGGTATCAATCAGCAAACCCAGCCTACCCTTCTTCTGAAGCTTCATAAATATTCCTTTGTCTATTTTCTCACCACCACCTACCTCCTCTTCCATATAGAACTCCACCCTACTTCAAAATGGACTTTTTGCAAAAAAAAATCTAAAATTATGTTCCTTTTGATGTAGAACAGATGGCCAATTACAGTAATCCATTACTTTCTATATCCAGAGAAGTAAATCACTCCAAGCTTCTCTGCTTTACTTCATTCTCTGAAACCTCCATTCATCAGGGCCAACACACTTGATCTTAGTGCTTCAGCCACCAGACAAACTGCTGCAGCTAAGATGAGTTCCACCACAGGGACAGGCTTCAGCGGGCCTGCTTCCTCCTCTACCTCTCAGGAAACATAAGTGATGAATGGGTACTCACAGTATGAAGACCTGTGTAAGATAAACTAATTAAGACAGCTAAGTCTACAGAACATTTCTTAATGACCGCTGGTAGAGTCGTGTCAAAGACATCACAATCCACACTTTTGTTTATCTTTCTGTCCAGTGTTTCTCCTTCATAAAATGAAAATATGGCCCTGAATGTTACCTCAACATTTTCATCTATTTGTTTGTGGCCAGAACTCACCATGCATAAGGAATGGCTGCCACTTCCAAGAGAGGCAAGGTGTGCCAAGAAGACAGTTCTCAAGAGTGCTGCCTTCACATCCACAGAACACCAAGTCCAACTGTCCACTTTAATTTAGATTATTCTTGCAGCGTAGAGCAAAGTCTGTTTGTGAATATCAATGGGAGAGTATTTCCTCAAATTTTTCAGGATCCAGTTATAGAGGAAGCCTCTCAACAAGATGGATTGACACCGGGACTGTGACATTCATTGGGTTGGAGCATACGTAAAGAGAGGTCATAACGATGGCACAGGATAGGAGATCTGTTGTTCACAGAGTCACTGTGAGTTATAGGCAACTCAATGTTGTTTGTTGGTATGTGTCGAGTCACCTGCGACTCATAGAGACCCCATGAACCACAGCTCTGAGCCCTAGCCTATCCTGAGCCAGTCTCACTGACTCCAATACTCTTAACTAACCCCATTGCCCCAGTTATCGTATCAATCCATCTCACCTGGGGTCTTCCTCTCCTGCACTAATCCTCCACCCTCTCGCGCATGATGCCTTTCTCCAACAACATAGTGAAAAAAAAAATAAAATCTCTTTTTCAATGAGCAGTGACTGCTTCAATACAACTATTACTAAGTGCCTCTGTCCAAAAGCCACTATCTTCCCCAGAAAATATCCATCGTCTCAGTTCCATTACAATTCAAAGTCTTTCTCGGCCTGTCCCCCTTCTCATCGAAGAGCAGAACATCAATGCTATCGCTTCAAAACCTTGCATATTCCAGATCAACTAAAAGAGAAAAGGAGAGTCACTTCTGTACCTGGTGGCACAGTGGTAAAGTGCTTGACCACTAACCAAAATGCTGGCAGTCTGATGCCACACAGCAGCTCCGCACGACAGAGACTTGGCTGGATATGCCTTTTCATAAAGATCACAGCCTAAAAAATTCCACAAGAAGTTCCACTATCATATGGGCTTTCTGTGAATCAAAATTAAACCACGGCAAAAGCCACTCGGTCAGGGCAATAAACGTCTATGGTTATATGTGGAAACATTTGCAAATATTTCCAAAGAAGCAAATGTGCAAAGAAAGAGTGCAAGGGATGACACACTTACCCCAAAGAGAGGGAAGAATACTTGCAGAGGATCCGGAGAAGGCCAGGGAAACCATCAAGATTAAGAGAATGAACAACGTCATGGAAGTGTCTAGGGGGAATCTCCTCACTCTGCCTTCTGAACAAAGGCAGGCAGGAGCAAGAGTAATCAGTACAAGTGGCCAGAAGACTTTAATATAAATGATGACTGTTGTTGGGTGTGTACTATAAATCATACCATGATACACAACAAATGCCATATTTTTTTCTCCTGCACAATCTCCATTCCTATGCATGCTTTCTACATTACCAATTTATCGTAACTAATTGTCCACTGTTGAACAGTGAATCACTACAGTCATCCTAGCTCTTCTGTCTTCTGTACTTAAAATACACTCAAATGGCTAAGGGTCTCCTCCAGCAGAATACAGACCAGGTATGTCAAACTCAATGTCTACACAATATCCATCTTAACCCACTGTTGTTGAGTCAAATGCAACTCATAGTAACATAACATTGGATTTCCAAGGCTGTAAAACCTTTACAGAACATTGCTCTTTTTTTTTCATGCAGAGATGCTGGTGGGTTTGAACCTCCAATGTTTAAGTTAGCAGCCTGACACTTCAAGCACTACAGCATTAGGTCTCCATCATCCCCACTTCACCTCACTGCCAAGGCAGAAATGTCTCATAGTTGACACTCTAATAGGTTTTCAGAGACTATAAACCACGTGGGATATTGCCTGGCTTTCCATCAAAGAGCAAGTGGTGGACTCAAATCACGTGTCTTTAACCACTAAGTCACCAGAGCTCCTAAGTATCCAAATTTGTTCCTCCTCCAGAACAATGAAGCTCAGTGACTGGTAACATTGACACTACGAGATTAGACCTGGGAGCCAATGGTTTTATAAAAGTAAATGAAAATTGGACGAAAACAACTAATGGCAACAGGAACCACAAGGAGAAAGTGGGAAGAGTGTAGTTACACTGTGTATATTGTAATTAAAAATAAGAACAATTAATGAAAACAGGAATCAGAAAGAAAGTAGAAAGACTGTAGTTATGTTGTGTATATCATGAGTAATATCATAGAAGAAAATATATTTTAATATAGAATAAAAAACTAATTAACTTTGTTAACTTCCCCTCAAATCACAATAAAACAAAACAGTATATATCTTCATCATTTATAAAAAGGAACAAACCAGAAAAATGCAACAATGAATGTATGGAAATCCAAAATCTCTATAAACATTTATTAAAATTAATTTTTAAAAAAAGAAGTGCAATAATCCTAGTAACAATCCTATAATGACAATAAATCTGTAAAAAAAAAAAAGAAAAAGTATTTACAACACACACACAAAAAAAGGAGCAAACCATTTTACACTTTACTCCTGTCCTTAAAACTACTTCCTTAAGAAAGCAAATCTGAGTCCTTATTGTAACCTTGGACAAGAGATAAAGCTCTCCAGAGATCAAGCACAGACTCTAGGTTTTATAAAGTAGAACTGCTTGCAATTAATAAAGAACACTATGCAGTGAATAAGAGGCATGGGACAAGAATCAATGATGCCTTGAAATTGTGTTAGCAAGAATATTAAACTATGGTGAGAAGCTGTGCTGCAATCCCAAAGGCACATGGTTCAAGGCCACCAGATTCTCTGCAGGACAAAGATGGGCAATCTCCTCCCATGTAATTAACTGTCTCTGAAAGCCTGCCGGAGGGTTAGCTATGGGTTGATTCCAATTCTACAGTAAACAACATAAACTGCTTTAAGGAAGTGAGGGAAGGAGCTGCCACAATAAAAAACCCAAACAAATCCATGTTGGGAGAATTACAGCCAGAGTGGCTCCTTATAAAGCAAAGATGGTAAGCTTTCATCTTACATACTTTGGGAATGTTGTCAGGATGGGTCTTGGAAAAGGGCTGCTTGCTTAGAAAGGTGGAGGATCTGTGAAAGAGAAGCGCCTTAGTGAGATAAACTGGTGCCACGATTGCAACAATGGGCTAAAGATGGCACAGGGCCAGGCAAGGTACCCATCAGTGGTTCATAACATAAATACGAACTAGGTGGGACTGGATCAACAACAAAGGGATACTTCCAAGGTGTAGGACCAAATAACCTTTACAGAGGTAAAGAACTGCTGCTGTTGCTATTGTTGATTGCCGTCAAGTCGAGCACGACTCACAGGGACCCTATGAAAAAAAGGCCTGAAGCCTTTAACTACAGTCATTTATCAAGGTTCACAGAGTTTTCAGGGGCATGTTGTTTAGGAAGTGGATGCCACTTGTAGAATTACAGGACCTGTCACAAGGGGCAGATCTTTGCTTCTCAAAGGAAAAAGAGAACTTAATCTACTTCCTTGTCTTTGCTGGTCCACATGTAAGATTTTTCTTCTTCCTAACTTCACAAAGTTCTGACAATCTTCAATGTATGCACATCTATTAACATCTGTTCGATCATAAATATGTTCTATGTAGAATTACAAAAGGTTTCTATGTTGGCAACATTAGAGTCTACGTGAGGAAGAAGGAAGAGTCCATAAACAATTAGGAAAAAGGTTTATAAAGATTTCTTTGCCCTGGACAATGAAGACAGGGTCAAGAAACAGGACAAACTCAAGTTCATCTACCAATGACAGGGGCAAGTGCACTGACTCAGAGGGGACCTTCCGGCAGGGTCTGTGAATCGCAGGGGAAGAGCTTGCACATCTTCCTCCCTCAGAGAAGCTGGCAGTGCCCTTGGGATGGCAATACAACTCCTTATCCACGAGGCAACCAGAGCTTCCTGAACGTTGTCATCAGTGACTCTAATTCAGTTCACGGGACTGATACTGAAAGCATTCCATCTGTGAGATCAAACCTATGCTATAGAGAGCAAGCTCTTCACTTCAGAGGTGAGAACTGATCAATTCCCTTATGAGCACCATCAACCCCGTGCTATCCAAGGGCTTACGGGAACACATCACTTTCTGGAGTACTGTATGAGGGGTGATGGAAGAAGTACCCAAGACAAACTGTCAGAGAAGACTAGCTTCGTGAACACAATGGCCTGGACACCATCCACACAGCATCCAAAGACATTCTAAGTATTTTCCCTTCCAGTCACTTGATTTGTAATTTTTTTCCCCTCTTTCCGAATAAAACAATATTTTTCAAAACCAATATAGACAACAAACTTGTAAATGAGGATGGCAAAAAGCCCGAAGTCCTCTTGAAAATGCCTGAGCACACATTCCACAGAATAGAATACAGGCATGATGCTAGCTAGGTACTACTAGAATTCACACTTCAGAAAACTCAAAACCAAAAAGGAACACACAAACCCACACACACAAAAAAACACCAAAACCAAAACCCAGGTAGAAAATATTGATATTCCATTTCACCCCTCAACCTTCTGTTTTTTGTTCTTCCTTTGTTGCCCACCTACCAGATCAGTAGCAGGTTGGGAAATAAATAACCTACCCTCATATGACCTGAGGTCTTAATGTCCTCTCCTAACTCTGACACAACAGCACACAGACTGAGACTTCATCATTTCACATCTTTAAAGTCCTCCTTTGGTATATGACACCGGAATAAAATAATAGTAATGATAACAATATAACAGAGGTAACTTGCATTTAGTGCCTTATACCTTATTTAAGGGCTTTAATGACTTTAATGGATTGAAGCATCCCTATGAGATCAAAGGCAGATATTATCATTTCCAGTCTACATAACAGAAAATCGAGGAAGAAAGGTTAAGTGACTTGACCAAGCCTCACTCATCAATACAATGATATTCTGATACCAGTCAAAGAGCTGCTAGTTCCTGGGCTGCTTACAGGGCTCAAGGTGCAGTCTAACCCTAAAAGGCTTTCCAGCTAGGGGATTATAGTGACACTGGCTTGAGACAAAACACACACAAAAGCAAGATCCACTTAAACTTGATGTCAATAAAGACCAAAGTGCTCTAATGAGGCTATCAGTAATCTTTAAAGAAGACAATTCTTTCTTTCCCTTCAATTTCTAAAGTCCTCTCTACCAACCCTCTACATGGGCTCTTCTTAAAGCACTAAAGAGCAAGAATATAACTTTAAAGACTAAGGTGCTGCTTATCTAAGCCAGGGTATTTTTAATTGCTTAGTATACACCTGAAAGTTAGTGAATAAGGAAGAACAAAGAACTGAAGCCTTCGAATTGTGGTGCTGGAGAAGACTGCATATCCCATGGACTACCAAATGAACAAACAAATCTATGTGGAAGAAAATTCAAGAAGGGGGATCCTTCAAGGAAAGAACGGTGAAACCGTCTCACACACTTTGGGCATGTTTTCAAGAGAGGCCAGTCATTGAAAAAGACATCATGCTGAGAAAGGCAGATCAGAGAAAGGCACGAAGACCCTCAACCAAACAGCTCGACACCATGGAGCAATGGTTGTGAAAAGGGCAGCAATTCTGAAGCTGGCACATGACAGGGTAAAGTTGTAATCTGCTGTTTATGAGTCAGAGTCAACTTAACTGTTCCCTATGAGTAGTAGTAGTGAGTTCAATGGCTCCAAACAGCAACAACAATGACTACTCCCCAGAAAATGACCATGCATAATCAATCACACCCAGTCATCCTGAAGAGGACACACTAGGGTCTTCTCCTGGTAATGAGGGAGAAGGCAAAGAGAAGCAAGGAGCTTAATACCTTCAAATAACAAAATCTAGCCTTCCTCTGTTCTGTTAAATCTGTTAATAGTGAGTACAAGAGACCCAGCTAAACAATGTTCATATACCTTGTCACAAAGGGCGACAACATCTTTAACCATTACAAAGCCCACTGCAAAATGAAAAATGCGTGGGCCATGTTGATATTTGTGTATGTCATGCCGTTCCAATGTAAAAACTAATCATTCCCGACTAGAAGACTATAGCATGGAAAAAAAAGTATCTGAAACAAACACGAAATCCCTTTATTTCTTATTTATTTAGGTTACTGTGTATGTGACCAGAATTAAAATAAGAAGTGGGATTGGCTCCTAATAAAAGTTAGCCTTGCGCTCTCTCCCACCCACACAAAAGTAATTTTGTTTAGAAACCTTCATTTTTTTGGCCCCGATTTATTATTGGGGTGTGTAGCTTATTCACTGCCAGTAATTGCTTCCATACAATATCATGTGTTTTAGAAGAAGTTTGCATACTTATGAGGATGCGTGACATTTATATTACACTTAAAACTCCAAACAGGCCTTCAAATTTTATTTTTTGTACACAGAATCAGAATCTATGCATTCTATCCCAAAGAATATACAAGGAAAAAAAGAAAAAGAACACCAACTTCCTTTTTTGTTAAGTATGTTCTCTTTTTCTCAATTCTGGACTCCTGAGGATTTTTTTTTTCTCATTAAGTAGAAACACAAACTCCTTCATCTGGGAAGTAATTTGACCTAAAAGTCCGTGACAAGAGACCCTGAGTATATCCATGTCTGGCACTCAAATTAGTATTGCCCCTATCAATATGCCATATACTGACTAATAATGACTTCACCTAGATGTTTTACAAGATTCACCTTTAATACAGCAGAAATAGCCAATCAGTATAATAACTGTACTTTGTATTTCCATTCTTGAAACTAGTAATAGAACATTTTGAACCTCCAGTGGCATAACCCATAAGGCTTTTCGTGAAACAACCCCAAGGTGGCAGTTCTCTGGATGCTCAAATCCACCAACAGTTCAAGGGAGAAAGTTAAGACATCTCCCATGCAATTTATAACCTCTAAAACCCAAAGCAGGATCAGTCCCACCTGATGAAAGCGTGTATTTTGGTTCTGCTTGTAGTTATTTAATCAATGTAGAATTACACAACTTCATTATTTAACTCATTTTACAATGAAGTCATTTTACTTATACTGTCTTTTCTTTAAAAGAGAAGCAAATTCTTTCAAAAATAAAAATTTAAGGTCTGATAGTTAATTTTTCATAACTCCTTAATTTCAGAATCAGAGTAATTCTGGCTTGAACAAAAAAGTGTCCCAAAGATGAATTAAGGCCCCTTTAGAATTCATAATGTCACTTATATGCTGTGGTGTGTAGAGGATAATCTCTTTCATCTTGACTATTGTTTCAGGAGGGCAACAATTTTTTGGTTAAGCTTCTATTGTATTTAAACCCGACCATACACAAATATTTACTCTAGCCATAAAAACCATCCTGTTCCAGACTTATGTGGGAGATTTTGAGCCCTAATAGAGAGAATAAACAAATACACACATGTGCAATTTTACTAAAATTTTTTGTTAGGTAAAAACTTATTTTCGGGAGGTGTTCTAATATCACAATATGACTTTATTAATTCAAAATGTGATGGAATTACATGGTGAATAGTAGGTCTCCCCAAATACAGTAGCTTTTGGTTGAAAATAATTAAACATAATTTCAGACTTATCCTTACCTAACAGATCTATCCACAGGACGAAGTACTAAAAGTGAAATTTTGCTTTCGATACAGAGATATTATTTTTTAAAAACCAAACTATTTTGACGTTATTAACTTCTTAATAAAAACTAGTGTTTTTAAAAAACAATTCCTAGTCTTAGAAAGATGGATTATGAAAAGCAAGGCCCAGGCAGGTATTGAAGTAGATCACAGAATCACCACCTGGCCCTTCAAACCAAAATATGAAACATCCACAGCAAAATTCTTCTGGTGAAGTTAACAGGTTTTTTTCCAATGGGCGATAATCACTCAGGGACAATGCCTTAATTAAAGCTGGGCAATAAAAGTCTGTATATGAAAGAGTATCAAGTAAAAAAAAATTGCCTCTTAGCACAACAGGCCACGTGAACAATTTCTTCATGTGCCTTATTGTGCTCAGGTAATGGCAGAGATAGCAACGAAATCACATTTCACCTTTAACTGTATCTTCACTTTCAGTGCTTTCTGCCCCAACTTTAATGTTCTTTTAATGTAGTTTTTCTTGTGTGATATATCATATTTATCTCTCTAGCCATCCGTCACCATTTTCTTTAATTGAGGTTAATTTCCTTCAACTAAAGGGCGGGTGGAAGGAAAGGAGGTGCCCCCTAATTCTGCAGCTCTGAGGGCATTCAGAGATGCTGGTATTTTCACTGCAGAGACTGGGGTTCAGGATGCTAAAATTCCCCAATCCACTCCACTGCCCTCCAATCCGGGCCTAAATCAACAAACTTCTAGGACAAGGAACCCACAGTTCCCACCCAGAACCACTTAATGAAAAATTTCTCTCTAACTAAAATCCCCCCAGCTGTAACCTAAGTCCTTTTGTTTGTTTTCACACAAATGGCTAACAGCTGGCACCACCTTCCCAGTAAAATCATTTCATGTGTTTGGAAACAGTGATGATGTATCTCTTTGTCTTCAGTTCTCCAGGCCACAAAAACCTACTTCATTTCTCCAATCTTCTAAACATTTTGTTCTAGTTTTGTCTTTCAGTTCCACAGAACTACTAGAGTCGGGAATCATCACGTGGGTAGAAATAAGTAAAATCAGTTGTACAGACTAGGAAAGTAGTTTACTTTGTTCAAATTAATAGACACTTTAGGGTGAGTTCAGACAGAAGCGATGGGCTAAGCTCTAAAGAGTGAAGATAAAACAGAGAGGGAAGAATGTAACACTCTGACCAGAGACCTGTTTAAAAGGGACATATGCGTGGGTATTCTTGTCATTACAGAAGTCCAGAATGAAGACTGCACAGTGGAGTGGACTTGGGGGGAGGGACTGCATAACAAAGAGTTTTTCTTTTTTCTTTTCACGAAGAGTGACCAGGGTGGAGGCAGAAAAGTGCAACAATTAATGAGTGGAAACCCTCTCTATAAACTTTCATTAAAATTAATTAAAAAAAAATTAAAAGTTTGTAGAGGGTTTTCATCTGACATACTAATGATTAATCTTACAAGAATGATGGTGTCATATCAAGGACTTACTGCTCATAATGGCTTCCCTAGCCATTGTCTTTGACTTTGCCATGTGGACGGATATGGGAATGTGGTGTGTTGATCTTTTCACAAAGGGACTGAATAGTCTCTCTTTTAAACTCAGCAGATTCCACACAGCAGAAATTTGAAACCTCACCACTGGCAGAGAAGCAGTACATGAAGAGTATGTGTCCTTCAGAGCCAGAATCCCAAGTCACTCAGACCAGCGCCTCAAGGGGGAACAGCCACAGCAGATGCAGCTGAGATTCAGAGAACTGACATGGGACAGAGCTGACTTTGGGACTGCCAACCTATGGAACCAGAGCGAACAGCCTGTGCCCTGGTTTTCTGGAGGACTTGGGGGAAACGCCATCATTGGCAAGACAAAGCACACTGTAACACCGGACTGAGGATGTGAGGCTTAAGGTTGAGATGCCAGAAAACACGTTTTAGAATATGTTCTGATGGACTGTAACGTATTGCCAACCTGATTTAAAGCCATTAGAGTCCCTAGTAAACCTCATAATCTTGTGCATGCTTCTGTGTGCTCTGTGAGCTATTGCAATGGAATCTGGAACCATTAGAGCAGTAAGCCTGATATTGGTATTAGTGTTACAGAGAAGCACGAGCACAGAGAACAAGTCTGACATCACAGGAATTGATTTGTATTGGTGGATGTTGTTCATGGAGGCAATTACCACTGTGTAGGTAAAAGAGGTCAGGTATGGCCATCCCCAAGTGACCCTTGCTCCTTTTTACGGATGTATAAACTCTTCCCATGCTGTTTGTTGCCTATGGAAACCCACTGGAGGGTAGGCTATGAGTCTGATTCAACTGTATATAATAACAATAATTAGTTAGCTATTTTACATTTGCATAGTACAACATATAAGCACATCTCAATATTTTATATTCCACTTTCTGAGGAGTCTAGGGTAACCTGGGAAGTGAGACCAGAGTGAGGTAACATATTGCTAGGGTTCACCTGAGATCTGGTGGCATCTTTCCAATATTGTTTCATTGTCGTTGTTATCAAATCCATTTGGCATCATGGTGATCCCAGGGTTTTCAAGGTTGGGACCTTTCAGAAACAGATCCGTAGGCCTGTCTTTGTTAAATGCTTCTGCTGTTGTTGGTGTGTGCCATCAAGTCAGCGCTGATCCATACCTGACACCCCCCCCCCAGTGGGTTTTTAGAAGCAGTAAATCGCAAGAGCAGCTGTTGTATTCGAAGTGTGTGCATGTGTGACTTACCCCTGGGCCACCAGAGCTCCCTACATGCCTTTAGGAGAGGCTATTCCTCGGAGAAAGTCATCCTGTTTGGAAAGGTGGAGAGTCAATAAAAGAAAGACTCTCTCTCTATGAGATGGACTGAGACAGTGACTACAGCAGTGGTTCAAGGGTGTCACAGATGATGAAGATGACACGGGCGAGGGCAGGATTCAGATCTGTTGTTCACAAGGTCACTGTAAGGGGTGCTTGCCTGAACAATACCCAACAACATCTGGGTCAGTCTGGGTTATTAACTTTTTTTTGCTAAAGCAGTTAACCTACTATGCCATCAAGGGTACAAAGTATTCTTGTTGTTATTGTTAGGTTCAGTTGAGTCAAATACAACTCTCAGCAATCCTATAAACAAAAGATGTGAACGCTGTTCTATCCTGCACCATCCTCACACTTCCTGACACACAAAAGCCCACTGCAGCAGTCACCGCGTCAATCCACCTGGTTTCAGGTCTTCTTTGCTGACTCTCCACCCTTCCTAGCATCATGTCCCTCTCCAAGGAATAGCCCTTCCTAAAAACATGCCCAAAGTATTTGAGGCAAAGCCTCATCATACTTGCCTCCAAAGAGCACTCCAGCTATACCCTCTCCAAGACATATTTGTTTATTCTCGTGGCTGTCCATGGGATGTTCAGCACCATTCTCTAAAACCACAGCTCAAAGGTATTAATTCTTCTTCTGTCATTATTATTTATTGTCCAGCTCTCAGATGCAAACCAAGTGACTGGAAGGACTATGGCCTCAATCAGACACACCTTATTCCTCAAACTGACATCATTACTCCTCAATAATTAGGAGAGGTCCCTAACTGCAGCTTTCCCCAATGCAGTGTGGACCCTTATTTCCTGACTGGTACAAAGGGTGTTAATTGTGGATCCAAGCAAGATGAAGCTGTTGACAATTTCAATCTCCTCTCCACCCATCATGATGTTGCCTACCGGTCCATTGTTAAGAATCTTTGTTTTCTTGATCTTGAGATGCAATCCATACCAAAGGCTGCATTCCTTGATCTTCTGCAACAAGTGTTTCAAGTCCTCCTCACTTTCAGCAAGCAAAGTTTTGTCATCTGCACAGAGTCCAGCTTCTCGAATCATTTGCTCAGCACACAAGCTGACTAGGTATGGAGAGTGAATACAACTCTGACACATTTCCTTCTCAATTTTAAACCATGCAGTGTTCCCCTGCTCTGTTCACACAACAGTCTCCTGGCCCAGGTATAGGTTCCACATGAGCACAATTAAGTGCTCTGGGACTCCCATTCTTCTAAATGCCAGCCACAGCTAGTTATGATCAACATAGTCAAATGTCTATTCAGTTTTAAGCATTTATTAAATTTCAGAAACTCAGTAAGTATACAGCAAGATTCAGTGGAATTGCAATTTGGAGTGGTAGTGAGCGTGGTCTTCAGGGATAGAGAGTAAGGCATCTCCCTCTCCTGCACTGTCCCTCTACTCTTCTAAGCATGATGTCCTCCTCCAAGAACTGGTCTCTCTTTGCAACATGCCCAAAGGGTGTGAGATTGTGCTTCAAATTCTTTGCCTCCAAGGAGAAACTTGGCTTAACCCTATTCAAGACAGTTTTAATATATATATGTTCAATACTTTACTCCAGTACCACAGCTCAAAGGTATCGATTCTTCTTGTCATCTTTAGTCACTGTCCAGCTTTCTGATGTATAGCAAGTAACTTCAAAGCCCATGGCCTGGATCAGGTGCACCTTAGTCCCTAGTTAGCACTTTGCAGAGATCCCTGCCAGCAGACTTCCTCAATGAATGCATCTTGTGATTTCCTGACTGCTGATGCAAAGAGTGTTGACTGTGGAGCCAAGCAAGCTAAAACTGCTAACAACCTCAATCTCTTCTCTGTCTAGCATGGTGCTGCCAACTGGCCCAGTTAGAATCTCTGCCTTCTGAATGATGTTGTGCTTCAGTCCATATTAAAGACTACAACCTTTGACTTTCTTCAGCAAATGCTGTAAAGTCAAAATTTGTCTTTTTTAAAAAAAAATATGCAATGTTTCACAAATGTGCATGTTGTTCCTAGACAGGAACCATCCTAATCTTCTCTGTATCGTTCCAATTTTAGGAAATGTGCTGCCAAAATGAGGACTGAAATTGCTTTCTTTTTTAATTTATAATTTCAGGATGGAAGTTTCCAAACATACCCAAGTAAACGTAACAGTATAATAAGCTTTCATGATCCCTACCCCTCAACAATTATCACCACAAGACAAGTCTGGTTGTCTGTATATTTTCCTTAATCCTTGTAAATTATTAAGGGTTTATTTCAAGAGGGATTATCTCAATAAAGTGAATCACAAGAATTTTCTTATTTCCTTTTACATTATGTTTACACTCACTGTAGTTTATAAAGTGTGCAACAGCATTTATGTACAAACTGGAAATAATGTGAGAGTAACCCAAATGTAACACACAGACATAAAGTTAGCAATTTTTGCTGGGAAAAATGGTACTGGGAAATTTTTTTATACAGTTTTGCCACACTTTTTATTTTTTTTTTTTAAAAAAGGCAGCAGAATAAAGTGTACTGTGATGATAAAGTAAATCCCCAATGTTTATAGTTTCACAAGTAAATTTCTCTTATCTAGCAAATGTATTTACATAAAAGAGTAAAAAAAGTCAGATGTGAGTTATCAGACTGCATCAGGGACAGCCCACCTGGATCCCAAGCACTGATCCCACCAATTAAATGGCTGGAAAACAATGCTTTCACTAGAAGGTGGTGCAGCGATCTCAGAAATACTTTTCTTGCTATTATTACTATTTGCTATCAAGTTGGACCAATTCATAGTTGACCTGTCAATGGGTTTTCAAAAGTTGTAAAGTGTCTGGGAGAAAACTGTTCATCTTTACTCCAGGAAGTAGCTGATGGATTCAAACCTTGTGCCATTCGGTTGGTAGT
This sequence comes from Elephantulus edwardii, assembly GCF_000299155.1. Classification (NCBI taxonomy): domain Eukaryota; kingdom Metazoa; phylum Chordata; class Mammalia; order Macroscelidea; family Macroscelididae; genus Elephantulus; species Elephantulus edwardii. The sequence continues at coordinate 15,473,794 of NW_006399764.1, read as the reverse complement.
GCAGCTCTTTAGCACTGGAGCACCAGCGATCTCTAAATTAACTATGTGTATAGCATGGATTGACACACTGGTCACAGCAGTAAATATACCTGAGATCATGAAAACAGCACAGAACCAACAACATCTGTTCTATTACAGAGAAGTTCACTGTAAGGGGAAGCCACCTTGATAGCAACTGATGATAACTGTTAGAAAAGGACATCATGTTTGACAACGTGAAGGAAACCTTTAATGAGATGGATACAGACCCAATGGCTGCAAAAATAGGAAAAAAGGTACAGACAATGTCTACAACAGAGAAAAAACAAACTATGTCCACGTCACTTGTACAAGAAATAACAGTAACATATCTTGAAAAACTAGGAACAACCTAAACTAGGAAAGGAAACAATATTGAAAAGTTAGTGTATTTCAACTGGCATAGAGGTAAGGAGCTGCAATGCCAACCAAAAGGCACCTAGTTAGACTCCACTCGTGACCTCACAATAAAAAGATGGGTAATCTCCTCCTGTGCAGTTTACTGCCTCTGAAAACCCACTGGATGATCAGATACAAGTCGGTCCTGGCTCCACGGTACCAAACAACAATTATGAATATGAGACAGGTGTTTCCAAATGACTTTACCTCCAATAGTGAATATAACTTACCTCTTAGGAGCTATTTGAGAAGTTCTGAATCTAAGTGTATACCCCTCTTTTTCAAAGCTCTGCCCTCAATTCAGGGAGCATTAGGGTGGCTTAGAGGGAAGGAACTGCACTTCCAACTCAAAGGCATGTGGTCAATTCGAATCCACCAGGTGCTCCCTCCCCTGAAGAAAAATGTACAATCTCCTCCAGTGTAATCTGCAATCTCTTAAAAACCCACTGGAAGACCAGCTACGGGGTCTGTTCACAATCGATGATATATAACAAGTCCTAATTGATACAAACATTCCTTTCCCTTAGCAAGGTAACCTAATTTGAAGTGGAATGTACTGTGCACGTCCTTAGGCCAAGAGGTGGCACTGAATCTAGCAAGTGGGGCAAAACACAAAAAAAAGGTAAGACTGAAATGCCTCTGACCCTATACGCGAAAAAGGTTTGTAACATGACCTACTACAGAAATAATCTGTCTCTCAACATATCCTGCAGGACAATGTGCTCACAGGTATCTGACATCAAAACTGAACCCTTAATGTCTGCCAGTCCAGAAGTTCACTAAATTCTGTTACAGGGCACCCAAGGTTTAAGTTTTCAGTGGTGTATTCATTTTCGTCCAGGAGACAGCTACAAGTATAGGCAGAATATGTGTCACAGTTGGCTTGCCTGGCGCATCCTGCATGAATAGTCAGCAAAAAAGATAAGACGTTTACAGATTTTAAAGGCCCACCAACAGCAATACATGAAGTATAATGACAAGACAAAGCCTCACTCCAAAGGACATTCAACTTGATAAAGGTGTCGCTATTCACAGCTCCACTCCTAACGTGTACATTTTTCTGAAGAAAGTAGGCATTTAACACTTTGTTAAGTTTCCCCTAGAAATTACATCTTTTGCTAAATGACAGGTACACTCCACCAACAATTTTAAGATTGCTTTCATTACTTCTAACACCCCAAAGCTCTCTAAAAGAAGACAACATGGAAATATTTTAGCCAGCATAGTTTTAAGTTAGAGTAGTATCTTTGCCATGGGGGTGGGGAGGGAAAGGACTAGAAATAGAAAAGGAATTTTTAAACCCCTACTGTATTATCTACAAGATGTACGTGAAAAAATAACTAATATGTCTGCAGTCTCAGCCTTAATCTTAAAACAAATGATAGTATTCAAATATAATATTTCTCACATGCAGACCGATAACAGGTCTTGCCTTTCTCTATTTCTAGAAGATTCTTTGAATGACACAATACAAAGTACAATGTATTTAATGAAAGGTTTCCAAGCTGATTTCCCTACAGGTTATTTTCTGTCTTTTCTCTGGAACCCACACCCGGGGTATACTGCAGGGACCAGGGGTGTATATAAAAATAAACTGAGAACCACGATCAGAGCTGATACCCTTTCTCCTACAGGGGCAAGTGAATTATTAGATCTGTGTCATGAGTGGGTTTTTTTAATATGCCATTGTTCCCACTTGAGCACATTAAATTTTCCATATCCACTTTTAAACCAATATAACCTTTTTTTTCCTTGTTCATAATGTTCGTGCTGTACATTAACAGGCAGAAAATCCAATAGCTTAAGTCATCACATAGTAGTTTTATGTAAAGCTGGAAGGATGAAAACCTTTTGCATTTTCCCCTCTTTGAAAAGATACTATATTCGAAGTGGCTGAAGTGTTAGTGGGGGGGGGACCCCAACTGCACCTCATGGGAATCTGTCCTAATATTTTTTTTCTTTTATGATTGATCACAAATCCATTTTGGACATTACACCTTTTTTTTTTAAAGTTTATTATAACTCTGGTGCAACATCTTCCAGCCCAACAAATTGAAGGTGCTGGAATCTTCTGGTCTGGAAGATGTGTTTGCCAATTATTTTTGCACTAGTGCACATAAAGAGGGAGGACTGCATCTTAGGTATGAGTTATACATTCCTGTACAAAATAATTGTATATTCTATGAAGACTGATTCTTTTTCTGGAGAAATATACAACAACACAAGGGAAATCTTGTACGAGCAGCATAACTGAAGTGGCAAGATACAATATTAGAAAAACAGAGCTACTTTCATTACTGTGATGTTGTGTGTCAGAATGTCTCTCCTTAATGAACCTGTTTGCAATAAGACTCCCGGTGCAAAGAGGCTATTTAGAGAGTCTATTGTGTCTATAGCGAGTCCTTCAAATATCTTCCCACCATTAGACATGCCACATTGACCAATTCTGTCCTGATTGCTGTTCTTTTTACTATCAAGGGACATTCTTGCCCAGACAGACGGATGGATCAGACACTGCAGTTCATAAAATGTTTACACTGTACACACCCGCGCACAGTGGTACAAGCTATAACGCTCCGGATCACACAGTGAGTTGAATGTGGCAGTGTCATATGAAGGCTTATGACTTCCCAATATCAATGAAAGGATTTAGGTTAAACTTTGCTCATCCTATCTGCCTGTCACTCTCAACGACAAGCTCTCACACACCCCGCCCGCCTTTCACCGTACACCCAAGCCTGCTGCTCACAGGGGACCACTTCAGGCAAATGTTCTCTGTGTCGTAAGATTTTTTCTTCCTCTGTTGAGATTTTTCTCCTAATTGCTGACAAGGTACAAAGACCACATATGTCATGGCATCAAAAAAAGGGTTTAGGGAGAGTCACTAAGAAGAATCACCGAAGGCCTGCTTAAGATTTTAAAATTTCAACTCAGAGTAATAGCTCCCAAACAAGAGGACTTGTCTCTACAGTATGAATGAAACATCGCTGCCTAAATTAATGGTCTTTTTTTACCACATCTAAATACCAGCATCTTCCTGATAGGATGAAACACTCATTCTGCTTAGGCTTTATTATGTTGATCAGCTGCTGTGAGCTGCTTCAACCTGGTCTTATACACCCATGCATGCCTACGGATCCTTGACTAAATCTTTTTCCCCTTGCACTTGTTCTGATCATAAGATTTTTCTATTCAAATAATGTCAATTTCTTCTATTCAAATAATGTGCCTGCCCAGCTACTAACAAGTTCTATTCAGGCTCCTACCCTGTCTGGGGCCTTCCCCTCACCATCAAGTAGAACTTCAAACCGAAGGTCCAAATCGCCAGTAAGCTTATAAGTGCAGAAATGACATCATTAACATCTGATAAAGAACTAGGTAAGTATGTACTACACAGTGGACTGAATTTGGATCAAATATTAGCTTCAATTCTCATTTTAAAATCGCTCTCTCATCTCTTCATTCCACTAGGGGAAAGGGGGCTCACAATTGTATGCCATGTCTTAATACTAAAACAAGTTTGTATGACTGCAGACCTAATATACAGAAATCCCTGTCGTGTAGGTCTGCTTTTGAAAGCTAATCAGGACGCCTATCATTTCAATGGTAACGTCAACACAGAGAGTGATCAGGTAGTCTAGCGGACAGAAAGTGATGCTACCAAGCCAAAGGTGGGTGACTTTTAATCCGTGGCCCTCAGGCCAGTTCTTAATTTGTTTTTGGTCAAACATTCTTGTAGGTTGTATAGCCCTGGTGTGTCCATTTGCTGTACAGAGGTAACTTGTGGTTGCTGTGAAGCTGAACACTGTAACACTGATGTATCAAATGTGATAACGGTTACCCATGGTGGACAGCTTTTGGTGGAGCTCCCCGATTAAAACAAGCTTGGAAGCAGGAGTGGCATCCACTTCTGTAAATAGCTTGCTTCCAGAAACCCTATGAACCTGGAGAAAGGATGAAAGTCACACAAGTGTTGTTGAGGACTTTCATTCATAGGGTCGCTATGAGTTGGGTACGACTTAACGGCACTTAACAACAACAACAACATCATTTCAATGTGTATTTCCTTCTCATAATGACACTTGGAAATAACTGTTTATTCTGACTCCCAATAATTGTAGAGGGCTGACGGAACAGCCGCACAAAGTTTCCGAGGCTGAAATCTCCACCAGAGCTGATCAGGTCCTCTCACACTGTGCAGCTGGCAAGTCCACAGCACTGACCTTGGGTCAGCCATGCAGTCACCATCGTGCCACTGTTGTCTCTGTGCATCTGCTGCTGTAGTTGTAGTCAAGTACGGCCCACACAGACTGTGAACAACAGCTCAGACTTGCCCTCTCCCGCACCTCACTATCTCCAGCATAGATCAGTTTGCTGTTCAATCCATCTCCTTGAAGAGAGTCACTGTGTCAATCAATCTATGTGAAGGTCTTCCTCTCTCTCACTGATCCTGAACTTTCTCAGCATGATATGTTTTTTCCAAGGACTTGCCTCTCCTGACAATATACCCAAAGTATGTAAGACAACTTTTTTCTCATCCTTCACTCTAAGAAGCACCCTTTGTGGCACTTCCTGTGCCAATGTTGTTGCTCTTGTGTGGCATGGAGTTGGAACCTACCAAGTGCTTAACCTCCAGAGGATTTTCAGAGGCAGTACACTGCACGGGAAGGCACTGTCCATCTCCTACTACTGTGGAACAGCTGGTGGATATGAACTGCATGCCTCTGTGGTGTCAGTGCAACTCCTTATCTCTAAGCCACCAGCACTCCGAACTCCTTAAAAACACATAAGCAGGGAGCTCTGGTGGCTTAGTGGCAGGAAGCTGCACTGGAATCCTAGAGGGACACGGTTCGAATCCACCAGATCATGTGCTGGAGAAGGAGGGACAATCTCCTCCTGTACCAGTCAGATCCGTTTTTTTGACACACACAAAAACCCAAAAACACACAAGCATTTCTTAAGACACTGATAACCTACTTATAGACTCAAGAGCTGAATAAAGAGAGAGTCACACTTCTTCTACAAGGATACGGTATCATTACTTTTTGGATTCATAATCCTGGAGCCTAAATTAGGACTCCACATGATTGTCTAATGTCCTGACTCTCACCAGGCTGCATTCTGGTCTCCCTGCATTTAGTCAATAAACTGTTTGGGGGGGGGGGTGTTTAGGTAGCAGCTCTATGCTGAGTGAACGAACTCAGTCCCATAAGGACAAATATTGTATAAGATCATTATTGTATAATGAGTATGAGGATCCAAAGATGTACAGGGTGGGAGCAGAGGGGTGAACATGGAAGACATTAATCATAGGGTTACACAATGTGATAGGGGGTGAAGGAAATGCAAAAGATCTGGTGTGAGAAACATTGTATATGATTAAAAAAATAAAGGTATAAAAAAGAAACACCTAAAAATGTTGAATTTGAAAATCAAAACAATCACAATATATAAAAACAACCACAAAATGCAAACCACCAAGAGTCCATTTAAGGACCAGAGTCAATAACTATATTGTTAGTTCTGTGTGCTGTAAAGTTGGAACCGACTCACAGCTGACTCCATTAGGTTTTTTCAGAGACAGTCAAACACACGGAAGGAGACTGCTCATCCTTCTCTCACAAAGCAGCTGATAGATTTGAACACTCTGCCTTTGGGATTGTAACACTGCTTCTTACCACTAATAGTCCTATACTACACAATGCCATGTCCAATCTCATTGCCAGCAAATTGGTTCCTTGTCACAGACAAGCTAAGTGGGTTTTCAAAGCTGTAAATTTCAAAGGAAGAAGCCTGGAGATGGCTAATCTCACTCTCCAGGTGCCTCTGGAGGGTTCTAACAGGCAGAGGTGCTCAGCCTTTGGCTTTACAGTGGAACAATAATGCAGGCTATGCCATTAGAGTTCTCTGGGATTCCATGAGACCCCCTTGTATCAGAACTTTGCTCCAGATACTGAAAGTCATCTGTTGTTGTTGTTATGTGCCACTGAGTTGCTTGAGGTTCATAGCGACCCTACATACAACAGCTCTGATCTCTGCTCTCTCCTGTGCCAACCTGATTGTCTCTGACATACCCAAGCGCATTACCCCAGTCACTGAGTCCACCCATCAAGGGTCTTCCTCTCTTGTGCTGTACCTCCACTTTCCCAGCATGATGTCCCTCTCCAAGGACTGGACCCTCCTCAGAACATGCCTAAAGTATGTCAGACGAACCCCCAGAATCTTTGCCTCCAAGGAGCAGCCTGATTTCACCCTCTCTAGGATGAACCTGTTTGTTCTTCTAACAGTCCATGGTATGTATATTCAATACTCTTCTCCAGCACCACACTTGAATTTCAAATTCATGTCAGGAACAGGTTGAAGCCCTTGAACACTAATCAGAGAAGACCAGATGAGCTGTGGGAGGATGTTAAGAACATTATCCATAAAGAATGCAAAAGGTCATTATAAAGATGGAGGAAGAAGAAAAGATCAAGATAACTGTCAGACAAGACTCTGAATAATGCAATAGCGTACCAAGAAGCCAAAGCAAAGAGAGAAAAAAAATAAAGGAATTAAGGAGGTGAACAGAACATTTTAAAGGGCAGCGTGGGAAGACAAAGTAAAGTATTATAATGAAATGTGCAAAGAGCTGGAGTCAGTATATCACAAGGGCTGAACTCACTTGGTATTTCTTTTTTTATTATTTATTATTATTATTAATTTCAATGAAGACCTACAGAGATTTTGGAATTCCATTCATTCATTGTTGTCCTCCCCCCCCCCCCCCCCCTCCCCTCCCCCCGAGTTTGCGCCTCTCCTTGAAAAGCAAAAGACAAACTCCTTCGTTGGTACACAATCCCCTCCCACACCCCCGCACATCCCCACCCCCACCCCAAGTATACTCCACTCTGCAACCCTCATCACTTGGTATTTCTTAAGCTGAAGGAACTGTTGAACTAATGCAAGCCTAGAGCTGCAATACTTAAGGATGCTTTGAGCTGAGTATTAAATGATCCAGGAAGCATTACAAGAAGATGGAAAGATGATATAGTCACTGTACCAAAAGGAACTAGTGGACACAGAAAAATTTCATGAAACAACATATGAGTAAGAGCCTGTGATGATAAAAGAAGTTCAATCTGCTCTGAAAGAATTGGCAAAAACAAGCCTCCAGGAATTGATGGCATACCAACCGACATATTTCAACCAACAGATACTGCCCTGGATGCACTCAGCAAGTTGTGTCACGAAATCTGTGGAGGACAACCACCTGGTCAACTGACTGGAAGGGAGCCTATTTATTCCCACTCCAAAGAAAATCATCTACAATGGAAAATGAAACTGCACAGAATGCCTATTACAGCTTAATTCTTACTTATAAAAACATAAAATCACATGTATGTCTGTATGTATTTTCCAGGAGTGAAAGTTAACTTTCTGGCAACTGGCCACAACAATAGAAATGGGCAGAAAAACAGTATCAAAAACTATACACTATAAATGATGTGACTAGAGGGCAAATATTCTCCTCCTTATTTACTTTCAGAACATTTTCTTTTATAAATGAACAGCAATTGTTTTCATAATGAGAAAATCATAAAAGCTATTTTTTAAAGGTAAGCAATGTTATCTACATGTATGGACCCCAGAGAGTACTGCTGCCAGACAAAGGTGTCAAAGCACAGATAAAACCCTTCAAAGTCATGCCCAGAGACAAGAACACAGACTGGAAGAAAAAAACTTACTGAGCAATAGTTAATGTGACAGCTTACTGGTTTGTTTTTGCAACCCCTCAAGTGGGTGATCGAGGAACCAACACACTCATGTTCAAGTGGTGGAAACAGGTAGGCACTCAACTAGCAGAAAGGTTGGTGGTGGAAACTCACCCTAAAATACAAGCCTAGCAATTTGCTTCCCAAAAGCCACAGAATTTAAAAAACCCTATGGCACAGTTGTTCTACACTGCTGTTGTTACGTTGTTATGTGTCTACAGTCAACTAAGACTCACAGCAACCCCCGGAACAACAGCTCTAAGATTTGCCCTATCCTGAGCCAACTTAACCATTTCTAACACACCCAACTCCACTGTCACAGTCACTATGTCAGTTCATCTCATCCAGGGTCTTCCTTTCCTGCACTGACCTTCCACCCCTCCAAGCATGATGTCCTTCTCCAAGGTCTAGTCCCTCCTGACAGCATGCCCAAAGAGACAATTTCACCATCCTTGCCTTCAAGGGTCAACCTGATTTCACTCTCTCCAGAATTAATCTGTTTGTTTTCTTGATAGTCCATGGTTTGTTCAAACTCTTCTCTAGAACCACAACTCAGAAGTATGGATTCTTCTTCATCCTTAGACACTGTCCAGCTCTCAGATGCACAGCAGGCAATTTGGAGGAGCATGACCTGGGTCAGGCACACCTTACTCTTGAGACTAACATCATTGCTTTTTAGCACTCTGGAGAGAACACTGACAGCAGATTTTTTCCAACACAACTCTCTTTTGATTTCCTGAAGCTGGTGCCTAGGGTGTTGACTATGGATCCAAGCAAAAAGAAATTAATAACAATTTCAACCCTTTCTCCACTTTTCAGGATGCTTCCTACAGGCCTGGTGTTAAGGATGTATGTTTTCCTTATATTGAGGTGAAATCCATACTGTAGGCTGCACCCCTTGATATCCTGCAGTAATCTTATCAAGTACCCTCAGTTTCTGTGAGCAAAGTTCTGTCATCTACGTAAGGCAGGTTGTCGATGATTTTTCCTCCGGTCTCGATGTCACATTTTTCTTCATAAAACTCAGCCTCTCAAATTATCTGTTCAGCATATAGATAGAAAAGGTGTGGAGAAAACACATCCCTGGAACATTCTTCTTGATTCTGAACCATGGTGTGTCCCCTTGCTCTGTTCACACAGCAGCTTCTTGATCTAGGTACAGACTTCCAATGAGCATAATCAAATATTCTGGGATTCCCATTCTTTTCAATGTTAAGACACTCCTTTGGTCCTCTCTTTGTCATCCCAAGATCCGTTTGACATCAGCAATGACATCCCTAGTGTCATGGCCTCTTCCAAACCCAGCTTCTATTTCTGGCAGTACTTTAGTGCTGTTCCAGTCACTTCTGGATAATCTTTGGTAAAATTTTGTTTGCGTGTCATATTAATGATATTATTCAATAGTTTCCACATTCTGTTGGATCATATTTTGGGGGAATGGGAATAAATTCAGAAATCTTACAGCTAGTTGGCAAGGTCCTACAGATTTCTTGGCACAGTCTGCTGAATACATTCAAGGTGTAATCTGCATGTTGAAATAAGTCAATCGGTAGTCCATAAATTCCTGGGACTTTATATTTTGCCAAATCAGCTCAAACTTTTCCCTTTATTATCACCGGTTCTTTATGATATGCTATTTCTTAAAATGGTTCTGGGTCAACCAATTCTTTTTGGTACAATTACTATGTCACTACATTCCAAATAAAGATCCAAATGAAAATGGAAAAACCAACAGTGTATGAAGACATCATTACTGCCTTCCAACTGTTCAAAGTAACTGGATCATATCTGCATTTAGAAAGATCTGAGGGTCTTCTCTGGGAAATAGGTATTATACAGAGTTAACCTAAAGGTTGGAAGTACAAGTATTCCAAGGGGAATCATTGAAAAAAGGCCTGGCATCTCCTTTCCAATTATGACCGACTGGAAACATTATGGCCAAGGTGCATCATATTCCACAGTGAATAGCTTCTTGATAATGCAATGGTACAAACGAGATGCGGCTAAGATAAGATAGGGAGAAAAACAGTACAGAAGCATTCGAGAGGTGGCATTGACAAAACTGACTAACTGGTATGAAACAATTCCCCTCACTTACTACCTGTGCATCTGAAAGTTGGAAAAGAATAAGGATGACAGAAGAACTGGCCTCTGTGAACTAAAGAAACAGTGTTGGCAAAATTATTAACTATCTCAGGGTCTGCTAAAAGAACAAATGAGTCTGTCTTGAGAAAGTGCAATGAGGATGGCCCTTAGAACAAGGATGGTGAACCTTCACCTCACGTATTTTGGGGCATGTAATCAGAAGGGAGCAGTCTTCAGAAAAAGACATCATAATGGGGAAGGTAGAAGACCCCCCAACAAGATGGGCTGACACAAAGACTGTTAACCACGTGCTCCAGCATATCAGAGACGGCGAGGGTGGTACGGGATGTGGCAGGGTTCAGATCTGCTGTTCACAGGGTCACTAGGCGAATGGAGGGCACCAAACAACAATTTTTTTTTCTTTATACCAAACAATCAGACGAGTTTAATTCAAACATATTTCAACACTGACAGAAGTGTGAGAGCATCTCCAAGATGAAATCTTCTAACTTTTTACCTTTACAATGTGCACTTACCCAAATGTGTGTGGATATTAAAGAATATTCCATCAGCTGATAAAAAGATCAACAAAATGTGCAATTAAACATGGCCAGGCCAAAAAGAAGGAATGAAGTATTGTTACATGGTACAACAGGGAAGAATCTTGAAAACATTATGCTACGACAAAAAAGCCAAAGACCAACTGTCACGTATTTTGTGATTCCATTGACAGGAAACGTGTGGTGTTGTTAACTGCCATGGAGTCTCAATTCCAACTCTAGAACAAGCACATTCAGAGAGACAGAAAGCAGACTGACCATTGCCAAGGGTTGGGAGGGATGGGGGTTATCAGTATGAGGAATGATAATTAAAGGGCATTGGGTTCCTTTGTAAAATGATGAAAATATTACAGAGCTGATTTGTGGGGATAGTTGTACAATTCTGAATATACTAAAAAAATCAATTAAAAAAATTATGTTTATTAACATGTGCAACTTTTTTTTTTGTTTTCTGTGCACAGTCATGTTGGACCTTGACTTGACTGCCCATCCTTCCCCACTGGAGCATCTGGTGGATTAGAACCGTGTGCCTTCAGGACTGCAGCATAGCTTCTTGCCACTAGGCCACCAGCGCTCCAAAAATCAATGTTTTACATACCTTAAAAGGATATTATGGGTTATGTCAGTAAAGTTTCTTTTAAAGAGACTTATTTCTTTGGCTACTTATTATCTACAGCAGACACACAGCTGAGGAGAATATCAGCCCCGGTACAGCACAAACTCCAGTGATACAACATGCTAGTTAGTGTCTTCTAGGCTGTACTTTGTAAAACAAACTCCTGCCTCCTGTCATCTTTAAGAAAAATTAACCAACTCCATTTTTCTTATCATTCTTAACTCCATAAAAATATTTAGCTAATACTGGGTATATTCCACTGACAAAAATTTACTTTATCATATGTTGTCATTACTGTTAAGTGCCACTGAGTCATAGGCGTCTCATAGCAACCCTATGAACAAAAGACCTGAACGCTTGCTTTAAAAATAGTAATAATAATAATAAATATTACTACTTATTATTATTATTAATTTTTGTGTGTGTACCTTCAAATCGGATCTGACTGATACAGGAGGAGATTGCCCCTCCCTCTCCAGCAGAGCATCTGGTGGATTAGAACCATGTACCTCTGGGATTACAGAGCAGCTTCTTGTCACTAGGCCACCAGAGCTTCCTGAATGCTTACTTTTAAAATATCCTTGTGGAAGATATAATTCCTCTATAAAAAAAATTAAATCCCTGGCTAATATATGAGTTGGAGTCTCCTAAACAGTTGTTATCAACAATATGGAGGCACAAACATGTTCACTGTATAAACCGTTGTTGTTACGTGCCATCAAGTTGTCTGCGACTATTAGCGACGCTATGTATAAAAGCTCTGAACCCTGCCCTATCCTGAGTCAGTCTCACTGACACCAAAACACCTAATCCCATTTCCTCAGCATGTCAATCTATCTCATCTGGGGTCTTGCTCTTCTGTGATGTCTCTCAACCCTTCCAAACATGATGTTTCTCTCCAAAGACTGGTTGCTCCTGGCCATGTGCCCAAAGTATATGAGACAAGTGGATATAAACATTTCCAATTCTGTTTCATATATAGGCACATAACACCTAGTTTTAACTTGTGTTTCTACTTACAAAATTGTAATGAGATTAGTTTCCAAAGCAGGTGTCATGAAATGTCAATGGCTTGCAGATCTAGATTAAAAATCTCATGGTATTAGAGTTAGTCTAATTATCATTTTATTGGAGAGGTGGGAAAATTTTGGGAGGAGATAGTTTATTACATTAAGAAAATAACTAGGGGCTTTAAGGCAAATTCATTCACTGAAAACAATTATTTAAAACTGTAAATTACACTTCAAATAATAGAGTACCTAAATCTTCTTCTACAAGAGAAAACAGAATGACCACTGAAAATGATATTTTACAAAGAATCCTAAGAATACCAAAAAAAACCCTTAAAAATAAATAATATGTTTTTTATATTAAACAAAAAACTTCTGGTCACAAAATAGCATTTTATAACTAAAATTAAAGGCAGGGGGAGAATCTGAAAGGGCCATTACAAAATGATAGGTGATTAAGTTCTAGGGATAGTTTGACATTTAGTGACTTAAAGTCTGCTTTACAGTTACTTTCCATTTCCACTGTGTAAGTTTATGTTTCTATTATAATCAAGGGAACGATCTAACAAAAACTACTGTAGTCGTTTCTCATTAAAGCAAAAGGCAGAGGAAAAATTTTCTAATCCAAAATGAGAATTCTGGGTATAAGAATTTTCACTGTGAAAGATCATGAGTGAATGAAAATTTTTATTGTCACCTTTTCATATGCCAAAGTCTCACTTTGCTGTACACTTTTCTGAATGCTTTCCTCTGTATTAGGATCATGATGGGTCACTTCTACAGTCCCCATTATGTGACTAACAAGAAGGAAGCAGAGTTAAAGTATCACTTCCTATAGAAATTCTCTGAGTAACCTCCCCATATACACCCAGGACTTAACAGTTCCAAAGCAATTCTCACACTGTGCTGTGATTCTCTGGTCAGATCCCACACTAGTCTCTAAAAAACAATGAGAGTATGAAATGTTTGTTGTATTCGTCATTACATACCCAATGTCCACTATCATTCCTAACACACAGTACAAGTGTCATAAATATTTGGGAAAAAAGAATTCTGAAATAAATTAATCTGGCAGTGGATATATGAGTAAAACAGTCCCTTCTTGGTGGCTCAATATGCCTATATTATTAGAAGTCTTTACTCTCAAGTAAGCAAGGGTATGAATTTTATGTAATAAAAATATCAGAACGTACTATGCAGAACTTCAAAGAAATGACAGGTTTTATGTGATTCTTATTTTTCAAAGTATAAAAATAATCTGAAAACAAGAATTAACACAAAGTTATCTCTAACCAGTAACAAGGTGTTAAATAAGCTTATGCATTAAATACACAGCTTGCAAGCAGGCAGAAGGAAGGTACAATTAAGGAGACAATTAAAACAGAATCGGATTATGTTTTCTGAATTTACCAAAGATAAGATTTAGACATTGCTTTTATCTATAAGCTTCGAAAATAATTTTTTAAAAAAGACTCTGTACACTACTCAACATAAATCTTAACTCACCATCCAAATTAAATCTAAACAAAAACATAACCCTAAAATCTCCTCCAATCCTACAAATGCTCAGACAATCAAAATCTGATTTTGGACAGCAGTTTTCGTGTATGAGTGCAATATTTATGCTGAAGAGATAAATTATGTAAATTGTAATAGTTTATACTTATAGCTAAGCTCATTTTTATGCATATTTTAGAGTTCAAACATCTACAACATTTACCCAGAGCTCAAATTGTAAAAGGAAACAACTTTACTATCTAGTATAGTTTTGATAATGACTTGGATTTTAAAAAAATGTATTTTAGTGTTTTTAATACCAGTTTACATAGTAAGAGTCTCCCTTAATGAGATTTAAGATCTATTTGAAAACCGATAAAAGTTAAAGCCATACATAATTATATTATTTACTCAGCACTTGATCATAATACCTATGCAAGAGTCTCAAATTAAAAATTAACCCACCCATTAAACCTCTAGTTTATTTTTACCTCTAATATACTCACCTTGGTTCTAGGCTATCCAGAAATACTAAAAACAAATTCAAATAAAATGTAAAGGCGATGTTTAAATTCAGTCATTGCTTGATAGCCTTATATAACTCAATCAGTCAAAGGTAATGGATGAACTTTCAAAATAATAAATTTTAAATAGAATCTAATTTTTAATTATTGATACTTTAAAATGTTTACAAGCATAAATCAGTGACTTCTCACTAAAAAGAATATCATCTCTATAATGAGTCTGACAGAAATTAAAAAGTGTTAAAACCATTTTTAAAAAATCGTAAGGGGGAAAGAAAAGCCTCCTATAAATTAGAAACAAATATGAATCTCTGTGGTGCAAGAGACCTTGCTGCTGCCCGATGCTGCACTGGAGATCCTAAGGCCCCCGCCTCAGCTCCAAACTCTCTCTAGGCGTGACGGTGACCACAGAGCTGTACCCGAATCACCGTGGAGTGTCAAGTTCAGTAGGTGCTGCCCTGAGGTCACGACTGTGTATAGCCGACCAGGGAAACTTGTTCACCTGTCCTTAAGCACCTATTACTGCAAAAAAGAAATTCAAACCACCTTCCAGAATTTAAAAACCTAATTCAGAACATTATATGCACATAATCAAAAACTGTTCCACATTGTTCAAAGTACTAGATATCTCAAGAAAAGACCTGAAAAGTAAGTAATATACCTGGAAAACAAAATAACTAGGATGCAACATAAAAAGCGGCCAGGATAGAGGGGGAAAGGTAGCACTGCGCTCCAGTAGGATCTTGACAAAGAACTAAGGACTCATTCCTGACCAAAAGTGTGCAATGGAGGAAATTTTGGCGTCGTGATCAATTATGAGATGCTTTTTAAAAGCCTTGAATCCCAACATGTATAGTGTCTCAATGGCGGGAGGTCAACAGAAGGGACCAGTTACTGCAATGGGTCTGCAGAAGGGCAATAAAAATGAAAAGAGAAAAGAGAAGAAACCTACAAACCACCGATCTCCAAACGCCAAGGTGTGCACAAGGGAGCTGGTTGGTTAATGAAGGAACAGTTCCAAAAGACAATGCCAACAGAAATTATCTCTTCCCAGGACCTGATAAATAGCAGGTGTGAGAAAGAAACAGGAAGAAAATGGTCATTGGCTTTGAAGCTCATGGGTTAGGAATATAATAATCCTTTGGAGATGTTGCAATTTCTGTGAGTATTCATTTCCCAGGGATGCCATAAATAACAAAGTCCCACTAACAGCGGAGCCCGGCGCAAAACAACAGAAATCTATTCTTTCATAATTCTAAAAGCTAGGAATCCAAAGTCAGGATGTCGGGAGGCTTGGTTCCTTTGGAAGGCTCTGAAGGAGCATCTGTACTAGGCCTCTTTCCTATCCTGCAGAGGTTTTGAATAATTCTTAGTAGAGGATTCACTTCAATCTCTGCCTCCAGCATCACATGGAATTCTTGCTGGTGTGTCTGTGTCTCCTCTTTGCTTCTTACAAGGACACAAGTCTCACTCTACTATAATATGAACTTGTTTTTATGTAACCAATCGCATCTCCAAAGGCCTTATTCCCAAATAAGGGAGCAGGTGAAGGCTTCAACCTACCTCTTGAATAGGAATACAGTTCTATTCAACATAATGTTTGTGCTTACACTATTGATCATTTCATACAGACTTCTTGCAAAATATTTTTGGGAAAGGGCATGTGCTTGTACTTTAGGAAAACAGCTAGAACCTTATCTGATTCCCCTCTAGGTAAAATTAATCTGGGTCCATATATTTAAGCCTCCTGTTGCAGTGCAAGCCCTGCCTACCCAAACCGTAATGTATCCCACTGGAAAAGTTCCTCTCAGGACCTTTACCTTCAATTTAACAGGATGGCTGAGCAGCTGTTCTGCATTTTCATGGCAACCAAAATTATAAGAAGGTATACCATGATGAAAAGTATTTAGGCCACAGAGGAGGAAAAAGAAAAATTCCCTATAAGAGTTTGTAAATCGATGGATTAGGTGACTAATCAAAGTAATAGAGATTTTAGCCACATTTTCTGAAAAGAGACTGACTCTAGGTGGTTTGTTATTTTATTTTTTTGGCTGAAGATTCTCCTTAAGGAAATATTATGTGCAAACATTACAGAAACAAAGCCAACTTGAACACAATAGTAAAGGGTCTCTTTGCAGGACATTGAAGAAAAATCTGGGGGATACATATGGACTCAGTATGGACTCAATATTGGACAATACTCCTAGAGCAAAATGGCATGCCCAAATAAAAGTGAAAGGAAGGTGGCAGTCTTAAGAGCCACACGTGATTTCCCTCATTTTTCTAGAAAGCAGCACAGGACGGCACCACAAGAGTTAAAACATCCAAGAGAACATAGAGGGGGAACAAGGAAGGCCAGTGGCTTAGACTGGCTGATTATGCTTCTAAGGATCTCATTTGATGAGGGGAAAACACAAAGGAAGTGTGTGCCTGAGTTTACAGAAAACATATGGGAACCTACCTGGGGAAATTTGCTTTCTTTCAGCTATACAAGGAGCCTTTTCAGGTATTTTGAGTTGAAATTGAGAAGGACATTCTTAATTATAGAAAATGTGAAGAAAGAGTAAGCCACCAGAGCACAGTGACCAGAAATGCATTCATGTTCAAGTTCATTCCAGGGGAGGTGGGAGAGTAGAGAACAGGACCCAAACTTTTCCCATACAAAGAGCCACACTACTGTGAGGGCAAGGAGGAGGAAGAAAAATGGAAGCTTCTTCTAGAACCAGCTTGCAAAGGGAACTAAAGTTTAAAAGGAAGATTAACAAATGTAAAAAAAAAATTACATAAATCTCCAAACTGTTATTCACCAAAATAAAACTATGACATAGATGAAATAGAAACATATCATAGTAAGGCAAGGCAGAAGTCTGTTCTTTCTGTTCTCGATGCTGTATTCAACCTAGATTCCATGCAGATGTGTGCTTAGAGCAAGCAAAACTCAGGAGGACTGTTTTGACAATCTCCCCAAGATAATGAATGCAAACAGCAGTGAGGAGCCGGCATCTTGTACCAAATCAGAGAGGTGATGATGGTGGTACCGGTGAAGAAAGAGGGTCCATTCGGCCTTGCCAAACCAGAGTCTTCCATCTACACTACAAATATCCTCCACCTCATCTTTTCTGCTTCCTTAAACCAAACAAGATTAAAATTCTTTTGAATTGATCAGGCTGCTTCCTCCTCCACTACCTGTTAGTGAACACCACCAGTGCAAAGATACTTGAAATACCAAAAGGGAAAACAGTGAATAATTAATCAGGACAGGATGGGAGACAGTAATGGTGAACGTAGGCTTCCAAGAGACTAACAACATGGCAGAAAGGACACGACAGAGAAAATTAAAGAGAACTGAAGACAACGAAATGCTTGAATACCAATTCTTCTATCTGTCTATGCTGCAATGATTCTCTTCACGTCACTTCATCAAAGTGACAAACAAGCAACACAAAAGTATAATACTTTGGAGAAGTGGTGCTGGCCAGATGAGAGCTGGCTCTGCCTCCTCTGACTCTGTCCCCTGTTAAATACTAAACGCCCCTATACTGTCAAATAAGTGATGGAGAAAAGCAATCATGCCCCTAGTAGCCTTCCATAACTCCCAAGATAGTACAAACACAGGAGTCTGAACCGAGGGGGGCCAAAATGTCTAAGTTCGCATATCAGCAGTTTTCTACTTTGGGGCTCAGTTTCTTTGAGAAAGGGGAGTAGTGTTTGTACCTTATGGAGATAAAATGTCCTATTTACCATAATTATGTCCAGTGGTTACTCTACATCCAATATTGTTTGGACTATATTATGTGGCAATTCACCATTTCAAAGAGTTCTGTGTCAACACTTCCAAGGATCTTCCATCCCTAGATCTTAAGCCAGCCATAGAAATCTATTACCCTGCCTGCAGCCTAGAATTCTCAATTAAACAGAGTTTGCACAAATGTTAAGATGTCTAAAACAGTCATATCTTAAATATGGTTAATACTGTGGTCTTTCATTTCTGTTTGCATGTCATAGGGTTCAAACTAAGCAAATATTGGACCTTTAAACAATCAAATTCAAGTGTGCTTCTTTCCAGGAAGAAAGATTTGCAGGATCATCAGAAAAGTTTTTTGGAGCAAATAATCATATCTGGAGTCATTAGGTCTCTCTTTTTAAAATGAGTCTGCATACAATTATTCATATATATTTTATTTCATTCACGTGCACCATATTTTATGTAATTATCCATATATATATATAAACTATATTTTATATCATTCTTATTGATCAATGCCTTTTATCACTCCTTCTTACCAAGTCCCATCAAACTTTCTCTATTCCTTCACTCTCCATCTATCCACTAATATCTTGGCTGTCCTGATGATTTTTGCTCCCATTCTTTTGTCCTTTCTTCCTCCCCTCCTTTTTTGAACACTTACATGGTCTTCGCAATCACCTGTTATGCATCAGAGAGTTGGACAATGACCAAGGAGGACAGAAGGAGAACTGATGCCTTTGAGCTGTGGTGCTGGAGAAGAGTACTGAGAATACCATGGACTGCTAGGAAAACAAATAGATTTGTTAAACCGGGTGGCTCCTTGGAGGCAAGGATTCTGAGGCTCCGTCTAACTTACTTCGGACATGTAGTGAGGAGGGACTGGTCCTTGGAGAGGGACATCATGCTTGGGAGGGTGGAGGGACGGCGCAGGAGAGGAAGGCCCTCTATGAGGTGGATTGATTCAGTGACTGGGATAATCGGGATGGGAGTGTCAGAGACAGTGCGATTGGCACAGGACAAAGCGGAGTTTAGGGCTGTTGTACATAGGGTCGCTATGAGTCACAGGCAACTCGATGGCACATAACAACAACAACATACTGTCCTACTGTTTGTCACAGAAAGCAATGCTAATCACAGTTGAGTTGATTGTTAACACTAGAAAGAGCAAGTGGCAAGTTCATGCAACAAGTTCATGTTACCAAAGTAAAGCCTTGGAACCAAAAGATTTGCTGTTTTGGGTGGACAGGAAGAGAGAGGAGCCCTCAAAATCCAGCAAGATCATTGCTTTAGGAAATAAGATTCAGACATCAATCAGGAGATAAGGAAAGAGAGGAGGTGGCTGTTGCACAGGGCCACACTTGCTGGCCTTCACTTCACATTAGTGACTCAAGGAGTCAACATGCAAAGTCTCATGTTCCCACCTGTATTCAGACCTCACTACAGACCACAGCACCATCTAACAAGCCAAGTGAAAGCTCGACGCTTTGTGCGGCCTCTGTTCTCATATTACTCCACCCCATCCAATCATCAAGGTTTATGAATTCTACTTCTCGAACACTTCTCAATATCACACAACACACCTCAGGCAATGCGGCTCTTCCAACTCAAACCGCTGTTGCTGCTGTTACCTGCCATCCAGTAGATTTTGATGCACAGCCACCCCATGTGGCAAAATAAAGCAGTCCTTAGGGGTTTCTAGAACTATCTGAATTGGATCGGTCCTCTTGGGCCCCCTCCCAACAATTTGCCTTTTCACTCCAGATATATACTGGATCTGAATACATATTTTAACAAGAAACCCTGGCGCTTTTTATACTATAGCAATGAGAGAATCACCTAGCATTCTTGTTAAAATGTAGATTCTGACTGAGTGTATATCTGGGTAAAAATGAAAATTCTCAGCAGCGAGGCAAACCCAGCATGAAACTCTTAAAAGTCCTGGTTTTCTCAGTTCTAATCTTTACAGGAGTAAATTATTAGGTCTTTCTGTACAGTTGCTGAGTGGGTACAAACCAAGGACCTTTCAGTTAGCAGCTGTGAACTTAACCATCAGGCTACCAGGAGCCCTTTCTACTAACCCTCAAATCAGCTTCCAATCCAATCTCATGGTTAATTGTACTTACAACAGGAAGGCTCTTACATGTAACTTGTAGAATTGCAAATGCATCATCTATGTGAACCGACATGCAACACGACATCATGTTTACAACAGACTGAAAAAGGCAAGACTAGAGGAAAATAACTAGATATGCAGCTGTCAGGGGCTGGGATGAGGACATGAATTAACTACATAGTGGGACCATGAGAGAGAATATAAATTTTCTTCATCTTGATTATAGTGATGATTACAAGAATAATCATCAAACACCCCAAAGTACACACTCAACTCATTGCCCTCAAGTTGGTACCAACTCAGACTTGGCACTCTAGTGGATGTTTGGGAAGCAGTAAATTGCAGTAAAAGAGATTGTCCATCCTCCCAAGAAGCCACTGGACTTTGAACCTCCAGAGAGGAATTAGCTTTGGGTTTGCACCCTAAGTCCCCACAGACTATGCTACCAGAGAGAGCACTCTATAAAAACCAGTTAGTTCTATTAGGACACTGTCAGGAATTTAGAAACAAGAACAAGGACGCACAATGTCCAGAAATCTAAGGATATTAAAAAAAAAAAATTTGCAGTGAATCTGCAAAAGCCAAAAGGGTAAAAAAAAAAAAAAAAATCAAACATATTCCATTATTTTATGCTGGTTGTAGAAGTTAAAATACCAGAAAAGAACCAATTAAGAAACAAAATACACGAAATACAGAGGGTAAATATATTTATCATGAGTGTATTGAGATGGGGGCAAAGGCAAAAATACTATTAAAAAAACATGCAAAGCCAACAAACTTCATTGACATTTTCAGTACCATTGACCCTGAAAGTTAATAACACTGTTTGCTAAGGTCTGATTTCACAAAGAATTCCATATGGAACAGGAACTGTGAGAGCCTAATAAGAATGTATGATACTAAAGCAAAGGGATTAGTTAACTAAAATAAGTGGATTCCTCTCCAAATATAATCCACTCATAAAGACACATTTAGAACATTTGTATCTCATTAGGGGTATTATGTGAGAAAAGATTCTCAGTACCAAGCAGTCCTAATTATAATCCATCTTAGGAAATAAAGTGAGTTTTCTTGACTAAAAGGGAAAATACATTGTAAGAAACAGCTTAAATACATTAACAGGATTGTCAAAGGCAGACACAAAAACCAAACCTACCAATACAAAGGAGTATTAATTGTGAAAACTGAATAACCACTCAAATACAAAGCTAACTCTTCTTTTCTTCCTTATTAATCATAATAATCTAAAGCACAAATAACTAGGCAAAGAACAGCCTCCATGTAAACAGCAACAATGATACTAAAGATGATGATATCATTCAAACAAAAACACACTGTTCCCATCACACCGTTCACCAAGGTGCTACCTGGTGACAGCATCCTGGTCCACAAGGTACCTTCCATGATCGACACCTGCTTTGGGAAAGGCCCAATCTATACATAGGGAGTTTCACTACCAACCCAAAAGGGAACTCTCTCTGGGAGTTCAAATCCACCTGTGACTCCAGAGGAGAAAAATGGACAATCTCAAAAAAAAAAAAGAAAGAAAAAATGGACAATCTCCTCTTATCCTTTACACAGTCTCCCAAACACCCAGTGCTCAGTCAGCTATGGGTCAGTTCTGATTTGATGTAATAATTTTGAGTTTTGTAATTAAAATAGAGTCTAAGACACCTCATTATTCAGAGGTCTCTGCCTGCTGG
>NW_006399764.1:15439446-15450600 GCF_000299155.1 Elephantulus edwardii | reverse complement strand
ATGCAACCTTCGTTCTGGACTCTTGTCATAACCATAATACCCAATCATATATCGCTTTTAAACTTCTTTGCCTCATCTGTTTCAATCAAATATACATAATTTAGCCAGTTTTTTTCAGTCTTACCCCAATCCTGATGTCAGTCCTGTCTTACAACAGTGGCACTATGCAGTATTTGTCTTTTTGTAACTGAGATACTTCATTCAGCATAATGTCCTCCGGGGTCACCCATTTTGATAACATTGCATGAGTTCCTTGTTTTTCAATGTAGCGTAGTATTCCATTGTGTGAACACACCACAGCTTCTCTATCCATTCATTTGTTGATGGGCACTTAGGTTGTTTCCAACTCCTTGTTATTGTGAACAAAGCTGTGATAAACAAGTCTTTCACCTTCTCCTCACTGCTTTAACGTTCTCCTCACTTTCTCCTCACTGCTAGCCAAGTAAGGGTGTGTCATCAGCGTAATAAAGTTACTGACTGATACGTCTTTCTCCAACTCTGATGCCACATTCTTCTTCATAAAGTTCAGCTTCTCAAATAATTCGCCCAACGTATAGAATGCATAGATATGAAGAGAGAATACATCTTTCTTCATTTTAAACCATGCTATGTTTCCTAGCAGGTTCCCGGTCTAGGTTTTGCATGAACACAATTAAATGTTCTGGGATTCCCATTCTTCTCAATGTCAGCCATAATTTGTTACAGTTCACAGTCAAATGCCTCTGCATAGTCAATAAAGCACAAATACATTCTTCTGGTATTCTTTGCTTTTATCCAGGATCCATCTGACATCAGCAATGATATCCCTGGTAACCACCAGTTCAATATTATCACTGGTTTCCCTAAGTACAGTAAATAACTAGCATATTTCACACTCAAATTCCATCAAGGGAAATTCAGGGTATACATCAAATACCTCATTTCTCAATGTTGGGGTACTGCACTCTTCATAGGTTTCATTCATTATCTACCTCTCAGCTTCACTGTGAAGGTTGTTGTTGTTGTTGTCTGCTGTCAAATCACCTGCAAACCATAGTGACCCTATGTATAGCAGCTCTGACACCTGCCCTGTCCTGAGCCAGTTTGACCAATTCTGACACACCAAACCCCATTGTCCCAGTTACTCTATCAATCCATCTCATCTGGGATCTTCCTCTCCTGCACTGTCCCTCCACTCTTTCGAGCATGATGTTCTTCTCTAAGGACCAGTCTCTCCTAGCCAAGTGTCCAAAGCCTGTGAGATGGAGCTTCAACATCCTTGCCTCCAAAGAACAATTTGCTTTCACCCTTTCCAAGATTTATTTGTTTTCCTGGCAGTCCATGGTATGTTCATGACTCTTCTTCTGCACCAAACTTCAAAAGTATCAGTTGTTCTTCTGTCATGCTTAGTCACTGTCCATCTATCTGATGCATAGCAAGTAACTGCGAAGACCATGGCCTGGATCAGGCACGCCTCAGGAGCTAGACTGCCATCACTGCTCCTCAGCACTCTGCAGAGGTCCCTGACAGCAGATTTACCCAATGTGAGTCATCTTTTGCTTTCCTGACAGCTAATGTTAAGAGTGTTGACTGTGGAGCAGAGCAAGGTGTACTTGTTAACAACTTCAATCTCTTCTCCATCCATCATCGTGCTTCCAAATATTCCAGTGCTGAGAATCTTTCTCTTCTTGATGTTGAGCATCAATCCAGATTGAAGACTACAGTCTTTGACCTTCTACAGCAAGTGCTTCAGGTCTTCTAAAGTCTGAGCAAGCAAGATTGTATCATTTGCATAATGTACATTGTTGATGAGTCTTCCTCCCATCCTGATGCCACATTCCTCCTCATAAAGCCCTGCTTCCTGAATAATGTGTTCTTCATATAGATTGAAAAGGTATGGGGGACAGAATGCATACCTGATGCACTCCTTTCTTTTGAACCATGCAGTGTTTCCCTGTTCTGTTCTGAGGGCTGCTTCTTCCTAGTCCAAGTATGTTATTGTTAAGTGTCACTGAGTCACTTGTAACTAAAACGACCCTATGTACAACAGTCCTATGTCCTGCCCTATCTTGTGCCAACTTTATTGTCTCTGACACACCTACCCCATACCTCAGTCACTGCATCATCCATCTCATTGAGGGTCTTCCTCTTCTGTGCTGCCCCTCCACCCTCCCATGCATGAAGTCCCTCTCAAAGGACCGGTCCTTCCTTGCAGCATGTCCAAAGTATGTCAGACGAAGCTTCAGAATCCTTGCCTCCAAGGAGCAGGCTGGTTTCACGCTCTCTAAGACAAACCTGTTTGTTCTCCTAACAGTCCACAGTATATTCAACACTCCTCTCCAGCACCACAGCTCAAAGGTATCAATTCCTTCTATCATCTCTAGTCATTGTCCAGCTCTCTGACACATAGCAAGTAATCACAATGACCATGGCCTGAATCAGACCAATGATAGTCAATACAAACTGACATATTTCAACAGTCGCTACCCTGGATGTGCTCACCAAGTTGTGCCAAGAAGTTTGGAGGACAACCACCTGGCCAACTGACTTGAAGACATCTATATTTGTTCCCATTCCAAAGAAAAGTGGCCTGACAGAGTGTGGAAATTATTGAACAATGTCAGCAATATCACAAGCAAGCAAGATTCTGCTGAAGATTATCCAAAAATGACTGGACCAGCACATCAACAGAAAACTGCCAAAAGGTCAGACTGGGTTTAGAAGATGCAGTGGTACTAGGAATATTATAGCTAATGTCAGATCAATCTTGGCTGAAAGCAGGGTATCAGAGAAATGTCTATCTGTGTTTCATGGATAATGCAAAGGCATGTGACTATGTGGATCACAAAAAACTGTGGCTAACTCTGCGTAGAATGGGAATCCCAGGACACTTGATAGTGCTTATGCGAAACCTATACTTGGACAGAAGACAGGCATAAGAATAGAGTAAGGAAACAGTGAGTGGTTCAAAATTTGGAAGCATGTACATAAGGGATGTGTCCTATCTCCATACCTTTTCAATCTATATACAGAAAAGATTGTCCGGGAGGCTGGGCTATTTGAAGAAAAATGTGGCATCAGGATTGGAGGAAAATCATCAATAAACTGTGTGGCGTAGATGACACAACCCTGCTTGTTGAAACTTAGAAGAACCTGAAGCACTTGCTGCAGAAGGTCAAGGAGTGAAGCCTTCAATATGGATTGAAACTCAACATCAAAAACACAAAGATTCTCACCACTGGGCCAACTAGCAGCATTATATTTGACGATTAAGAGATTGAGATTGTTAACATCTTCAGTTTGCTCAGCTCCACAATCAACACTCTTGATACCAGCAGCCAGGAAGTCAAAAAATGAACTGTATTGGGAAAATCTGCTGTCAGAGACCTCTCCAAAGTACTGAAGAGCAACAATGTCAGCCTGGAGACTAAGGTATGCCTGATTCAGATCATGGTCTTTCAGTCCAAGTATAGGTTTTACATAAACATAATCAAGTGTTGTGATATTCCCATTCTCCTCAAGGTTAGCCACAATTTGTTGTGATCCACACAGTCAAATACCTTCCCTTGTCAATGAAACACAGATGGGCATTCCTCTGGTACTCTTTGTTTTCTGTCAAGATCCATGTGACAATAATGTCATTTAGCAGACCGTAAAAAAGATAGAGGCCTTGACTAGTGTAAACTCTTAACAACACTCAGCAGGTGTAGACTGAAGTCAAGACCACCTCTCAGTCCCTCAGAAGAAGTTCTTACAGATCTACTTCTAAAACACTGTTGTTGCTGTTGTTGTTGTTATGTGCCGTCGAGTCATTTGCAACTCATAGCGACCCTATGTACAACAGCCCTAAACCCTGCTCTATCCTGTGCCAATCACATTGCCTCTGACACACCCATGGAGCCCAATTCAACCGAGACACACAAGAGAGGTGTCATACATCAGAGAAGATGTGACAGTAGTTGCTACTGGTTTTAAGACAGATGCGCTGCTTTATCAAAGTTTCTCAAAAGTAATAAGAATAAAAAGAGAACCAATAGAAAATTAAAAAAGAAATGAACACTGCTCACACCTTTCCTCACCTTTTCCCCCCCTTTTAAGTCGATGCAGGTAGAAAAGAATCAGCAAAGGAAGTGAGAAGCCTGGAGAGCAGAGGGCACAGAGACATCACACCTCCTGATTTTCTACACCCCAGAGGCCTGACCTGCATCCTGCCACTACAGAGCACTCACAAACGAATAGTGGCTGCTCTCTATGGAGTCTTTTTTTTTAAACACACTCCAGAAGTCACTGCAATACCGGAAACATTTGGAAGACTGAGCCATCTGATGACAATTACAGGAATCCTGGAAGGGAAAAGAATGCTGGAGAAAGCCAGACGGCCATGCAATTACGAGCCCTACCTCAGCCCCAGAGTCCTCTCCACACCCTCCTAGCCCTGACACGGAGAGGTGGATGGCGGTGCTGTTACCCAACGTTCCGGGCCTGATCCCAAGGGAGAGGAATGCACGCAGCTCGAGGACAGCGGCATGGTTTTGGTTTACAGGGGTTTTTCACATCCTTTGAAGCAGGAGGCAACTTCATGACTGTCACTGAGTCCAGCTCCCAGGGGTGTGAGATTTATAGAAACTAGGACATTTACAGTAAAGATGATGGGAAAGACTAACCGCTGAGAATGTGAGCATGAAATGAAGACAGTCACCCTTTTCCAAGTTCCTTTATTCCCTGAATTGGTTCTTGTGGAATGGCAGGGGGGAAGGGCGGTGGTTAGGACAAGAAGAGAAGCTAACATTTAATGAGTACCTCCACGAGCAAGACACTTTCAGGATTAAGAAATCTCACCCAGGAAAATGGCATCACAGTTTAAAGGTAAGTAAGGTCCAGAAAGGCAACCTGCCCAATGCCAAAGCTTGGAAATCAGAACAAGGGAGCAGAAACTCAAGCCCACCTGACTTCAAAGCCTACATTTTTCCCCTATTCTTAATGTGCAAGTTCAAGTACACAAAAATGAGACAGAGGACACAAAGTGACATCCAGCTGACATTCACTGGCTGACCAAGCACCAAAACAAAAGCTAACGGCAGGAATCATGAGGTCCGTGCAGACAAATGGTCAATACCATGTGTGTCATAGGAGAACTAAACTCCACAGAGGTTCAGTTCCTCTGGCCTTTCATGTGTTCATCTCTAGACCTCTCTTCCAAGCACATCTCAGGGGACTCGAAGAGACAGCCTTTCAGTTACCAAATACGTTCCTAGTCAGGCTGTCACCCAAGGTCTCCTACCACAGCACAAGTGGCTTGTTGTCTTTCTCTTAAATAATTCTTATCAAGATGTAATTCCCGAGTAACTTGGAGTATGTCTTGCAACAGGTTCATGTTTCCGTCCCAGGTCCACAGAATTAGATGCTCCAACTCAGCGCAATGCCCAGATGATTCTTCCAGGGCAATCACTTTTAGATTTCTATAAAAATCACCTAGAAATATGCAAAATTCACTTTTTAAATTCCTAATATTATCTGTTCTGAAACATTTAAATTTCTTTTGTGTAAATTCCCCTTTTTTAAAAAAAATGAAATTTGCAATTACACTTCTCAAGAGAATACAGAACCTATACTACTTTATTACTACTTCTTTCCACAGCATCAATAGTTTATATATGCATATATAAAATCTATCTTTTTAATTGTGACAAAATTATATTATATTTGTAAATGTCTTTATTAAAATTAGTATCTATTTTCACAGAAGTAAAAATTTCTGAAAAGGTTAATCCTTAAAATGTCTGTATGAAAGCGCATTTCATAAGAAAAGTGGTCCATCTTGCAGCCCTGTGCTGACAGGCAATTTTAAAACATAAAATAGTTACACACTCCACCTAGATGTCTAAGGAAGTATGGGAGACGGCAGAATAATGAATAATGTTTTCAGAGACACGGTCAGGGAGAAGTACTTTAGTGGAATCACACATGATGCTCTACGTTCAAAATGTAATCAACACACACACGCACACACACACACACACACACACAAAGTGAAAAACTCCAAATCAAGATTTCTAATTATCGTTAAGGTCTCTTCTACCAAATAGTTCTGCATATAATGGAAATTAAAAGTATTTAAGTATAGGGATGAGAAGAGAGAAAAAGGGAAGCAAAAATCATCAAACAGGTAAGTTGGGTGAAGGAAAAACCAATATATAATAAGGATTTCATTAGGCATAATAATAAATTACATCAATCAGTTGTAATTAATGTTGTTGTTAGGTGCTGTCGAGTCGTAGACGACTCAGCAACCCTATGAATGAAAGATCTGGGCACTGTTCATTGAGTTTCCGGAAGCAAGCCATTTCGGAAGTGGATGCCACTCCTGTGTCCCAGCTTGTTTTAATCGGGAAGCTCCACCAAACACTGCCCAACATGGGTGACCATTATCCTATTTGGCACATCAGTGTCACAGTGTTTAGCATCACAGCAACCACAAGTTACTTCTGTACAGTAATGCACAGAGCAGTGCTGTACCACTCAGAAGAATGTTTGACAAAAAACCAATCTGAACCAGGCCTGAGGGCCACAGATTAAAATCACCCACCTTGGCCTTGGTAGCATAACTTTCTGTCCATTAGGCCAACGTATCTCTCTACATTGTCGTTGTTATTGTTGTTAGGTACTGCTGGGTCGTAGATGACTCACAGCAATCCTATGAACCAAAGACCTGCGCACTCCTCATAGAGGTTTCCGGAGGCAAGCCATTTCTGAAGTGGGTGCCACTCCTGCTTCTAATTAATGTATGTATGTAATAAAACAAAATTATTTATGATTAATTGAATGAAAAAAACAATATGATATGCAGATTTCCACTAAAAAATTTTTTTTTAAATGCCGTTCTTCTCTTTACCTAAAATCATGGTACGCTGAATACTTGCTCCAGTTTGTAAGAAATTCCAAGCTCCCAGATACATCAGAAAATAAACAACTGTTTGACTACTTTAGCAATGCATCCTGCTGGTGGTGGTGATGAAGTGTGATAGCAATAATAAAATGTAAAACCGATGATGCTGACAGTGGGGTGGCTATCATTTATTAAGTCTTTCCCAGTATCAGTCACTATTTCTAACACTTCATACATATTTGTTCTTAGCCCTCTCCAAATCCCATAAGGGAACTACTATTATTATCTCCATAAATTAAACAAGTAACTTGAACTCTGAAAACTTGAGTTAAGTCCATTCTTGGCTCTAATGAGTTGTAAATAGTTTCGTCTCTTCAGGCATCAGATTTCTCCGTGCACCAATGGAACAGAAGGGGCTGGGAGTGCTATAGATTAAATGAGTTCTCATGTACTACAGATATGACAAGCAACTGTAAATATATTTAGCGATGAGTGTCTGTCAGCCCATGGCAGACAGACGTCACTAAATAGTCATTCTACCTCCTCTCTTAGGGCTTCATAACCTTTCATAGTACAAACTTTAAAAAAAAACCCACTGCAGGTGAGTTGTTTCCAATTAATGCCAACTATGCACCAGGTTTACCCAGGATGTACATCACAGCAGAAGACTCTGCTCATCTTTCTCTCCTGTGGAGCAGCTGGTGAATCTGAACTATGAACCTTTCGGTCAGCAGTGCAAAAGGCCTGGTACCATGCCACCAGAGCTCCTTTCTTGTACACTAAGAAACTATTAACAATCCACGCAGGTGAAGCCTTAAGATGAAATTTACCTGACTTCCCATGGATGGTACTACATCACGTCTCTGAAGGCTAGGTATGCACTATAAATGCATCACAGTTATTCATAAGGTAAAGCTTATCAATTCTGGAAATTTGTAACTTCATGTTTCTCAGTATCTGATATTCAACGGAAGAGTCTTGAGAAAGTGAGGTTTCTCAACCTCCCAGAAAGCTGGATGACCTAAACCAGTAACATCCCCACACCGATGGTTTCTCAGGACAACCAAAACAAAAGACTGGACTCCAGCTTACCAGGGAGGGGTGTACAGATCCATCAAATCCCAGGAGAGGAAGCTGGGACATCCCGCCAAAGAGAAGGCTACCCCAGAAGGAACCGTGAGGGACATGCACAGGAGGGGATGAGGTCCAAAACCTGATTTCCATCTGGCCCTGCTCCCATGTATCAAGTTAATGTTTTAGCTCAGTGAAAGTAATTACCAGCCAGGCACTGCAATCCATCAGTTCACCTTGGGCATTCCTGCTGGTTCTTTCTTTGGTCTCTAGGACCCAAGAATCCCTTTTGTTGATCTGGAAGTGCAAAGGGTGCCTGGTTGTTACTAGTCTCTCTCTCCATTCTAGAGTTCTGCCAAGTAATTAAAAACAGAAAATGAAGAAGTATTTGCAAGTTTTTCAACAGAAGCTATGGGGGTTAGACTAGCCACAGCCTCTCTCAAAAATAAGATTAAAACCATACATCTTTGACCTCCCTCATTCAAAGAAGAATGGACAAATGTAATTTGGCTCTAGGCTGTGAATTCAGGGACTGGATCCAAATCACCTCCATTCTAATTTAGGTACTTTGCCAGTAGTTGCTTCGTCAATAAATGAAATGTATATGGATTTACAAAGACGACTTTCATATATCCCATAGCTACCCTATAGAAAGATGCTATTAACATCCTCAACTCACAAATGGGAATAACACAATTCAGAGCTTAAAATAAGGTCCTAACTCCACAACTCAAGAATGACAAATCAGCCTTCTCTCCCAAACATTAGACTCCTATGCAAATTTTCCAAGAAGCTATAACCTGCTATGTGGCATAAAGAAATCCTATAACCCTCCCAGCTGAAAGAGCCCTGAAAGTAGGTTGGGAAGTTTATGAATGAGAACATCTTAGGTATTACTCACCCAGCAGCCAGTTATAGTCAACCTGCAGTTGGTATTAAGTCAAATGACTGCGTCGACTCTGACCACAGCAATTCTAACTAAAACCCACAGTGTTGCCAAAAGGGTGTAAATCTTTACAGACATAGACTGCCCTACCTGTGTCTTCAGAGTGGGGGTAGGTTTCACCCACCAACCTTTTGGTTTGTGTATGTACATCCAGTCATAACTGACTCAGGGCTTATACTTCAAGGAGGTTTTCAGACACAGTAAATCACACAGGAGGAGACTAGCCACCTTGCTCCCAACAAGATGGATTCGAACCATGTGCCTTCGGACTGGCAGCACAACTCCTTACCATTAAGTCACTAGAGTTCCCTTGATCAGTGGTTGATCATACTATTCACCGACCACTGATCTACCAGGGTTCCACTCCACCAAGCTACGTAGTTAGGGTAGGGGATGTTCTAAGAATACCTCACACTGCTCCTCACCACTCTGTAAATCTATTTCCACTGCACAGTTACACAGAATGGGCATTATAAATATAATAAAGGCATAAGCCCACACAGTATATACATGGGAGCTAAAAGGGGAAAAGAAAACAAACCACATTAACAGTCACAGCAACAATGGAAAGCCCTTCTCTGCCTCTGACATTACAAAAACCGTGTTTCCTTTGGGCCCCAGCAGACCACAATGAGAAGGCTGGCCGTGACTCTGAACCACCAATCCAAATGTTTGAGAGCTGCACAAACGTCAACAGAACCGTGCCTCCTACTACCACAACCAACACTCCAGAGTGTGAAATAAAAACCAGCAATGTTTGACTCCTTAAAATTATCAAAACCAACTACAATGTACATTTAACAAGTAATGGATATAGTCTCTCTCACTGTCACACCCTCACAGCTGACAGTCCATTGTGTTTCCAAGGCTGGAAATCACCTAAGGAGGCTGTACTTCTCCTGACGAGTCAGTGGTAGATCCAAACATCTGTGGAGGTGAAGCCTCTGTGTGAGCAGCACAACTCCATACAGGCTATACCACCAGCAAGCATGCCTTTAAATTGGAATCACTGTCGTTGAATTGGAACTAATTCCTAGAAGACTCAAGGCTGTAACTCTCACAGGATAGCCTGTCCATCTTTCTCCCTCAGCATGGCAGAAAATATTTTTATTTATTTGTGTATGTGTGTGTGTGTGTACCGACAAATTGGATCTGACTGATACAGGAGGAGATTGTCCCTATTTTTCCAGCAGAGCATCTGGTGGATCTGAACCACATACCTCTGGGATTGCAATGCAGCTTCTTGCCACTATACCACCAGAGCTCCCTAAAAAATATTTTTTAAAAGAAGCAGAAATTAGCCACAATCCCTGTTCCCAGAGGCAACTACTGATGGCATACTAGTCTAATTCATTCTTATCTTGACCTCACTGACGACACAATATGAAATGTGTACTTACCTATACAAGAAAGGGAAAAAGCAAATTCCCTTCAGAAAAAAAGGAGGGCAAGTTTATTTGGGAAAAAAAAATAATTATACTTTATTTTTAGAATAACAAATGAAGATTTCCTAAATCAAGTCTCCATCACACAATAAAAATGCAGAGAAGTTATTTGGAAAAGCCAGTGAGGTCGTTAATTCCTCCCAATTCTGCACCCACAAGAGAAGCAGAAGCAACCAACTAGGATGAGAACATAGAGGTAAACAGGTCATAAATTGTACTGTTCTTCAAAACTTTATTATTTTATTCTGTATTGAAATAATTTATATCATATTTAATCCATGAAAAAGGGGCCTCAGTTCATCCAGAAAAGAAAGCAGAAGGGAATAAAAAAATCCTATTTCTTACTTAATACTACACTTCTAGAAGATGCAAAATATTTAGCCTATACATAGTATACATATCTTTTGCACACAAGTACAGTCTCAATTCTCTGTCATGTGAAATGGACAGCTCCAAAGCGAGGGCTTGCTTTTCACAAGTGAAAAATAGACGTAAATGGAACTAAGGGCCTTCATGATGCTAAGAAGAGCTATTGTAACATAAATATATTTTACAGCAATTTCATTGCTCATGTATTTCTAAGGTAACTAAGAGTGGTTCACCTAGAAAAAGTACTTTGTACTACTACTTACTGCTGGTTCTGGGTAAACACAAGTTTTAAATAATTTTCAGTGCAACAGACCTGGAATTTTATTCCCCACAGACTAGTGATTTTAAATGCCCTGTGACCCTCTTAAGCATTGCCAACATCAACATCTGGTACCTGGCACAAAGAAAATAGATTCTAAAAGGTTCTTTACTCAAAAAACAAAGACTTTTCCTTTTCA
>NW_006399764.1:15414446-15434446 GCF_000299155.1 Elephantulus edwardii | reverse complement strand
AAAGTATGCTTAAGAATATTATGGCAAGATGGAACCCTTAAAGGAATACTCAGTAATCCTAAGAAACTATGCCAGAAGTAAACTGTCAAATTTTACTTACCCAGACAGAGCTGTGTATGTATCTGAACAGGCACTAGAAACTGGGGTCTTAATAACAGAAATGGATGCAAGGGATATCCAGCAACCTTTCCTAACATTTCTGCTCTGCTCCTGTTATGCCTTTACATCGAGGCATCACGCTGTGAAAGACAGGGGGCTGGTAACAAGAAGACCACCAGGGAAATGCACTGACACAGTGTCCACCACACTGGGCTTGGGCATGACAGAGATGGTGCGGATGGTTTGGATCCGCTGTTCACAGGGTCGCTATGACTTGTCGCTGAATTGATGGTAACAACAAAGCTCTTAGTGTGATTTCTTTCCAAGCGTTGCTCCCACTTTACACTTTTCGACAAAATCATGCGGTCTCCTGAAGGATTCAAAACATAATTTAGGATTCAAAAATAATCCTTCACAAAGACTGAGATCTTGGTGTGGCATCTCCAGGCAATGTGAAGAGGTGTCAGAAATAACAGACAACAGAAAGTACTCCCTTCTCCCCAAATATCAGCTCTGCCATGTAGTTCAGAAGATAATCCCAGACTTCATCCATATTAGCCAATAGGATCCCCACACTTCGCATTAAATGTGTTGCAAAATTAACTTTTCTGAGAAATACTTCTTTCTTCTCTGTTTTTAAATTGAGGCAATAATTACATATTCTTGAATTTACTAACTTTAAGATTATCATCTCTGATTAAGAATTTCTATTAGGCAGCACTGTATGTTTTCTTTCTATAGACGTTTTAAAAGTTTTTTTATTTGACTCTTTTATAAAACAAACAGACAAACTATTTCTGGGACAATAAAAAGATAATATCAAGATCAAAGAGCACTTTGTGACAATAATATACTAAAAGCAGCATTAACTTTTATCTATGCAAAACTGGTTTTAACTAACAGAGACAAGGTAACATCCAGTTTTGTAGAAACATCTCTCTGGCACTGCAGTCAAGTCAGAGCCAATTTATACTTGACCCTCCACCGGGTGTCAGATGCTGTAAAAGGCACATGGGGGTGGGGGGGATGGGGTTTATAAATGAAAACCATCATCATCTCCTTAGCCAGCAACCTAAATCCTATATATATCTATATTTTCTTTTACCACAATGGGAAATCAATACAGGGATCTGTTTCCTCCATACACTTAATATGCTTCATTATTCATTCAACTCATATAAAAAAGTCTGCTATGCAATATGTATGCAGCCTATTTTATGTAAATTAATAAAGAAGTTAAATGAACAAAGGAAATAGGAAGATATCTAGGAAGAAAGGTGATACTTTGAATCTAGGAACCTGGGAGGTTATAAATACTACTAAGGACAGACAAACCAGTCAGTTGTAAATCTTTAAGGAAGCAAATGGTCTCCACTCACTCATACAGTGTATATAACTGTAGACTTTTCCAATTAAACTCAACCTTTAGCCCACCTTGCAAAAATTCCATTTAGAATGATTTCTAAAAACTGAAAATAATTTGTTTAAGATGGCTGTCTTCATACTTTTTTTAAGAGGGCTAAGAGGTAAGCCTGAACTTTCCTAATAAACCTATAATTTCCAAGGATAACATTTCATTAAAGTTCTCTGAAGGATCAAAGAAATAACACCAGCACATCCTAACTCAGCCACGTTGCAGTATGTGGGCCTCAAACAAGTTTCTTGACCTTTCTGAACTAGACCATAAAAGGGGAATAATAACATAAAACAAAAAAGTCTAACAAAAAAGTAGGTAGGTAGTAATGTTAAATTTAAGAATTACAGTGTAATCCCTATTTATAGAAGAACAAAACTTTCTGACTATGTTTCTGACAGTTCCAAGTATTAGATTTATATCAGTATTCAACTTTGAAATTAAAAATAAGGCAAAATTAGGTAAGTGGAAACATATACTTACAAAGTCAAGCACAGACTGCAAATTCTTTTTATTTGTTTTTTTTAAATTTTCCTGGTAAGGCTGATCACCTAAGACTTTTCATTATGACACTTCGAATTTTTTCATTACAATCTGCTAGTCCTCAAGCCACAAACTGCTGTCCTGTGGTAGCACCTCCAGTTGTCCTTGGCTTCTGTCAGGTCAGGCCCCACTCACTGGTACCTCCTCCTCCAGGAACCAAAGTGTTGCCCCATTCCATTCTATCACTAGTACCGGCTGCAGGCTGACTCTGCGATCGTCAGCAGCTTCACTGCTTGATTTTTCAGAAGTAGATCACCAGGAACTGACGATTCTCCAAGACACTATTCTACCGCACAGCAACCAGCCAGCCTCCAGTGACTTAAGTGGGAGCTGTGAATGACTTGTGCCTGCCGACCGCTGGCCCCTGTACTCTTGGGCAGAAGGTGATCCACCAAGTCCCTTATTAACATCAGTCGTTACGAGATTTTGCCCAAGTTGGTTCCAAATTTAACTGAGCCCATGTACGACAGAACAACACCGTCTTGTGCCATCTTCAAGACTGCAACCCTGCGTGAGCCCACTGGTGCAGCCTCTGTGCCAATTTATACTAAAATTCTTTCTAAGACTAGATAAAGCAACTGTCAGATCAAACTAGGCTTGAGTCCTACACAAACTTAGCAAGCTATTCTTTCTAGCCTCCATTTTCTCATCTGTAAAATAAGGATAAGAAAATCAGTTTCATCATCCTAAACTTATTGTGGGAATGGGATAAAATCGTCTACATGGTAAGCTCTGGGCCCTAAGGAGTCTAATAAACGCTCCAAACTCTGCCAACTCCCAATGAGATACCAAGACCCTGAAAGCAATTTCTACAAAGCCAACAAGCTGGTGACTGAGACAGCAGCAACTTGAAGTCCTGCCTTCCAGGTTCCCAAGACTAACGCGTTTGTCCCCTGACCAGGGTCTCATTCCCCCTCCTCTCTCTTACCATTACCCACACAATGAGAGGCTCGCTGGCCTCTGCCACTGGACAACAACTCGTACTTGGGCTTGGAATCAGACACGTTTGCCCCTCTGCAACTTGTCAGAAAGTGAATTTCTTCATGTCTTGTTCTGAAGTGGGTCGGTAACTCTGTCTGAAGTTTAAATATCCTGGGTCTCTGTGAGAATACGTGCAGCCCCTGAGCCACAGGTGATGGGGGCTGCAGGCTGGATGAAGGGCTGCTGACAATGAGATAAGAACCAAAAACAAGCCCCCTGCTGGATCCCTCTTTGTTAACCTTTCGAGTGGTCTCTGGAGTGATTTCACTCAACACATTAGGGCCAAGATCGACAGAGGAAAAACATAGAGAAGTTCCAATATTTAAAACTGAAAAAATGCAAATATCTTCAACTACAGAAATCCAAGATTTTTTTTTATGTCAGGGAAAAGCCTTGGGTAAGGAGCAAGCGCATCCTCTGCTCCGTTTGGCCTTTGTCACTGACCTCAACAAGTAAGTTATATTCCACTTTTATTCCAGCACCAACTGTCAACAGACCAACCCAGAGAACCTGCTGGATCCTTGTTCTGACAGCTCAGGGCATGGCGCTTCAGAGATTCCTGAACCAACCCCTGCTGCGCTGTAACCCACAGCTTCAAACTTGGCTTCAGTTCTCATCTCATCAGGACAGAAAGAGGTCATCAGATGAGCCCTATCAAGCCCCATGAATGCACCAGAAGAATTTGAGAAAACGTCACCTTGGCAACTCTGTGAAATAGATGAAGCACATTAAGTAGCTGTGTAACAGAATTCTGGATCTCCAGTTTAAACAGCTGCCCATATTAAAAAGAGTGTTTTACAGCTGAACATAACGCTTTGCAGTGCTGCATAAATATACATAACCACATTCTCACAAAATCAATGGGGGTGAGCGGCCAGTGATAGATCCATCATACTCATTTCATCAATGGGAAAAACAAGGCACTGCACATGAAACCTGAACCACAGAGCAACCAGGACAAGAAATCACATCTTCACTCACAATTCTGTCTTCTTCTTATTCTAATAGCACCATAAAATAATGCAATTTGAACCATTAACTATAAACAGGATCTGGTGGCCTCAAGGGTAAACAGATGGGCTGCCAACTCGTGGGCAAGTAGTTAGAATCTACCAGCTACTCCATGGGAGAAAGATGGGCAATCTCCTCTCATGGAATTTGCAGCTCTGAAAACCCAATGGAGGGTTAGCTATGAGTCAATTCCAAATGGACGTCGTAACGACAGCAAATATAAATGTACACTTTATATTGTGCAAAAAGAGCCTTAATCATTTCAAAATGATGCAAGGTCCTGGTCCTAATGAACTTGGTAAAAGGCCTCGATGCCTCAGACAAAGGTGACTTAAAGAATCTCTTCAGACTTTTTTCCTGTCCTCTACTTGGTAACCCATCTTGGCTAATTATAGTACTTTAAATAACTTTATGCAAATGTCAGGCCTCTAAGGTAATCTATGGTTAAAAGCTTTATAACCATGAAAGCTTTTTTTAATGGTTAAAAGCATCCTTTGCTTCATAAAAGAATCCACTGTAGCATGAATTGTTCCAAAAATCTGTCACACGATCTAAAGGACAGGTTGGAAAACAGTCCTCGGCATGACTACTTCTTTTCTTCTTATTCATTTACTTAGGCCAGGACGATGCACAACCACGGTGGAGGCAAAAGAGTGTCACTTCGCTTCTGTCTCCATTGGTGAAAGGAGTCTGAAAAACCAGCCATACTTGGGTGCCCAGAGCCTGGAGAGGCGCTGCAGACAGACTATCCTACAGTGCAGGACTCGCCAGCGTACCTAACACGAATGGCAATGACTGCACCTGGGAAAGCAGGTGATGGCTGCCGGAGACCACAGAGGTAAAAGGACAAGAGCCCTGGAAACACTATGTGCAGCCAAATGCAAAACGAGCCTTCTCCAACTGCAAGCCACAGGCATCACTGGATCAGGAGACAACTTCAGTGGCTTTCAAACATTTGTGCTTTACTGAAATGGGAAAAACTCCTCAAATAGAGGATGGTGATTATTATTTTTTCCTAATTTCCTGGTTGTTGGTTCCAATTCATTATAAAAAAAAAATAAAGGCTAATAACCCAGGAGGAAAAGGCACTGTCCAAACTCCTGTATCTTATATTCACCTTGGAACGCAAGTGATAAATTGTCAGATCATCAATTTTTTTCCAAGAGAAACTAGAATCTCCCTGAATTTTGCAAGAAGGATCATCAACTTGTTCTAAAATGGCTTATTTGCCAATGCAAACCTATCTGCAGGTTGGACATGGACTGACTGTTCCTTCTGTCACTGGTGTCAATGAAATCAGTACTCATGTACTAGGCAGGAGGCAGCAAAGCAGATCTTAAGAACTCAGAAAAGCAAAGAATTTCTACTTAATGTCCATGGAAAACTGCATTTGTAATGACTTATGGTGCTATAATGTGTCCTAAAGTTGCCAGTGACTCATAGCAACCCTACATACAATAGCTCTGAACCCTGAGCCAACATTATTGTCTCTGACACACCTACCCCCATTACCCCAGTCACTGAGTCAATCCATCTCATCCAGGGTCTTCCTCTCCTGCGCTGTCCCTCCACCCTCCCAAGCATGATGTCCCTCTTCAAGGACTGGTCTTCTCCTTGCAACAAGCCTAAAGTATGTCAGACAGAGCTTTAGAATTCTTGCCTCCAAGGAACAGCCTGGTATGTGTAAGTGTTGTAAAAACCCCCATGAGTAACACAAGCACATGTAGAGGCACTCACCAAGGTATATGCCAATGCCACACCAGTGATGAAGGGACTAAACCACCCCAAAAACTAAATATTCGTGGCTTCTGGAAATCTTCCTTGAGTTAGCGATGATGAAGAAAAAGAGTTCTTAATAAAAGCTCAACAATGCCGTTCTCTTTGCATGTGTACACATCTGTTTTCTTTTGGGGACTATAGGATAAAAATCTAAGAAGGTTATCTGGCATCGCCTATGGGTGCTATAGCAGGAAGGGCTCCCTCTGTTCAGGAGGATGACCACCCTCAACTGTCCCAAGAGCTGTGCAGAACAGGTGCAGCGAATGAAACCTGGAAGAAAGGAAGCTCTTGGCCAGGCTCACAGCTGCTACCTGGCTGGCCCCTGAAGACTACAGGAGTCACAGTGACCCGTGGCTGGCCGACCAAGCTCTGATCTGACAGGAAAGGCTCAAGCCGTTATGATGGAACAGAGCTATACTATCTTCACTTTTCCATCACGGTGAAAAGATGCTCAGATCCAGGAAATGCTCCTCACCCTCCATCCATCTGACTATCATGAAACACTTGGAGTCTTCCTCCTGTGAAAATGTGAAGGCCCCCAGCAGAGAGCTGGTCTTGCACCAAGCCGAGAGCGAGGCCAGGCGCCAGCCGCAAACCCAGCTGTTCTCCAAGTGTGTGGCGCAGGTGTGAGAGCGTCCCCACGAACCTCACCTGCCTGCAGTTTGTCACCTCCGTGTCATTACCACAGGCAGAGAGCTGCAGTTGGGGTTTTTGTTTTACTTCACACCAGGGGGAAGTCATTTTTGGAATTTTTCATCTTAAATAGTTTTTCTTAAATGCATGTGACACATATTCCTCACAGGACTTTAAAATAGATGCCGCTCATGCCTGCTAAGTAAACTACAGCCGCACAGACAGAAACAAAATGTGTATTCTGAAACTAACATGTTCTAGTTGGAATCATTCAAAAATACCTATTTAGCTATAATTTCTGGGGGTGGAAAAACCCTCAGAACAAAATACAAACTTCCTCAGCAAGTATTTTAAAGTAGAAGGAGCATAGTGACACAATGATAAAAGTCTCTGGCTGCTAATCATAAGGTCAGCGGTTCAAACACACCAGCGGCTCACTGGCAGAAAAATGGACAGTTAGCTTCCATCAAGATTTGGAAACCCTACGGGGTCTTTCCACTTTGTGTGCTATGGCGTCTCTGTAAGTCAGTCAAGTGATACTATGGTTGTATTTATTAATTTATTCCTTAGCAGGAAAAACAATGAGCATTAATAAGACGTATTTATCTACCTGTATCTCTTTTATCTGAAAGCAAAATAATGCCATTTAAAACCAAGGCGTTCTGATAGCTCTATGCACTCAGTCACCATCACGGACTTAAGCAAGGAAACAAAAAAGGTTTACTTCACAAAGTCCTTTTCACATTCTTAAAAAAACTATTCTGGCCTTTTATATTTATATTAAGACTCAGGAGGGTGGCTCCTAATTGCCATTATGTTTTAAACACAAGCAAATAAAATTCATTTCAAGAGCTTTTGGTTGAACTGTGTTAAAAGAAGGAGGAAGTATCCTTGTGTTTGACGTCAATGCAAAGAACACAGGTTCTTTGACCTGGTTGGGGGGGGGAGTGTTTATTTTTTTTAATAAATGTGTTCCTTAACTAGTTAAGTGTCCAGCAGAATACCAGTAATGGGAATGTGGTTTTCATGACATTCTCAGGTGACTTCCAAGATCTCCTTGTCACAATTGAGACTATTACAATGACAACAGGAAACAGACCTCTGGGACCCACAACCTCCCCTGACACAATGTACTAAAAGGCTTCGCCTTGTCTCAGCCCTCCTGATTATGCAATATATGCTAGAAGCAGAAGGATGGTGACACGGACCACTGGGCTGTAGACAATGTTTTCCGGGCCCACTTGTTTCATCTCCTCATTTACTATTTTCCGTGTTGCTCTGACACTTGCAGCGAGATGAAAGTAGACATGACTCCAGCAAGTGGAATGAGAAATGCTTTGCCTTATCTATACAGAAAAGAATGCAGAGGGAACCATATTTAAGTCAGTGATGGGCAGACCTGTGAGCACACGTGTAGTCACATACACACAGTGACTTCCTCAACATCCTAGTGCATCTTCCTTGGCACAGATGCACAGGTGGGTCTGACTTATGCAATAAGTAACTGAAGGTGTAAACAAACCGTAATTCTGAATTTCAAATATCCAAAGGCCTTAAGTTAACTTATTATTAAAGCACATATTATGTTTCCTTTCATAAACGTTGGTTAATACAAATAATCAAAGGAACCTTGGCGGTCCAGTGGTTAAAAAATGTGGCTGCTAGCCAAAAAGGTCGGCGGTCTGAATCCACTAGCTGTTCCAAGAGAGAAAGATGGGCAATCTTCTCTTTGCAATTTATAGCCTCTGAAAACGCCCTGGAGGTAAGCTCCAAGTTCAGTCCAATTAGATAGGAGGCAACATTTAGTTTTATGGGTCATTATGACGAAGAAGCAACTCAAAAAGAGATACAGGTTCACAAGTCAGTAACTGGTCATATAAATAACAGAAAGTATCACATCCACTGCTGTCTATGACTGGATCTATGTGTTCAGAAGTGGCATATAAACTCATATGGAGATCAATGGTGAACTGCCTCAGGACAGAGCCTTTCCTTTTAACAGTTCACCTCAGGGATAAACTGGTGACCATCACTAAATAGTATTTAGCAGCTGCAGATAATTTGGAGGTTACAGGTATTCACTCCATAACACTCAAACAAGAAAAAATACTTTAGAGATTCTTATCTGCACTAGAAGCAGGGAAGCATAAAATGTGCCAAGTGCCACACCCAGGGAAGATCTAGGGGGCTCGTCTGTATTACAGTGATTTTACCCTCTCAATGACTTACCAACATAAATCAACCACATCTGCCCACTGGGACTGGCAAGGGCCTTTTCATTCCCTATTAGTTCTAAGGCACTTAGCAAGATAATGGTATTCACTGTACCTTATGATCTCAA
Source organism: Elephantulus edwardii (assembly GCF_000299155.1). Classification (NCBI taxonomy): domain Eukaryota; kingdom Metazoa; phylum Chordata; class Mammalia; order Macroscelidea; family Macroscelididae; genus Elephantulus; species Elephantulus edwardii. The sequence goes on along the minus strand of NW_006399764.1, from coordinate 15,425,645 downwards.
AGGAAACCAGCACTGTGGATGGTTATCTCTCTCTAGCCTGCCACACCTCTATTCCCCAAAGTATACAAATATTCAGTGTAAGGAACAAGCTTCATAAAAAGGAGGTATAGGAAGATTCCATTGTGTCAAGTGGATTCAGACAGAGGGCAGAGGGCAGCTACCCACGTAGGATCTTTACAGAAGCACCCAGCCACGTTGTTCTACAACCAAGTGACCGGTGGGTTTGACCTAAAGACCTTTTGAGCAGTAGATGAGTATTTAACTATGAGTCACCACAATTTCTTTCTCCAATTCAAACTCTTAAAGAACTCTTGGAATACCAAGAATATTCATGGAGTATTCTTAAAGTACTCTAAGTCCAGTTACAAGCGCATGGACATACTCAAGTCACTAGTATATTTTAGGCCAGAAGACAGTATAAGATAGAACTGTGAAGTACAAACCACTCTCTGATCATGAGATATGCATCCCTCATAATCCTTTATAGTAACTGGTGCATGTGATACAGTCTGAATTTTTCAACCTTGATTAGTCATATCATAGTCATGGTGTCAATTCATTGTAGAATTGCAGAATTCATTAGAGCTGAAAGTAACTCGAAATTAAAATGTTAATCATGTTTTTTTGACTGAGTTTAAGGTCCTCTGGTGGATATGGGGTTGCACTTCCAACTCAAAGGTGAGCCACCCAAATCCCCCAGCTTCTCCAGGATAAAGACGGGCGGTCTCCCCCTGTGCGATTTATAGCCTGCTGGAGGGTCAGGTCAGAGTCAGTGCCACAGCACTGAGCCTGAATTTTTTTAAATCTTGGTTTTAAAGTCTTTCAGTTATCTCCTAGATTCAAATCCTTAATAGAAAACTCATTCCTTCTAAATTAAAATGTATAACTTCCTAATCTAAATCTTTCAAAAAGTTTTCATATTATTACCAAAAATAAACATTTAACTTTGATAATCAAATTACTTGACTCCTTATAATAATGGAAAACCAGAGGGTAACAACTAGAAGACAATTTTTATTCTTTAAGGGCCCAAGAAAATAAGGTCCTCAGAAAAGATGACTGAAGAGACTCCTTCAATCTTCCTTGACTGGAGGTCAGAAGCTACTTACCTCACTGTTTTCTTGTCTGGACAAAGCTTTATCTGACCCAATACTATATTTCCTAATACTCCTCACCCACAATTAATTAATAAAAGTGGTTAAAGGAGAAAAGAACCTGAAACCACCACCACTGTTAACAAAAGTAACAATAACCAAATTATTTATATAGTGCTTACAACAATGCTACATCACCAACATAGAATATAGGTTTTCTTATTTCAATTTTCTAAAGCCATATTAAAACATTTTTGAGGGTGAGACGAATGTTACTAGTTTCTCTACTCCCATATAAACAAGTATTATCATTTCACCATGCAGCCACTGCAAAGGGTGCTCTGATGGTCTAGGCCCTAGGGAGCTGCATTTCTAACCCAAACATCTCTCCTCTCTGGGCGCCTGAATCCACCAGCCACTCTGAGGGAAGATGGCCAGTCTCCTGTGATGTGGTGTCTCGGAAATCTAGTAGCACATCAGTTATGAGTCATTTCCAAACAACCTCAGTGGATTTCAGTCAATCAATATAAAAATTATTTGACATTACAATTTACATAGGAAGTCTGAAATTGAACTCCTGGTTTGCACTCAGCCTTTCTCTCCTTGGACCTACCACATACCTATCAAGTGTCAACGGCCACATGCAGCCAGCTAGGGAAACGGTCTACACAATCATCCATAATTCTAGGTTCCATTGTAGGCATGCAAATGATTCCATTAATATCCACAATAACCCAATGAAGCAACTATGTCCAGTTTAAAGGCAAGGATATGAGAAAAAGAGCCTCTAGACCCAAATATAGAGGGGCGATAACAGCAGAAAATCAAAACCTGGCACCTCTGGTTACTACTTACACACTATTTATTAAGTGCCTATCGTGTGTGTGAGAGGCACAAAGCTGTAAACTTAAACTCATTTTCTCCCATAAACTCCAGGACAAGGAGCCCAGCTGGCACAGTGGTAAAGGCACCCCAACTATTAAGCAAAAGGTGAGTAGTTCAAACCCACTAGTCATTGGAGAGGGAGGGGAGATGTGTTGCAAATTAGATCTGTTATAAACTTGAGCCCTGGAAAGCCTACAGGGCAGTTCTACTTTGACCTCCAAGTTCACCAGGTGTCAGAATCTCCTCACTGGTAGTGGATTTGGGTGAAGAATCCTTCTCTCAATCCCTGAGCACTGCCATCAAGTCCACTCTGAGTAATGGTAGCGCACAGACAATTGGTCATTCTGGGACATCGCCATCATCGAGGGTATGTTCAAATCTACTGCTGTGGCTACTGTGTCATCTGAGATCTTCCAAGTTCCTCTTTCAGCACAACATCTGACAACACTCTGCTTTGATTCGCTGGGTTTTCACTGGCTAATTTTTGGAAGCAGAGCACCATGCCTTGCTTGCAACTCCTAGTCCAGAAGCTATGCTGCAATGTGTCCACCACACATGGCCCTGCTGGTATTTCAAACACCAGAAGCATAGTTCCCCCCATCACAGCAACACACACACCACCACCAGATGACAGACGGACCCACAGGAGCAGATAGGAGCAGCACAAAGCTGGAGAAAAAGTAGTAATATTTTATACCCATTTTATATACTGTTGCACCATTACTAGAAGACATTTAGCATAAGGACATTATGTTTCAGAAGGAAATATAATGGAAAGTCTACAGATCCCATACTATAGGAACAATGTTTAATAAGAGAACATAGAATCATTATATAAGAAACTATGCTACCACGGATAGCATCATAGATCATAGCACTGAGGTAAATTAAAGGGGAAAAATCGTATCGACTCACAGTGCTGGCAATGAGTACTGAACATCCCATGAACTGACCAAAGAATAAATAAATTTGTCTTGGAGCCAGTGCAACCAGGGTGCTCCTTTGAGACAAGGCTGGTGAAACTGCCTCACATACTTCAGGCATGTATGTTGTCAGGAGGCGACAGTCCATAGAAAAAAAAAGCAAACAGGCTGAGAAAGGTAGAGGTCAGTGAAAGGGAGGAAGAATCTCAAGACGGGCTGACATAGCCTTGAGCATGTGCAAAGATCTCAGCATGGTGCAAGTAACGATGACGGCACAGGATCGGGCGAGGTCCAGGCCTGCTGTTCAGTGTTGCTATGAGCTGTAGTCCATTAGCACCTAACAACACTAAGAGAATGGCAGCGTCATGTTAAAAGAAAAAGAGGTGACATGTAAGGTGGACTTAAATACACCCAAGATAAAATACTCTGAGGGCAAAGACGGAAGCAGAGGAAAGGGTCCAGATCAGCTATGGTATTAAAAAGAGCCGAGGAGCACAAATAGGAGGAGATAACACTTTGTTCAAAGTCTGGGCAGATAGGTACAGCAGGATAAAAACTGAGTTTTAGGTTTCAGCCCTAGCATTAGGCAGGATGGACAGACAAGGAGAGGCGACATTAGATATGGATGGTTGGTAGACAATCCTGAACTAGGCTAGGCAAGCAAATGCAATTCTAACAGTCAGTTTTCAAACAGCAAGATAAACATGAGGCCAACTGGGTGCAGAATCCTTAAGACATGCGTGGGGACTAGCTCACAGGATTGAAATCCTTAAATGATGAGTAGTGGGACCATTACAGAAACCCTGGATATAAGCTAATCCAACCAGGAGAGTTAGTACCAATACTAACCATAGTGATATTTGAACTGCCCAATCTTTTTTTTTTGAAGCCTAAACTTTCTGCTACCAAGCGAAAGGTCATAAAGCCCTGGTGTGTCGACCTGCTGTACAAAGGTAACTTGTGGTTGCTGTGAAGCTGAACACTGTGACACTGATGCATCAAATGTGAGAATGGTTTCCCATGGTAGACAGGGTTTGGTGGAGCTTCCCGATTAAAACAAACTTGGAAGTAGGAGTGGTATCCACTTCCATAACAGCTTGCCTCCAGAAACCCTATGAACTTGGAGAAAAGATCAAAAGTCACACAAGTGTTGAGGACTTTCGTTCATAGGGTCGCTATGAGTCGCCTACAACTCCACGGCACTTAACAACAACAAACTTTCTGCTATGTTTCTTGGCTTCCCACATCAAATTTGAATAGCTACTGGTATTATTATCCGACCCTTGCTTTTAAATTGCACAACTCCCTCCCTACCAAATAGTCAGCTAGTGGTTAGGAAAAGAAATAAAAAATGAGCATTATCTTTTAAGAGAGAAACTACAACTCCAAGGTCAGCACAAAGATGAAGGAAGAATCTTTAGGTTCAAATTTCCAGCACAGAAGCACAAGGCTCTACAAAAGCTTAACAAACAGGCCTGCTGAAAATATTGGCCTTTTTTGCTTGAAGTTCTTAACGTTTTAAAGGAAAAGTTAAACACAATTTCCCTACTGCCTACTCTCCTCTTGCATTTATTTATTATTTTTCATGTTTAATTAAAAACTACTTTTACTCTAAGCAAATATTTCCCTTTTTCCCCCCTTTAATTACCTGACAAATGGTAGGAGAACTGCATAAATTTTGCCCCGGGTTAGAGCTGGAGTAGGGCCTAATCACTAACTAGAGACATTGTTCTAGCCAAGTAAAGCAGAACTCATTTATCCCCAGCGTTTGAACAATACTTAGGCACTCCTGTGAAGATTTCCTTTTACTCTATGTTGAGTGTGATTAACCCCCAGTTGCTGATTTATGTGGGGAGTATGGGTGTTCTTCATACCACCAACGAAGGATTAAGGAAATAAAGTTCAATTGTAGTAGAGGTTCAGGTGCGTACAGAGCACAACAAAGAGGCCAGTTCTACACCACAACATGGGCAGCCTTCAATGGACTGTGACCAACTCATTCACTGATGTAGAGCCATCAGCAGACCCGCCACTGGATTTCTGAGCCTGTCCATCTCATTGAAGGAGGTTGCCCATCTTTCTCTCAGAGACCCTGATGTCGTTGAAATGCTGGAGGCATAGCCTTTGTGTTTGCAATACTATTCCCTGTAGTCTAGGACACCAGAGCTCCTTCCTTATAAGTGACTCAACCAGAAGACTTGACAAAAAGAGGTACATAACAAGTCTCAGAAATAAAATACAAAAAGGTAAAAATTATTAACTGTATGGTAAGAAACACTGGGAAATAAATCTTAAGACCAAATAACACAAAACATGCAGACACCTAGGTAATGGGTTGTGTATGTGGGTTATATTATTAAGCGGCCCCACTTCAAACTCTCCTGCTCAAGTATGCAGTCTTGCATGTGTGGTCTAAAGATGCTCAAAGCACTTTTCTTATCCTACAATTCAATCTCGTAATAAAAGTATGGTACTCTGGAAGACTGAATTCAGGGCACCTGGGACGTTTTGCTGGAATGAAATGATCTCATCTGCCAACCATCCAGGACTCCCCAAAGTCTGGAAGTACTCCGTGTCATGGGTGATCCTTCCAGCAGACATAAAGGCAAATGGGGAGCCTGGAGAAAGCAGCTCCCTGCCCGTTTAGGGAAATCTTCCTGCGTTTTAGTTTACTTTACGACACCAGAACCACACAGGGAGGAGGCTGATCTCAACTTGAAAATCTATCTTCCACAGTAAGTTACTAACACTCACTCACTGTCGTCAAGTTGGAATCCACTCATTCATTACTGACGCTCCAGTAGGTTTGTGCAGGCTGTAAATCAATCACATGGGAGGAGACTGTTCGTCTTTATTCTATGGAGCCAGGAAGGGAGTCAGACCACCGCAAGTGCTCCACCTCCAGGTTGGCATCACAGCTGTCTACAGACTATGCCACCAAAGTTTCCTTCGACAATGACTAAGTTGTTTGGAAATCATCTCCAAGTGGACCTGACGTGGATTTGTACAAGAAGCAAGAGTTCCTAGAGGTCCAGGTTATCTGAGTCATCATGAAAGAGCCTTTACTCTTTACAAGAAAAGCCTACCCTCCTGTAAGACTGCAGTCTACCACCACACACACATACACACACTCTCTCTCACTCTCTCTCTCCCTCCCTCTCCCTCTCTCTCTCTCTCTCTCTCTCTCTCTCCCCGAGGTTCTGATGGTGATGAATACAATGAAGACTGGGGAGGGAGGAGATGGACAAAGGCAGGGAATCACCTCTTGTAGCCTCAGGGACACTGGGGAAATACCAAATGCTGAAACTGGAAAGGTTCTGATTAAAATATTGTGGGCAACTCAAACTTGCAGAGTGTATCTTCAGGTAAAAAAAAAGAATAAGAGTAAAACAATCCAGAAAGTGTTTTTAAAATTAATTGTTAAGAATATATCTAAAATCACACACAGTGTCATTTAAATAATTATCATTTTATACTGTATTTTTATAACAGAAAACTTTTTCTATTACTTTTATTAGTATCAAAAATTACCTAAAATCACACTAGATTTGAGGACCAGAGAAGTTAAAGATTTTGCCAATGGTTATAATTGCTAGTGAGAAAAGAACTAAAGTTCAATCACAGCTCAAATTTGGAGTTGTTGTTGTTAGATGCCAGGCATCATTATTGTTGTTGTTAGATGCCATCAAGTTCGACTCATAGCGACCCTATGAACAGTAGATATGAACTCTGTCCTATCTTGTGTCATCCTTATACTTCCTGACACACTACAGCCCACATGGTAGTCCCTATGTCAATCCATGTGGTTGAGACTCTTCCTCTCTTTTGTCAACCCTCTGCCTTTTCCAAGAATGATTTCCCTATGGAACAACCTCTCCAACATGCCCAAAGTAAGTAAGTCAAAGCTTTATCACCTTTGCCTCCAAGGAATACTCTGGCTGCACTTTCTCCAAGACATATTTGTTTGTTCTTTTGGCAACCCATAGGTTGTTCAATGCTATTCTCCAACACTACAGCTCAAAAGGCAGGAATTCCTCATCTGTCATCCCTATTCACTGTCCAGGACTCAGATGCACAGCAAGTGATCAAAAAGACTATGTCCTGAATCAGATGCAACTTACTCCGCAAAATAACATCACTGCTCCTCAAAAATTTGGAAGGGTCCCTAACTGCAGACTTTGCCAGGGAAATAATGTCTCCTGATTCCTTGACTGCTAATACCTAGGGTGTTGTCTATGGATTCAAGTAAGATGAAGCTATTGACGTTGTCAATCTTTTCTCCATCTCCCACGAAGTTGCCTATCAGTCCAGTGGCAAAAATCTTTGTCTTCTTGATAATGAGATACAATCCATATTGAAATCTTATTCTTTGATCTTCTGCAACAAGTGATTCAAGTTCCCCTTACTTTCAACAAACAAGGTTGTGTCATCTGCATAACAGGTTATTGATGGGTCTTCCTCTGATCCTGATGCCAAATCCTTCTTCATAGAGTTCAGCTTCACAAAATGGTATATGACATATAATCTTCTCTTTTCATATAAAACAATCAGCTCTCATCAAGTAATTTTATATTCACAGTGACCCTGTAGGATAGAGCTGATTTTCCCCTACTGGGTATTCCAGGCTAAAAATCTGTATGGGAGCACGTTAGTTAGTATATTTGCCTCCCAAGGAGATATTAGTGGCTCCCAACCATTAACTTTTTTTTAAGTGCCTAAATCAGTGTGCCACTCAAGCTCTTCTTTATCGTTGAAAATTCACTGCCACTGAGTTAATGTTAAGTCACGAAGACCCCCCCTCCCATTTCCAAGCCTATAAATCTTTAAGCAAAGTGACTGACCCTGTTTCCTCCTTTGGAATAGCTGGTGGGATTGAACTGCCAGCTCTTTGTCTAGCTGTAAAATACAGGTGGAAAGTTTGCTATTTTCAGTGCATTATCCATTTGCCATGTTAATAATGTCTGCACAATGGGCTCTGTGAAATCATCAATTATGTGTTCTTACAGGAGAAACATTTCTTACAAACACAGACTGGACCATGAATATGAATGATCTTTTTTGAAGCCTACAAAGCAGTAACTCTCAACTAAAATGTGTCAACTATATAAAGGAAAATGGATAAAAAATTGCCTAAAGCCTGCGATGTGATGGTACTCAGCTGGTCACCCCAAAAGCAAACAGAAGTGGTCAAACCTCATAGTAGCAGATTAAGTATTAAAACGGGCCCAAGTAGGAAATACAAGAATACAATGAGTCGTACACAGCAAAACGTTCTCTCTGCAGGCCACAAAAATATCAAATTTATTTTTACACTTTAGATCCTGTTCTTCTGAGGAGGAAAAGTGGAAGGGAGTAGTGTGGCTTCAGATATTTGTTTACTTTAGCAATGCTTAGAGTTTATCCAGCAGAGGAGGGGAAGGTGGGGAGAAAGAAAAAAACAAACAGAAACCTACACAACTATTTCTGACCCAAGGAAATGATCCAGCAGGTAATAAACTCCTTGAACAAGAACTCCTCCTCTTGGAGAGGTTTTTGGTAATATGATGTATGCCCCTGGTGCCGTGTTTTGGCCAAATTCATTGAAATGGAAGGCAGAAGTTGGGCTAAGCAGCCAGGGTTGCAATGAGTTTGAGGGAAAACTAAGAACCATCTCCAAATTCCGGAAGCAGGGGTAAAAGACTAACTCTGATATTTACAAAGAGCTATTATCACTTGAGGTAAGCCTTTTCCCCAATCAAATGCACTGCCTCCCCATCTATTTTAATCCATAGACCTTTGGGACACAGTAAAAATACCTCACTGGGTTCATTCTCAAATTGCTTGGTGGGTTCAAACTGCCAGCCTTTAGATTACAAACTCAGAGCCATCCCAACAAAAATAAAAAAAGTATCATAGGGTCATTATTCTCCTGAACACAGTGGGTTCAACATCAGTCAAATCAAGCATCTACCATTATGCTCTACAGTTTCCTCTGGTCTCTCAACATTCTCAATACCATCAAGTGGGAATCAACTCACAGCTGACCTTCCACTGGGTTTCCAAGGCTTTTAGTCACTTGGGAAGAGAATGTCCATCTTTTTCCTGCAGAGTGGCTTGGTGGAGTCAAACCATCAGATGGTCATTTTCATTGGGTCAACAGCACAAGTACCTGGACTAAGGTTGTAACAGAGTTCTAATGTAAGCTCTGTTGCTGTTCTTGTTGTCAGTGCTGTTGTTTTTATGTGCTCTCTAGTTGGAACCAACTCATATCTGACTCTCCAGTAGGTTTTCAAGGGCCTATAAATTCCACGGGAAGAAACTGCCCATCTTTCTTCTCAGAACAGTTAATGGCTTTGAACTACATTATTCTGAGTTGAGAGTACAATTCCTTGGTCATTAGGCCACCTGAGCTCCCTAATCTGAACTCTAGCTACACAGAAAGAAAACGAATGGTTAAAATCATCAGTATAATTTTCATGTATTTATATATTGAGACATACATACATGGTCTCAACACTTTATGTTGTTGTTATGTGCCGTCGAGTCGTTTGCGACTCATAGCGATCCTATGTACAACAGCCCTAAACCCTGCTCTATCCTGTGCCAATCGCATTGCCTCTGACACACCCATCCCGATTACCCCAGTCACTGAATCCACCTCATAGAAAGTCTTCCCCTCCTGCGCTGTCCCTCTACCCTACCAAGTATGATGTCCCTCTCCAAGGACCTGTCTCTCCTTACAACATGTCCAAAGTATGTCAGACAAAGCCCCAGAATCCTTCCCTCCAAGGAGTAGCCTGGTTTAACTCTCTCTAGGATGGATCTGTTTGTTTTCTTGGCAGTCCATGGAACATTCAATACTCTTCTCCAGTTTGTATGTAAAACACTATATACAGATTACTACAATGTTTAATAAGCTACAGACAAAATCCTTCCAAATAGGAGTATTCATTGTAAAAAGGCATCTAAGAGGGATTTATCAACTTTTATTTATTAGTATTTTTACAATAAAAAATACCAAGACACTTAGACTATGTTGCCAGATTCTTCTGTTATGTGTAAGCACACAAATAAAAAGACATTGATAGCAATCTGAAATGCTAGGTTTTATCCTCTCTAAAAAACTAAGAAAAATGTATTCAGTTGTTAGCCATGTATTTTCAACTTAAGATCATTAGGATTACCAAGCAGGCAATATGTGGTTGCCAAAGTAAACTAGCAAAAACTTGGGAGGAAATAACACTGAAGAGAGAAAACTAAATGAGGCAGTAATGGAAATGAAAATTGCAAATGGCAACTTTTATTGAATATTATTCAGAAACTGGCCACTCCTCAATATTCATGCAGTTGTTAGATGCCATAAAGTCTACTATGAATCACAGTGACCCTATGAGGAACAAATCTGTACCCTGACTTACCCTGTCACGTTCAAGGGCACTGTGGTCATCACTACTGTGTCAAACCATCTTGCTGAGGATCTTTTGCTCCTTCTGACCCTCCAACCTTCTCAGCATTATATCTTCTTCCAAAGATTGGCTCCTCTAGACAACAAGTCCTCAGTATGGAAGATGACATTTCACCACCGTTTCCTCAAGCAAGCACCCTGGCTTCCTTTTCTCTAAGACAGGCTTGACTGTTATTTTGGCAATCCATGGGATATCCAACACTCTTCTCCAACAGGAAAATTCAAGACATCAATTCGTCAAATATCATCCTTACTCACCATCTAACTTTCATATGCATAGCAAGTAAATGAAATGGTTTTAATCAGATCTACTTTAGTCTTTAAACAGACACTGTTGCTCCTTAACACCTTGGGAAGGTTCTAGATAGATTTTTCCCAATGTAACATGTCAGTTGATTTCTTGACTGCTTGTACCAACAAGATGACAAATTCAATCTTTTTCCATCTACCATTGGTCCAGTGGCAAAGATTTTTGTTTTCTTATTGATGAGATGTAATTTATGTTGAAGATATAAATTATAGTCTGTAGTCTTTGATCTTCTGCAGCAAATGTTTCAAATTCTGTTTACTTTTAGCAAGGAAGTTGTATCATCTGCTTCACGCAGGCTGCTGAGTCTTCCTTTTATCCTGATACCGTATTTTTCTTCATAAAGTCCAGCTTCTCAAATGATTTGCTCAGCATACAGATTAAATACTTTTGAAGAAAGGATAAAGCTCGCCAATGGTCAGAGAGCAGTTATTCACACCTAGATGCAAAAGGCAGTATTTTCACACTCTCAATGGTTTCTACAATTACAGAAAATTAGATTGTTATTATAAGGTCCTTCTTGACAGTATTATCTCCCACCTAATG
>NW_006399764.1:15390177-15414346 GCF_000299155.1 Elephantulus edwardii | reverse complement strand
TTGTTAGGTGTCTTTGAGTTAACTGTGACTCAGTAACCCTATGAATAACAGACTTGAATTTTGCCCTATCCAAAGTCACCCTCACCATCCCCAATAAACTCAAGCCCATTGTAACTGTCACTGCATCAATCCAATGCGTTAAGAGAGTCTTCTTTTCTTTTGCTGTTCTTCCATCATTCCAAACATGATGTCTTTGTCCAAGGACTGGTACCTTCTTACAACATGCTCAAAAATGTTACGATGAAGTTTCAGCATCCTTACCACTAAGAACCCTGGTTGCGTTTCCTCCAAGCCAGATTTGTTTGTTACTTTGGCACACCAAGTGACAGTCAATACTTGTAACCTCACAACTGAACGGCAGCAATGTTTCTTCCATCATCCCTACTGAACGTCCATCCAACTCTCCCGTGCAAGGGAAGTTAACTGAAATGCCATGGTCATAGCTTGGATTAGGTGTAGATAAGAACATCCAAATAAGGTAAGCGGGACTCTAAGTAAAGGACTGGTGCACTGTCATCTTGCTAGACTGAAATGAAGCAACGAAGAGACAGGAAGGGCTGATACTATCACTAAAAACAGCCAGAAAGGAAACGTGTCTTAGGGACCCCGAGTCCCTAGAACCTCCTGTCCCAGGCAACAGAGTACTGTGACAAGGGTGATAGCACCAGATATTAAGGAGCAACAGTATCGGTAGAAGCAGAACAGAGCAAGGGCAGCGCATGAAGCACTTCCTGGCCCATAGGCCAAGATAGGTCTCGTAGATTTACCCAGCAGGAAAACGCAGTTTCTTCCAGTAGAATCATGGGCAGAGTGCACTGTCTCTGTAAACTTATAGAGGCATGAAATGGCCTCATAACACCTGTCCAAAAAGGGAAGAGCTTAGCTCAAGAGAAAAGTTGGCCTACTGGCAGGGCCAAGATGTGTACTGACCCAATAACTATATCCTGAGTCATTCTGGAAATCAGGACACATTTTAAAAATACCAAACATTGCTGTCATTTACCCAAATGTGTCAAACATGATAAAGCAAATTTGCTTTAAAAAAAATGGCTAACAAACAGCATCATTAACCATAAGATGTGAATTAAAACAAAAAGGAGATAAAATGTCAATCCTGCAAAGTTAGTGAAAAACATTTATTAACAAAACACTAAAAAGAGTAAATGCTGGCAAGGATGTAGGGAAATTGGAGCCCTTCTACACTGCTGGTGGAGATGGAAAATTGTACCACTATTGTAGAAAAAAATACGGCAATTCCTCAAAAAATGAAAAACATAACTAGTGTACAGCCTGCAATCCCATTCCTCGGAACATACATAAAAGACTTCAAAGCAGAGGCTCCAAAAGAGCCATGTTCATTGTAGCAACACCTATAATCGCCAAAAGGTGGACCCAAACTGTCTGTGAGAAGATAAATGGAACAGACAATGTAGTTCAATGAGGCACTACTGAGCAAACAGAAGAAACAACTTCTTAATACATGCTATATAATGGATAAGCCTGAAAGACAAGCTGAGCAAAACAAATCAATCCAAAGAGGACAAATATTATATAACCTCACTTCTGTAAGAAGACAAGAAAGAGCAAAGGTACAGAGACCAATGTTTATCAGTGGCCTCCGGGAACCGGAGGAAAAGGGAAAGGACAGAATTAATGGCGATGGATGAAAATAATCCCATTGATTAAAGCTCAATGGTTGTAACTGCTGTTAATAAGATGGTGCTGGTCAAGTTATGTGAAATCAAGTTACTATTATTAATAACTGTGGTGTTATGCGTTTACTCTTCAAAATGGCCTTCTAAGCACTGACTTTAACTTTGCCATGCAGGATGGGTGGAAATATGCAAAAAGTTTGTGTTGGCTTATCCATAAGGGCATTGGTTAGTCTTGTCCCTAAGTTGATCAGATTCAGCCACGGATTTTGAGAATCTCACCACCAGCAAAGAAGTAGCGAGAAAGCAGCATGTCTTTTGGGGCCAGAGATTCTTAAACCAGCCAGATTTACAAGAGAGAAGTAGCAGCCACAGCAGAGAACAGGGACCTGACATGAGGCAGAGCAGACCTCAGGACTGCTACTGCACAGGAACAGAGCTATCAGCCTTCACTCAAGTTTGTTGGAAGACAGGAACAGGGAAGCCATAACTGGTAGGACCAAGAACTTGGCAACAATGGACTAACACATGAGGTTAAAGGTTGAAGGGCCTGTGAGCACACTTTCTGACTGGAAAAAAAATCATTTTTTTTATTTTAATAATTTTAATGAACATTTACAGAGATTTTGGATTTCCATTCATTCATTGCTGCACTTCTCTCCCTCCCCAGCCCTCCCCCTCCCCCCCCCCCCCGTTTGCTCCTCTCTTTGAAGAGTAAAAGAAAAACTCCCTCCCTGGTACACAATCCCCCCGCACCCCTCCCACTGTCCCAACTACATTCCACTATGCAACCTTAAATGTGGACTCCTGTGATAACCATAATACCCTACCATACATCGCTTTTAAATTATTCACTCCCTCATCTGTTTCAGTGCAGCATACACAATTTGTCCAGTTTTTCTCAGTCTTACCCCCACCCTGGTATCAGTCCCATTTTACAGCAGCGGCATCATGCAGTATTTGTCCTTTTGCGACTGAGATATTATACCGTAGAGTCCACTGAAATTGGATCTTGTTAACTTCCCAAATAAAACCCATAATCATACATATAGTTCCATGTGTTCTATGAGCTACCGCAACATATTTTAGACCTACTAGAGTAGCAATGATTGGTGTGAAATCAGCAGAAAGACTTGAGGGAGCAAGAGGGTCATGTCAGACCTCCTGGGAATTGGTTTTGTGGATGCTTTTGATGGGAGCAGTTTCCCCTTATCAGGTCATATATGACTGTCCTCACACTCCCCTTGGTCTTTTCACAATAACCCTAGCAACAACAGATTTGAACATGGCCCTATCTGAACCATCCTTATCATCTCTGATATGCTTTGGGCCCACTGTCACATTGGGCCAATCCATCTTATTGAGGACATTCCTGTGTCTCTGACCCTCCACTTTTCCCAACATGATGTATTTTTCCAAGTATTGCTCCCTCCTAGCAACACATTCAAATTACATGAGACAAAGTTTCACCATCCTTGTCTCCAAGGAGCGCCCTAGCTGCACTTCTCCAGACAGACTTGCCTGCTCCCTTGGCAGTCCACGGGACAGTCAGTACTCTTCTCCAAGAGCACAAATCAAAGACAAAAATCCATCTGTTATCCTTATTCAGTATGCAACTTTCCAAATGTACAGCAGGCAACAGAAAATACCATGGTTTCTATCAGGTGCACTCAAGTCTTTAAACAAGCATAATAGTGAGGTCCTTGACAGATTTTTTTCCAACGTAACATGTCTTCTGATTTCCTGATTGCTAGCATATTGTTGACTGTGGATCCAAGTAAAATTAAACCCTTGACAATTTCAAACTTTTTTACTGCCATTGGTCCAGGGATGAGGACTTTGGTTTCATGATACTGTGATATAATCCATAGTCAAGGTTGTAGGTCCTAGATTTTCTAAAGTACTCCAAGTTGTCTTCATTGTCTGCAAGCAAAACCATGCCATTTGCATAATGCAGGTTGTTGGTGATCTTCCTCCAATCCTGATGTCTTTTACTTCTTCTTAAGTTCAGGAAGTCCACTGCTGATGTGCTCAGCAGAGATTGGGCAGCTGATCTGTTTAGCATACAACTTGGATAAGGAGAAAGGTTGCATCTCTGACACACACCTTTCCTCATTTTATACCTTTACCCTTATTCTGTTTGGACAACTGCTTCTTAGTCTATGTACAAGTTTACATGAGCACAAGTTAAGTGTTCTTGGATTCTCATTCTTCTCAATGCTATCCATAATTTGTTATGATCCACTTAGTCAAATATCTTTGCAGAGTCAATACAAACCAAGCTAATATTTTTCTAGTATTCGCCACTTTCAACAAAGATTCATCTCACATTAACAAGGATATTCGTCATTGCACAGTCACTTCTGAGTCCAATAAGGCATTCACCTGTAAAAAGTTGAACTAGCAAAGATCATGTATTCAACAACAACAAAAATCAGTAGCTGCTGGCACTGCCACATATCTCAGGAGAGTTAGTTCTTGGTTTGGAGGTTTAGGGCAACGGTTCACGGGGCACTGTAGTTAATTTAGTACTTCTGGTCTACCTCAGGCTCTAGTGGTGTAGTACGTAAGAGAATCAATCTGCTAACCAGAAGGTCATCAGTTCAAATCCACCAGTCATACCCCGGGAGAAAGAGGAGCAATCTTCTTAAAGATTTATAGTATCAGACAACCACCCAATGGCAATGATGTTGGGCCCTAATTGGAAAAGTGTCAGAAATTTAATATTATACAGGAGAGATTTCTTTTTAAATTACCATAAATGGTCAAGTTGTTTCAAGAACTTAGAATTAACTTTGTATCTCTGATGTGTAAAGTCCTTGTATACACAAGGACTGAAAACTAGACACTCATTTTATCAAAATCAGAAATGGAACAATTTTTCCCAAGAGAATCAGTCAAATTTTGTGGTTTTGTTTTACTAACAAAATATTTAATAGTTTAACAGAAGCAGATTATAAACAGTCTTACTAAATTTTGTTACTGTTGTTAAGTGCCATCAAGTCATAGGCGACTCATAGTGATCCTATGACACTTGCATGACTTTCATTCTTTCTCCAGAAGTTTGTACATCAAATAATTTATAAAGTTCTAGAAACCGAAGATCTTATGGACAGAATCCTCAGATATGTATAAACATGCAAATGATTGTAAGAATTGTTGTCGTTGTTATATGTTGTCGAGTCACTTGCGACTCACAGCGACTCTATGTACAAGAGCCATAAACCTTGCTCTGTCCTGTCCCAATCTTATTGTCTCTAACACACCAACCCCCATTACCCCAGTTAATGAATTGATCCCTCTCATTGACGGTTGTCCTCTCTTGAGCCGTCCCTCCACCCTTCAAACATGATGTCTCTCATCAAGGACCAGACCCTCCTTGTAACATATCCAAACTATGTCAGACAAAGCTTCAGAATCCTTGCCTTCAAGGAGCAGCCCAGTTTCACCCTCTCCAGGATAAATAAACCTGATTATTTTCCTTTTACCTTGTTTTTGCTGTTATGTGTCCTCAAGTCATCTGCGACTCACAGTGACCCTATGTACAAAAGCTCTTAAGCCTGCCCTGTTCTGAGCCAATCTCACTAACTCCAACATACCTACCCCCATTACCCTCATTAACATGTTAATCCCAGTCACTGTATTAACTTATCTGATCTGGGGTCTTCTTCTCCTGTGCTGTCCCTCCACCCTTCCAAGCATGATGCCCTTCTCCTAGGACTGGTCCCTCCTGGCCACGTGCTCAAAGTATGTGAGACAGAGCTTCAGAATCCTAGCCTCCAAAGAGAAACTTCATTTCACTCTAAGACAGACTTGTTTGTTCTCTTGGCGGTCCATGGTATGTTTAAGACTCTTCTCCAGCACCACAACTCAAAGGCATCAATTCTTCTTCCGTCATCCTTAGTCATTGTCCAGCTCTCTGATGCATAGCACATAACTGCAAAGATCACGGACTGGATCAAGGGGACCTTAGTTTCTAGACTGAAATTTTCTATGTCTCTATCTATGACTGTATTTAGTATATTTTAAAAGTTTCCTTTTCTTTGCTTAAGTGGCCTAGTAGTGAGAAGTTGTGCTGCAATCTCAAAGGCAATGAGGTTCAAATTCATGAGTTGCTTTTCAGGAGAAGGACAGGCAATCTCTTCCTGTGTAATTAACTGCCTCTGAAATCCTGTCGGAGGGTCAGCCAGGGGTCGGTTCCAACTAAAGGCACACGACAACAGTATAACTGGACAACATTCACCTAACCAAAAAGAAAAATTACAAAAGAATTAAAAGGTCTGTCAGTAACTTCAGGGTCTATCCAAAAAGAATGCTCACTGATGCCCCTCTAAAGGTCTTTTTACTTCTGTATGAAGGTGTTTTTAAAATTTCATTCAATTCCCTAATAGCTTTTATAGAATTATATTAGAATTGTGACCTTATGATAAAATGCCCATAGGCAATTCTAATTAATCTTAGTTTGTAGAATGGATTAATGCCTGCATTTTGTAACTCTTTGCAAAGCTTACACATTTTCATTAATCGAGGAGGAGAATCTAATAATAATTCCTGGAAGAAGTACAAGAAACCCAATGGTTGAGAGTGATAACAAACTCCAGTATCCTTTGGGAATCAGTAACAAATACAAGCTCTGATTGCTGTCATTTGAAGCAGCAGTATAGCAAACAATATTGAGTGAATGAGACTATTTTATTGCCCCATTCCCTCCAGTGTATAATTGGGTGGTTCTTGTTTATTTGGTCATTGTGTGACATGGCTAGGCACAAAGACACTATGTCTAGTGACTTAAAGCTTGTAGAAATGCAAAAGCCCCTTCTATGCATCTGTATACAGCTGCTTGTGTTATTTTCAAATAAAAAACACATGTGACCCTCTTACAAGTAAAATCTACAAGATAAAAGGAGGAAAAGGCATTGCTTGTCCCCAGTCACCGCCCTAGTAAGGGTTATCTCAAGATAAGAAACAGTGCTCAGAAATGCTCTCATGTTCTCAATGCTCTGGCAACAGAGCTGACTGAAAGGCCCCCAGGCACTTCAAACCAAAGCTGTCACTTCTAGTCACTGCTTGGCCCAGCTAATGCCATGCTTGTCATGACAAGCACCACCAGCAGCCACCTTAAGGCACCACACCTCAGCCCCGACAAACACACCTTTGAAAAAGTATGAGCCACAGAGGGAACCTGTTTCAGAGGTTGCCAAGGGAAGCCAGCCTTGTCGATAAACAGTAGAGAGGCAATGAAATAGAGCCCAAAGCCACAGATAGAGGGAGAACTGTTAGCTCTGAGTGCAAATAATTGCTCTCCTTCCTATGCATGGCCGGGAGTGGGGGAGGAGGTGGGGGAGAAAACCAGCATATCAAGATACCTTTTGACCAGGCTAACGTGGGTTTTACATGTCAGCCTAAACCTGCCATCTGGTGTTAAGATATAGCAGATCACACCCCAGATGTGCTCCTTCAAACAAATCACGTCTTTTTTTCTTCCCCCCCCTTTTTTTTTCTTTCTTTCTATAAAGACAGAGGTGCCTGCCAAAGATACAAATCAGCTGAGGTTTACTTTAAACTGAAAACTCTTGCTAATTAACTCAGCCAAAGGTGCAGGTATGTCATTTTACACACATACCCCCAAAAGCAATCCTTTCCAGCTATCAGATCCAGAGACGCTGAGCAGAAAAGCATTTGTTTACTCCTACCCACCCGAAAAGTTGGCCAGTCTTCGAAAAGCCATTTCATTGGGAAAATGAAACTTGTTTCAGAGGGAAGTCCATTTCGGAAATCCTGGTCTTCCTCTTCAGTTCTGCCTCAATGTCTCATTCCACAACTGGGGTGGGGAAGGGCTGGGGAGCGCTGTCATTTGCACCTCATTACACTTGGGCTGGGGCTTTGAGAAAGCTGATATTCCTCTAAATTTTTACAGATGCTTCTAGTTTACCAGTTCATGACTGCACTACTCGGGAAGACTTCCTGCCTCGAAACTGCTTGCTGGCATGGACGCTGAATTTCAAAATCCCTCAGAAAAGTAAACCTTTGTGGGATTCTCTTCACTTTCTTACTTGGGGAAAAAGGGAGTATGATCAAAACCAAACCAAGTGAAAGCCTCTTTTCCTGAAGGGGTGGGGGGGGATGATAAAATCTCTCCTAAACATGGTCCTTTCTCAGCACTCTGCACCCTGATCTGGAAACCCCTCCCCAACCCCTCAAGTGTTTATTAACACATTATTTGTGGAGGTGTTTTTTCATTACAAAGTAGGATTGTGACAAGTTTAGGAAGTAAGTTGTGGGAATAATTCAACCCCAGGCAGCCCTTCACCTGAACGTATCTGTCTCCTGTTATTTCCCAAGAATCATTTGAAAAACACTTTGGGGTAGAGGAAAGGGACCATTTTTTAAAACAAGCACCTCCTCCCCCTTCTTGCTCTCTGTTCAATGGCTTCAGGGGTTTCCAAAGTTCGGGGCAGGTGACACTGGTCTGTTCTTAATCTTTACTGCCTCAGTAATGTTAAGGCTGATGACGAGGGACAAAAATCCCCCGATGGAACTGACTGCATTCCAAGCCTCCCCGACCCACTCAAAGCAGTAATCCCCTGCAGCTGGATCTGACTTACCACCATGCACAACTAATACATTTTTTAAAAGCTAGTCACTGGTGACAAACGTAAACTGGACAGAGCCGCTCCCCCTTCTCCCTACCTCATTCCTGCAACCTTCAATCTTCCCCCATAACCCAGAGCCTTGTTGTGTCTGTGATGGATAGGATCTGCCTTTGTGAACCACCCAGCCTGTGTTGTACAGCTCTCCTCTAAGTGACTAGAAAATTTTAAAAGCATCCTCGAGCTGTCAGACTGTAACTAAAACAACAAGAAAGTCATCCTTAACACAAACACTTCACAACTGAGAAAACTCTTTAGGTTGAGAGTAACACGGCCACACCGAGTCCACCATTTATTTACGTATGACAGGCAGGCAACCTGCTCTGGGCTCTCCGGTTGCTTGTTGAGTTTGGCATACGTAAGAAAATTAATGCAAAATTTTTTTTAATCTTTTGTAATATAGCTGATTATTTTTACCTTTTTAAAAAAATAAGAAATGAGCAGAAATACTGCTAAATAGGCCATCTTTTATGGGAGTTAAGCATGTTTTCACCTTTAGTTTTGATCACTCACTTAGTAAGGGAAACTAATCTGGTGGACAATGGTCTTGTGATGAATGAACCCTTCAAAAACACAGGTCAAGAAAGCACAGTCTAGAGATGGATGGATGGATGGATGGATGGATGGATGGACGGACGGACGGACGGATGCTTGGATGGATGGGTGGGTGGATGGATGGATGCGTGGATGGGCAGAAAGACTACGTGATGAGTAGACAGATGAGAAGGAAAAAGAGTGTTGTTGACTGCAGATGAGAGGGCCCTAGCACATGACAGCCCTCCATACAACAGCAGTTGTTGTCTGGTCCTAGAGTATCTTCATGATCACGTACATGCTCAAGTTCACTGCTGCAGTAACTGTGTATTTTGAATGTCTTCCAAACTAGAAACTTACAGCACTTTAGCAAATAATATTATCTTGTGATACATAAGGTTTTCATTGGCTAATTTTCAGAAACAGGTACCGAGGTTTTCCATCCTCGTCTGTCTTACTCCGCACTCTACTACTATTGAATGGATTCTGACTCACTGAGACCTTCCGTCCAGTTTCTGATGTTGTAGCGTAGTAATAAAGAAGTTGTGCTATCAATCCTTAGGAATGTGGTTCAAACCCTCCAGCTGTTCCACCAGAGAAAGATGGGAAATCTCCTTTTAAAGCCTCTAAAAACCTGCCAGAGTCAGTCCCGACTTGACAGTACACAACAGCAAATATTTTACAGGAGGAGAGTGTTCCTACTTCTTCCGCACAGCAGCTACTAGATTTGAACCCGATGGCACTGGTTAGTAGTGCAACACAATGCACTCCTGAAACCTGCCACGGGTGGCGCTGGTGGAAATAATGGACGCATAGCTTTCAGCTACACATCAACACACAATCTGACACACAAGAGGTGGAAACAGATAATAAATAGCCTTATCAAAAGAATTTATCCAAATGTGGTATCAAAATACAACATACAACAATTATGATAAAGGGCTAAACTGGTTTATGAGCTCTAGAAAACTCACGGGTTAATAAATGTGACTCTTCCTGGTTGTGCATGCTTGTTTCCAGATAACTGACAATAAGTGCTATGATTTAAGTGATATTACCAATTAGACTTGGAGATAGCTACCACAACACTGACTACATACTTAAATTGCATTAGGTTTAATTACAGCAAAGTTACATCTGGAGAGGGAAACATAATTGTATTACCACCCTCAGCATTCTGACTGGAGCTCGGTCCCTGCATGATACATACTTGCTCAAGTAATTGAGGCCCTGAAAGGCACCACAGTTAATAATGTGTAACTAGCAAGAACACAAGGAGACAGCGACAAGCAGATCTACATGAATTAAATTCACAACTAATTAAGTGACCTCTCGGTGTCCTCCCAGCCCTCCAGAGACCAGGTACTCCAAAGTAGCCGAATGACTGGCTCTACCAGACTCTTGGAAAAGGGTGTTGGACACTGTTTTCAGGAATATTGGGAGGCGTGAGTAGACAGGTACACAATGTGTTTCAAAGAGTCCGGCTCTGATTGTCCCAGTCACCCACAGTCACATTCCAAGAAAACACATACAGTCTACCTCCTCTGAATAAATAAATTAAGGGGGGGGAGGGTTATAAACTCTGTCATTCATGGTAACTGTGATGCCTCAAGACTCAACCTAAAAACAAAGTGTCAGCATGAGAAGGAAGTTCGTGACAGTTTCAGCGAGAGAACAAGAAAAGGAGGTACACACACGTTTAAAAGGCATCTGGGGTATATATGAGGAAAAGTGTGAGATACATACATGTGAAATACCGCTGGCGGCATTTTTAAAGACCAAGTAACAGCGCAGGAATGCGAAGAAAGAAAATGGACCCCTGTGATTTATAAATTCTGGAATCTGAATAATGGCAACGTGCAGTTAGTATGAATTCATGTTATACGTCCATTCACCCAAAAAGCATTTATTAAGGCATGTTGTATTCTTCCAATAATAATAAAAAATGGCGGCACTGTGCAACCCTGCCTTATATACCTATTATAAATGGCAAGTCGTATTTCCACTTCATAATGTAAAATGATGTCAGGTCTCAATTCCCACGTCGATAGTATTTTCACACTACAATGTTGTCCAAAAACCTACCCAAGAGGTTAAAAATTAAAACCTAAGGAAAAACCTTTGAGTAAGTAGATTTGTGCATTTAATACATGCAAAAACACGATTACCTCTCCTCCTTCCAATCTGTCAGGTTGGAACCAAGTCACATTTAACCCACCAGTGTGTTTCCTGAGGCTGTAAATCACATGAGAAGAGACTGGCCATCTGTCTCCCTCAGAGGATCTGGTGGATTTGAACCAAGTGCCTTTGGGATAGCAGTGCAACTCCTTATCCACCAGGTGACCATAGCTCCCAATGGAAACACAGTGCTTGTTTAATTAAACGTTTTTATCTTTATGTCCAACAAAAATCACAGTTCCAAATATGCTACTGATAAAGTGCGAAACTGATGGTATTTGATAGGAAAACCCCAATGGTGTATTAGGAAAGCAGTTCATACTACCTAACAACTGCAAATTCTGAGTCCTGAGCAATTTCCAAAAACACATACAAAAACATACACTGTCTCTTTAAATCCAAAGATCTGCTATAGTTAGGTAGTATGAAGCCAAGGAAAAGTTCTGAAGTTTAACTCTCAAGAGCAAACATTTTCTACTTGTGAAGTAAACTCTGTTGAAAGACAGCAGACTACCGTCCCACCAGTAAAAACAGGAAAGTTTTCAGGCAGTGACAGCTCTGCCTACAGAGCAGGGGGGAAAAAAAAGTGTCATAGGCTGACTTTATTAAACCATATGCTCATTGCCCTGTAAAGAAAGCAGGGTCACTAATTAGTTCATTCTGTGAAAGAAGCCCTTCCTGATCCCGTTGACTTCTGTCCCCCTGGTTAGCTCCAGCTATTTCTGTCATGCAACTTGAAAATCACTGGAGGGAGGAAGATCGCCATAACAACCGCTGAAATGATCTTGTGGAATGTGTCTAGTGGCACTGGAATAACCTGAATATGTGCTCCAGATGTGTCGGCTGTCAGGAAAAAAGTAAACACATCTGATGGACAGCGTATGACTAGATGGCCTCGAAGGGACTCTGGCGGCTGGGCGAGGGGGAGGGCGGCCTGTGCTAGTGAGGGGCTGAGGGCTGGGGTGCAGCCTGGGGAAAGGGGGCCCAGCCCGGGGGCGCCCCCCCCCCCGGCGGGAGGCTAAAGCGAGGACCTGGCCCCCAAGGACTGAACGCGACTGTTCCGCCTGGTCCCTCCCCCGTGGCCTCCAAGGGGCTGCAGCGGCCTCTGCAAATTTCCGTCTGGCACTGACTTGTGAGCATTTGGGAGCAAACTAAAACATGAATGCTGCGAGCAAGGGGGGAATGCGAGAAGCCAGTTAAAAATGTTTTCTTACATATTAATGGCACCATGTTTGCAAAACATTGTAACTTGGGGGGACGGGGGGGGGCCTTCTACAACGAAAGGGGATGCCCTGATGCACTCTGTTGACTAGGTGGCCCTGGACTACATTCTTGACCATAAAATGCTGTCTTTGTTGTTCCAAAACCTTTCACAAAGTCAGACAGTAGACTGGTTCCCTCATCCAAAATAGCTGTAAATTTCTTTCAATTTTGTATGATAAACCTGTGTGGTAAGACACAACAATGGGGTCTGCTTAATCAAACTTTCATACAAATATTTTAACACTATTTACTATTCGCTTAAAGCTAACATATTATAGAACTGTGTATAACTTGTTTTTGGTTTAATTTTTTCCCTTTCTTAGTGAAATACATAGGAATGATCATAAGATGTTATAAAACCAAATAAAACAATTTTACCTTATTTCCTATTCTTGGGATATTTGCAAAGAAAAGGATTTTTATCCATATCTAGCATTCGTGTTTGCAACAAAAGAGCTATTCTGCAAACACCCAGCACACAGCAGGTAATTTAGGGGCATTCTAATATTCAAGAGTCAACTACAAATGCTTCTCACATAAACAGTAGCACAGATTACTTTAAAAAGAAAAAAGTTTAAAAGTTTAAAAATACTTAAAAAAATGAGAACTTGATTTCTCCAGGGGAACATAATTTTTTTCTAAAAAGGAGCCACCAGCACCATAGGATATAGCACACAAACCACTTACTTGTGCATGAGTTTACCACACTTGAATGTCCACTCCAATAGTTTTGTAGGATGGGACTCAAGTTTCAGAGAGCCACGTATAAAATATTCACTACACTCTCCTCATAAATGCTTACATCTGTGAAAAGACTACAAAGGCTTGTGGAGACATTCGGAATACATGTCAAAAACATTCCCAGCAACATATTCTAAACTTTTTTTTCAAAACTTCACACAATTATGCTTCAATAAAAATTTGTCGATTTCCACCACATTTTAAACAAAGACCCATGCTGAAATGTAAGGTAATTATTGCTATAAGATACACCATCATTAAGACATAAAAATGCTCATTAGGCATTTAACAAACTTCCAAGTGCTTATGCATAACATTCATTAAAACCCATCAATCCTGTCACCTGGGCTGAGGAAAGGTGTCATTCACCTGATACTTTTATTCAAGGCAAATTGCAACATAGTAATCTTTTCAATTTCTCAGAACCTAAGTACATTTTTCTCCTTTGATAAAACTTATTCAGTGGCCGAGATTCTAAAAGTAGATCACCAAAGGGGAAAAAGAAAACGATGAGAAATTATTATTTGAGAGCAGGAAATGGAACAAATCTTCAACTCACTCTTTTCTTTGTAATTCACACATTTAACCTGGCAGAGGAAGGCCCTAAGGATGCTTGGAGGCTGAAGGTCTAAAACAGTAAAGAAATAGGTGTAAGATCAGCCAGAGTGAATGGCACAGCTTCCACCTTCTAGAAATTGGATTCCACTGGCAGCTGGCTGAATGAAGGCAGTAACAGATTCATGGTCGTGGAAAATGTTTCATCCTCTAAGAGAAAAGCAGCCTTATTTCCTCGTAACAGAAACTGCACTTCTTGACAAGTTAGACAACCTAAGATAATCATTTGCCAAGGTCCAATTTATAAAATTTGTTGGCAACCTATTTAAAAAAAAAAGACATAATCTGGGTATTTCCAGTTATTTGCAGTAAGTACTTTATTTTATTCCACTCTAATCTATCCCAGTAAAATTTAAGGACTTCAAAAAGAGCTGACAGAATTCCAAATAAAAAAGTCAAACATGTAAAAAGCTCTTATGAGCCAAAATTATAAATGTCCACACTGGTACAATGAGGTGCCAAATGTCCAAAAGATGGATGAACTTCAATGACCACTTTCATCTGCTTTGACCTTGGTATTGAACCAATAAGTAAAAACCTCATGTACATTCAAAGGACTGGAATGTATTTGTGTTCATTCGTGTGACATTTCTTATCCATCTTAAATTTCTTACACTGATCTTGTTGCTAGCTTTTATAAGAAGAGATGGCAAATAAAAAGAATTGGGCCTTAAGACAAATTCAGAGTAAGGATTTTTGCAGGGAGGTTTTTTGGTTGTTAAAAGCATCAAAAAATTGGAAACGGATGAAACCTAGAGTTAAAATATAGGAAGTATTCAAGTTCCAAGAGCTACGCTGATACCCGTAAGAAAGGATTTGGTGGCTGAAATCAAGTGGCATGCATGTCCTCTGCTCTTAGCATGCAGTGTTCAAAACTCAATCACATGTTTCTCAAATCATCAGTGTCTCATAGACAATGTCTCACATGAGTAGCAAAAGGTCCACTCAAGCTTGCTCATTATCTTGCTGTTGTTAGGTTCCACTGAGTTCACTAGGGCTCATGGCGACCTATGAACAGAGGGAAGCCTTGCCCAGCCCTGAAGCATTATCATGACCTCAGCTACGCTAGGCCCCATGGCTGACTTCTCCCCAGCGCCTGTGTATGTCATTCAAGTAAGCAAGCAGTGCCCACAGTAATCATACACAAAGACCATCAGATAAGCAAATACATGCAACAAGATACAGGAAACTCTGAAGAGTTTTACCAGTGGTTCTTTTTTTTTTTTTTCTTTTTTCTGCTCAGCACTACAGATCAACTCATTAGGTACTAGCAAGTGAAACAGAATGAGAACACTTGAACATGCATGAAAACAAACAAACTGAAGACAGCAATCAGAAAGCCAGGCAATTAGAAGTCTAGTTGCCTAGAAAATAGCTGCCTGGAGAGTTCTGGAGGCCTAATGTTAAGAAGGGGGAGTTCTGGAGGCCTAATGGTAAGAAGCTGTGCTGCAATCTCGAAGACACATGGTTTGAATCCACCAGCTACTCTGCAGGAGAAGGATGGGCAATCTCCTCCCCCGTGATTATCTGCCTCTGAAAACCTGCTGGAGGGTCAGCTATGGGTCAGTTCCCACTCGATGTTAAACAACTACAGTAGGTTTTATTCATGTGGTATCTTTTGTCAAGTTAAGAAACAAGGGAAAAAAAATGAATGAAACCAAAACAAAGATGTTCTGACCCCTGCTGAAGGAAGGAGTACAGATGTATGGCAACACATTTGAGAAAGCATGTGAACATCAATTCCATACCAAGCCCTTATTACGCTACCAAAAAAGTCTTTACAAAAGTGAGGCAATTACGTGTATTTAAATAAATTCTAGAAAAAAAAGTCCAGAAGGTCCTTTAAGGTCATTGCTCATATGTCATGCTATCAAGGGAAAAAGCTGCCAATAACAGAATTCTGGAGAAAAGTAGAAAATTTGTGGAAAGAAGCAGAGTAAACAGATATATTCTACCCAATCAGTGGCCTTAAAAGATTTCCTAGTGGACAAGAAGTTATGCTATCAACCCAAAGGCAGGTAGTTCGAATACACCAGCTGCTCTGAAGGGGAAAGACAGGCAATCTTTTTTCACACAATTTAAAGCCTTTTAAAACCCACCGGAAAGTTAGCTATAAGTCAGTTCCAACTTCATGGCAACGAAGAGTGATCAAGAACAAACAGACGTAGTATCTGATCTTTTTACTAAAATGTCATCAGTTTAGGTCAGAAATTTCTATAAGCACATGACATCACTCATGCCCCAACCATAAAATACTATCCATAAAACCAGCGCGTCAATGATTCCTACACCAAGTTCAATAACAAACAGAATATTTTCTCAAGGGTTCTGTGAAATTCTTAAGACAAAACACAGAAATGTGGAGTGAATGTTTAAAAAAAGTATTTTCCATATAGCCTTGAAGATGAGATTCAGAAGTGAGAAAAAAAGGAATTTTAAAGTCTAAATTCCTTCATTTTATAGCCCAGGACTTGGCCTTAATAGTAGCTCACTAATTCATTCAATGTCACACAGCTACGTACCTGCACGAGAATTAGAAGCAAACCCTTCAGACAGTAGGAATCCACGAGGCCGCCCTACAAATCTCCCTCCCCATCTACGTATAACACTGAACTACTCACCTGATGGTTGATTTTCTTTCTAAAGCTATGTTTAAAGAAAATGGACAGCATTAAAAGAAAAAAAAAATACATTCCAGACCATTTCAACCTTCTGTTCCTGTAGGCATTCAACTAGAATTATAAAAAAGTAAAGATAATACCCACAGCATTGAGTCTGAACGCCTTTCTTTTCCCATTTCCTGGACAGGTGCTCCCACAAGTAATGAAATGCCAAGAGGGAAGAGAAAAAACGGAGCTGAGCAGCTGAGAGCTTTAGGGTCATTAGCCTCTGAGCAGTAATGGTTGACTATATTCCTTTATTGTTCCTTTACACTTAGTTACTAAGGGCAAAGAGCAAGTTTTTTTCTCTGATGTTTTTCAATGTTATTGTCCTTTCCAGTCCATCACGGGACCCTGACATGCTGGCAATTGCTGGTTATTTGGCGGCCTGCCATCAGGAATCATTACTAGTTCTCATGAGACAAAAAGTATCTTTGGCACCAGAAAGGGATCATCTCAAAATGGACTGACAGGTGACAAAGTGGCCCTTCAAAACAACACAAACACTCCTTACAAGCCCAGGAACTTACCATCACTTGGAATGATGACCGTGAACCTGAACCTGGCCTACAAGACCCTCCCCTTCTCCATGAGGGGACACCAACTCACCATCCTTACCCTGCTCTGTTATTTTTAGCACAAAATCCATACAACGTCTTCTGTTCACACCTCCAATATCCAAATTCCCTATCACATGTCAGGGTCTTCTGCAATGTGGCTCTTTCTATTCTAACCTTAACCAACCTTGTTCATTTCCCCTCTTTAGATTTCACCTCAATTAAACTTTCAGGGAAATCACTGATCCCACAAATTACATTTGGACCTCCCCTAAGTTTTATCTAATACTGGATTTGGAAAGGGAAAAGGGTTCCAAAGTTAAAAAAAAAAATTAACAAACTTGATCATCACTTGAAGTCAAAAAGTCAAACTCATTGCTATCAAGTAGGAACCAACTCCTCGCTGAGCCTTCAGCATGTTCTCCAGGCTATGGATGGCAAAGGACCCTGCCTGTGTCTCTCTGAGTCAGTGCTTGGGAGCTCTGTGGTGGATCTGAACCACAGGGAGCTGTGGACTTGGGAGAGGCCCTGCAACTAACTCCCTACAGACTACACCACCCAATCATCACTGGATGGTGTAGGAAACCTGTGAGAGCAAAAGATCTTTACTGGCAGTATTAACCTTTCACTCTTGAGTTAAACTAATAAAAAGACTCAATGTCACAGATGTTTAGATCCGCCAATACACATCCACTTTAGCAACTTCAAACAGAAATGAACACTTTTTAAAAACTGTAGCTAATTTACTCCTCCCTTGTCACTCTTGTTTGCAATGAGAGGCAGCTGTAGATAACTACAAAATTCATAAGGTTCAGCATCAGAACTGGAGTCAGAATAACCCACAGCCTTACCTCTGCCAAGTTCACAGTCTTCTCTGAGAAGATTTTCTACTTTTTTTCTTTTGTGGAAAGGGGGAAAAAAATTCTATTTGCCCCTAAAGTATCATTTCAGGTTCCAGGTAACATGTATCGAGAAGCCAATGCTTGCTACTGCTAACGGTATCAAAGTTACATGTACCAAAGTTAACTTTTCATATTTTGGCTGGCTATCTAAATAGTATCAATCTCCTCATTATAGGTAAACTTCAAAAGAATAAAAAGCGCTCTTTTTTGATCCTTCGTCACTGAACCCCCAGTCTCATACATGCAGATTCTAACCAGGAAGTGTGAATAAGCAAGCATCCACGAGTTTTTGAGTAAATTAATGAGCAAAAGACTGCTATGTGGATTCCTCTGACTTCATGAGGTGGGTGTCCTTTTTACCCTCACTTGAGAGATGAGGAAACGGAACCTATGTATCTGAACATTTTTTTTTAGCTTCAGAATTTCATTTATTTATTTGGATTTCCATTCATTCATTGTTGCAGATATTCCTCCCTGCCCACCCCCCACCCCAGTTCGCTTTTCTCTTTGGAGAGAACCTCCCCCCATTGTTGTTGTTGTTGTTGCTATTATTATTAATTTTAATTAAAATTTAGAGACTGGGTTTCCAGTCATTCATTGTTGTACTTTTCTCCCTACCCACCTCTCCCCCCAGTTCATTCTTCTCTTTGAAAAGTAAAAGAAAAATTCTTTCATTGTTATACAATCCCTCCCCTCAAGTCCACTCCTGCATAATTTAACAACTATTGGTGAATAATATGTACAACACACTTTTCTGATAATTATATTTTAAATATAAGTGTCTTCTGCCAAAAAACACAGATTTCAGTTAGAAGAGGTTTTGACTGTTTTCAGAACTGGTCTCTACAGTTGTATCATTTTGTTCCCACTCATAGTAGTTTTGAAACCTGATCTATTAAGTC
Organism: Elephantulus edwardii; assembly: GCF_000299155.1. NCBI lineage: Eukaryota > Metazoa > Chordata > Mammalia > Macroscelidea > Macroscelididae > Elephantulus > Elephantulus edwardii. The sequence continues at coordinate 15,395,692 of NW_006399764.1, read as the reverse complement.
TAAGCTTTCACATGCAGAGAGCCTTTACCCATCCCATCTCTGGGATCCTGGCACTAAAAACCCGTTCACCTCCTGCTTAACAGGCAACATCACATAATTATTTTCACCTGGTTATAACTCATGATGGTGAGTTTAATCTCTAAGACCCTACGGGGATGGGCATTAGCAGTCCTGGAAACTGCCTCTCACACTGTGAATGAGCTGCACAGCAAGAGGGTTCTGCTAATGGCTCCCAGATTGGGATTTGGAGAAATTCCTCTCTCCATGGTTCCCTTGGTGGACTGGATCTGCGGACATGCAGGGCATCCTCATGGCCTTACTTTAAAAAAAAAAAAAAATTTGTTCTGTTTTGGATAAGAAAAGAAAGGGCCATTTTTTTAAAAGAAAAGTTATTGTCAATAGTTATACACTAGAGGAGAAAAATGGGTGTATATTAACAAAAGAGACCATTAGTAACATCATCTTCAAAATATAAAGGAATATATGTAAGTTAAAAAGTCTCAAATCTAAAAAAAAAGTCTCAAATCTGGCAAAGAATGTGAAATAATCTCTAGCTTATTTTGAGTCTTCAAATTTTTCCTAACTCTTCCTTTTGAGGGAAAAAAACCTTACAGGATATCAAATAAAAATATTTTAATGGCTCTTCAACCTTGTAAGAAAGGCACTGTGATTTGCTTCTGAAAACACAGTCATCATAAGCCCTATGAACTCTATCAAGACTATAGAACAAAATTCAACCTTGTGACTCTACTCCATCTACACAACAGACTGACTTAGGAGATGAACAGTAACCCCAGGGGAGTACTCAGCGCTTAGAACTATCAGCCACACAAGTCAAAAAAATAGCATCTGCCAAGGGACAAAACTCAGAAGGCCAGAAGGAGCAAGACAGAAGAACCAATGGGAATGAGAATCACAAAGAAGAATCAAGAAAACTGTGGTCACATTGTGGGAACTGTAACTAACGTCCTAAAACAAAACGTGTGTGAGTAGTTGATGGGAAGATGACTTTGCCCTGTAAACTTTTACTTAAATCCCATCAAAATAAAAAAGGAAATCCCACAGTGTACCATGCTATATAGACCCACATAGGAGATTGTCATCCATCAGAACTGACCCCACGGCAACTGGTACTGGTTATTTCTCAGATTCAATCCTAATTGCTCCCATGTCTTAAATGAGCCTACAGGCTTCAAAGTCATCAGTTACTTAATGAGGCACCATGCTAACATTTCTCAAAGTGAAACTGCTACAGTAACTAGGGTGATCAAGTCCTATAAAATAAAACTGTTTCCTTCAGTTTTGAATAGAAGTATCAACTTCACTTAGTGTTTGTGTGAGGGCACACACATAATGTATATACATACACACAAACACATCATACACACACACACATTAAACTCCATGCTTAGAGGATCCAGAAGAGGCTCCTTTGCCATCCACAGTATTTTCATTGATAGCAAACCACTTACATTACTAATGGCAACTACGTATCTAAAAGATAGCAAGCTTAAACACTTGGCTCAATGTATGTTGAGTATTTTGGCTTTGTTTAACAAAATAAAAACTGGAACATATCACTAAATCCTTTCCCTACCAGCCCTTAAATATGCATCACGTGGAGAAAGCAGTTCCTAAGTAAATTCTAAAAGTCAAGTTTTTGTGTCAGGGCACACAGGAAAAAAATGTTCTGGCTTTCTTCACATGTTCAAATGTTCTGGCTTTCTTCACATGTTCATGGAGCTACAAATTGGCCTGTAACAGAGATCTGAGCAGTATAAAATTTAAATGAATTCTAGAAGGAAACAGTACTTCCAGCAGACTATCAAGTCCTTGGGGGAGCACAGAGTTCCCTTTTCCTGTTCCCCAAGACAAGGCCTAGTGTAAAGGAGTATTCAGATAATATCTGTATGCAGAGTTAAACCAAAGTTCAGAAATAAGTGTTCAATCTTCTACTAAACACATTACGACACTGATCTTTCTAAGCTATATAAGACTTGGACTCGTGTTGGGCCACTTCAAAGATGAGGCTAGGGGAGACACAACTAGCCTTATCTCAGGAGGCACTGCTTTCCTCTATGTCCAGTCTGCTTAAACATTGAAAGTGTTCAGGCCTCCTCTTCTGCTTTGTCTCTTTTATGTGGCGTTACACTGCTTTCTATATTTCATGATTTACAGCATAAAAAGTACTGAAAGTTACTGTTCTACGAAGATGGTGCCGAAAGCGAAGAAAGCCCCTGCCCTTCTCCCAAAACTGAACCCAAAGCAAAGGCATTAAAGGCCAAGAAGGCAGTCCTGAAGGGTATCCACAGCCAAAAAAAAAAAAAAAAAATCCACACGTCACCCACCTTCTGGTGGCCTAAGACGCTTAAACTCTGAAGGCAACCTAAATAACCCCTGAAGAGCACCCCCAGGAGAAACAAGCTTGACCACTATGCCATCATCAAATTTCCCGACCACTGAGTCAGCCATGAAGAAGATAGAAGATGACACACTTGTGTTCATTGTGGATGTCAAGGTCAACAAGTACCAAATTAAAGAAGCTGTAAAGAAGCTCTATGACATCTATGTGGCCAAGGTCAACACTTTGATTAGGCTGGATGGAGAGAAGAAGGCCTGTGTTCGACTTGCTCCTGACTATAGATTTTGCCAACAAAATTGAGATGATCTAACCTTAGTCCAGCTGGCTAATTCTAAATATAGATTTTTCTCACAAAAAAAAGTTATTGTTGTTGTTATATGCCTTTGAGATGAAAATGACTCATAGCTGACCCTCCAGAAGGTTTTCAAAGGCTATATAAATTGCACAGAAGACTGTCCATCTTTCTACCCAAGCAGCAGATGATTTCAACCTATTGCCTTTGGGTTGGGAGTGAAATTCATTACTCACTAGCCCAGTAGAGTGAAATTCAAGCATTAATATTTAGTAAAATCAACTACTGTCCTTTACCAAACAAGCTGAAGCTGTTAACATTCGTAGTACCGGCAGCCAGGAAATCAAAAGACAAGCTGCAATGGGAAAATCTGCTATCAGGGACCTCTCCAGAGTACTGAAGAACAGTAACATCATGTCTGGAGTGTAAGGTGCGCCTGATCCAAGCCATAGTCTTCACAATTACTTGATATGCATCAGGGAACAGGACAGTGATTAAGGATGATAGAAGAACAACTGATGCCTTTGAGTTATGATGCTGCAGAAGAGTAATGAATATACTACGGTCTGCTAAGAGAACATACAGGTCCATCATGGAGAGAGTGAAACTAGGCTGTTCCTTGGAGGCAAGAATTTTGAACCTCCACCTGACACATTTTGAGCATGTTGCGAGGAAGGACCAATCCTTGGAGAGGAACATCATGCTTGGGAGGGTGGAAGGACAGTGCAAGGGAAGATGACACTGGATGACACACAGTGACTGGGCTAACAGAGGTAGGTTTATCAGAGATAATGAAGTAGGCTCAAAATAGAGCAAGGTTTAGAGCTGTTGTGCACAGGGTTGCTATGAGTTGGAGTCAACTCAACAGCACGTAACAACAACCCTATCCTTTACAAGGGTGCTGGCTCAGACTGCTGGATGTTTAAGCATATTTAGGTAAAGCATATAACAGACATGTCTCGGAGAAGGTGCGTCCAGAGTGTTCCTTGAAGGCAAATCATGAGGCTTCCTCTCACATACGTTGGGCATGTGGCTAAGAGAGGTTATTCATTGGAGCAAGGCATCATTCTAGGAAAGTTGGAAGGGCAGTAAAAGAGAGGAAGACCCTCCACCAGGTATGTTGCCTGAGGCAACAGGTTGAGAGTGTCAGAGCTGATGAGAATGGCACTGGGACAGGACAAAGTTCAGATCAGACTCAACAGCACATAACAAATAAAGCACTCATATTCTATACAAATTTCAAGTCACTGCGTTTTTTTTTAAATTATTATTTTTGTGTGCGTGTACCATCAAATCAGATCTGACTGGTACAGGAGGAGATTGTCCCGCCTTCCCCGGCAGTCATATTTTTTGACCGATTCACTTAGCCTTTCTGTCAAGCACAGATCTCTAAGTCTACCGCTGTTTCTTTGCTGTTGAATCAGAACTGACTCATAGCTGACTCTCCAGCAGGTTTTCAGAGGCAGTAAATCACACCGGAGGAGACTGCCCGTCCTTCTCCTGAAGAGTATTTGGTGAATTTGAATTGCCTGCCATTAGGACTGCAGTGCAGCTTTTAAAATTCTTTTCTTTTCATTACTGTAGTGCACAGTTTTTTAAATATGTGGATAGTTTTAAAACCTGAAAAGAAAAAATCTAAATAATCATGCTCATTTACATGAATCGTAGGGCTGAAAAATCCAGCATGTCTTTAGATTTACAAATTTACAATCCAAAGAGGGAATGATCATCCAGTAGTTTTTACTGTTACCGGCAAGTACAATTGTACTTCAATATTTATAGATGATTACTGTTTTATGATAGCGTGGTGTTAAAGGTTTACTTTTCCAAATGGCTTGACAGCCAGAGTCTCTACCCTATGAAAGCTCAATTAACTAACTAATCACAATAAGGATATTATGTCTGAGTTTTGTTGTCTAATTGGAGAGCACTCCTTTCATCAGATACAGTAACACTGAGAGCGGGTAACCCTGTCTACTAAAAAAACCAATGGCCTAAATTGCCTGCCTTAGTTCTCCAGCAGGGGTGTAGCCTATGCCCCAGCACTGGGATAGAAGGTTGTGTTACTGTAAGCAGTCCTCCTTCACTTGCTTGGGATAAGCATCCAGATCTAAGCCAACTGCCTCAACTCTGCCTAACTTCAACTCTGAGCTTCAAGCTCTTCCAGCAAATCGCCGAACCCAAAAACCACACCAGGGAGGTTTTGGGTCAGAAGTAGCAGGAGGAACAGTTAATACTGAAAATGATGGAGTGGTTTAACAAAATGAGTTTTTGGGGAAATTCTGACCTCTGCTTTTTTGTGGTTACCTTGGTACTGATTTTTGTGTTAAGGGAATTTTAAGCCTTTTTGTGGCTAATTTGGTACTGATTTTTTAGGATGCTCAGAATTCTAAATAAAACAGATCAGTGTGATGATTCAGAGGGAGTAAAATGTGAGGCCAGACACTGACAGGGTTAATCACAGGGACATGTGAGGCAAATATTAAGAAATGAAAAAATAAAACAACTACACTAGGTAACGTGCACTACAAAAATAGGTTTTATGGAGGATATACAAAGCACAAGGAAGAATTCAAGATACTAAAGAGTTGAATAGAAGATTTCAAAAGGCAGCACGGGATGACAAAGCAAAATATTACCATGAAATGCGCAAGGAGTTGGAGTCAGAAAATCAAAAGGGCTGAACTCGCTCAGCATTTCTTAAGCTCAAGGAACTGAAGAACAAATTCAAACCTCCAGTTGCTATAATCAAGGATTCTTTCGGCAGAATGTTAAATGATCCAGGAAGTATTAAAGAAGATGGAAAGAATATACTGAGTCACTGTATCGAAAGGAATTGGAAGACACAGAAGAATTTCATG
>NW_006399764.1:15358628-15388777 GCF_000299155.1 Elephantulus edwardii | reverse complement strand
AGAGGAAGGCCCTCTATGAGGTGGATTGATTCAGTGACTGGGATAATCGGGATGGGAGTGTCAGAGACAGTGCAATTGGCACAGGACAGAGCGGAGTTTAGAGCTGCTGTACATAGGGTCGCTATGAGTCGCAGGTGACTCGACGGCACATAACAACAACAACAACAACAACAACATATTAAGAACTATAAATGAAGAAAAATAGTTAACAGGAAGTAGGTCCTATGTTATAAAGACTTGATCAAAAGCACGAAAATACAGAATTTCTGAGGAGAGAGACTGGCAGGAGGGGATGGAATCTCTAACAAAGTAGGTTAAGTCTTTCATCAACTCTAGACAATGTTCTTTGATAATAAATGATATAGAAACTTCGTGATTCTTCTGGTTGAAGTCAGTAACAACTCTCAATTTCTCCTTATACACTCTCGGAGAAGTCCTGGTGGTGAAGTGGTTAAGGTGCTTTGCACAAACTGCTCCATGGGATAAAGATATAGAAAAGACTTCTTTTATAAAAACTGTAGCTTTGGAAAGCTTATCAAAATAAAAACCTCAAACTCACTGCTGTCAACTCAGAACAAACTCATCGCTGACCCTCCAGTGGATTTTCAGTGGCTGTAAGTCACACAGGAGAAGAATGCTCATCCTTCCCCCTGGACTTACTGGTCAATTTGTACTGCCAGCAAGGAGCCACAAAGCCACCAGAGCGCCTTGGTAAGGAACTATAGTCCTGTGGAATCACTATGTGATGGTGATGGGTTTGGTCTTTGATTGTTAGTTCATGCACCCAAAACAAATCCCATGTGTTTTCAGAAATGCCATTCCCTTCCTAGCGAACACAGTATGTTATGGACTTGACATCCCTTAATGTCCTGTTTCTACTAGTGGAATGGACAGCTGCTCTACAGAGAAAAGATGAGCAGTCTCCTCCTGTAAAGACTTACAGCCTCTGAAACCCAAAGGAGAGTCGCTACAAGTTATAAATGATGCAAGGGCAGTGGGCTGTTTGCTGTTTATCAATAAGGCAAGGGTTACATGCAATCACCCCCCTTTTTTAATTGGCTTCTTTCTATTTGGTATACAAATATGACTTCAAAATACTTATCTTTGAAAATATCCTTCAGAGTTAGAAATTCATGTCCTACATCAAATATTCAATATGGATACTGAAGGTCAGTATCAAGAAAACAGATTCTCACCAGTGGGCCAACTGGCAACACCAAGAAAGATGGAGAAGAGATTGAAATTGTGAACAGCTTTAGTTTGCTTGGCTCCACAATCAACATTCTTGGTACTAGCAGCCAGGGAATCAAAAGGCGAATTGCATTGGGAAAGTCTGCTATCAGGGACATAGCCAGAGTACTGAAGATAAATGATGTCAGTCTGGAGACTAAGGTGTGCCTGATACAGCCCATGGTTTTCACAATTACGTGCTATGCATCAGAAAGCTGGACAATGACTAAGGATGATAGAAGGCGAACTGAGCTGTGGTACTGGAGAAGAGTATTGAATATACCATGGACCACAAAGAGAACAAACATGTTCATCCTTGAGAGGGTGATACCAGTCTACTCCTTGGAGGCTAGGATTCTGAAGCTCCACCTGAAATACTTGGATATGTTGCAAGGCGGGACCAGTTCTTGGAGAGGGACATTCTGCTTGGAAGGGTGGAGGGACAGCACAGGAGGGGAAGACCCTCAATGGCATGGATTGATTCAGCAACTGACTGGAGTAATTAGGGTGGATGTGTCAAAGACAGTAAGGTTGACTCAGGATAGAGCAGGGTTCAGAGCTTTTATACACTGGGTAGCTGCGAGTCATTAAGTGACTCAACAACACATAACAATACCAACAATATCAAGAACTTCAGGTCAGCTGTAACAAATTATTGCTAACGTTGTGAAGAGTGGAAATCCAGAATATTCATCATGCATACAGAGCCTGTGCAAAGACTAAAAGTCAACAGTAAAAACAGAACAAGGGGATATCATGTGGTTTAAGATCAGAAAAGGTGTTGCTTCTGGGTTGTATCCTTCCAACATACTTTGCCAATCTGTTTTCTGAGCAAACAATCTAAGAAGCTGTACTATATGAAGAAAATGGCATCAGGACTGAAGGAAGAATCATGAACAATATGTGGTATACAAATGATACACAATCTTGCTTGTTGAGAGTGAAGATGACCTGAAGCACTAGCTGATCAAATCTGATGACTATAGCCCTCTGTATGAAATACGCCTCAACATTAAGAAAACAAAAATCCTTACCACCGGACCATTAAACAACATCATCATCAATGCAGAAAATATTTAAGTTGTCAACAATTTCATTTTACTTGGATTCACAATCAACACCCTAAACAGCAGCTGCCAAAAAATCAAAACACGTGTTGCAGTGAGTAAATCTCAAAGTAAGGAAAACCAAATAATGAATGGATTTTAATTATGATGAGGAAGAAGAGCACTGAGTATATAAACCTTGATTAACCAGAAGAATAAACCAATCTGAATTGGAGAAATACAGCTACTGTCCTTCTTAGAGCACGTACTTCGGACTTGTCAGAAGGCACCAGTCCTTGGAGAAAGGTGTTATGCTTGGCAAAGCAGGCGAGTTAAAATGAAGACCCTGAGTGAGATGGACAGATAGTGGCTGCCACGGTCAGAGGAAACAGAAAGATGAGGCGAAGGATAACAAAGTGCCAGGTAAATGTTCCTTCCGTTGTACACAGGGTCCCCATTCGCTGGAGCCAACTTGGCTGTTCTGGACAAAACAACCTGCTTAGTGTATCTGAAGCATCCTGCACCCTCTTTAAGCTGTGGGGACAACTACTTTCCTCCACTCTAGATAAATGTCTCTATATTAAGCAGCTGGCTCAATGGTCCATGATTCTCTCCTAAAGCTAATTATTTATCCACTTTCAGTCAGAAGTCAGAGAAGCTGGTTAGAGGAAGATCAGATCAGCCATACAGTCAAAGAAAGTGTCATCTCTGATGTATAATAAGAACTGAAAAGGATTCTTACACAATCATTCAACAAATGTGGTTAGTGTGTGGACCAAAACATGCACACACACACCCCCACCCTCTATAATCAACTGAATGCCCATGACTAAAATTTTCCCAGTGACCCAGAACACAGCCTCTTCTTCTGGGGGACGGGGGAATGAAATGACAGCTGTCACGTCAGAACCATCTGGCAGCTGGCTGTCCACTGGGTTTCTGAGGCTGTAAATCAGATGGGAGGAGACTGCCCGTCTTCCTCCTCGTGGAGCCCCTGATGGATCTGAAATGCCAGGTAGACACATTCTTCACAAGTGGTGACGTCACGTGCCATCCAGCTGATTCCTCTTGGAAACCTCTTGTCTGCAGAGCAGGACTGGTCCGTAGGCGTCTCCAGGCTGTGTCATCTCAAGTGACCTGTATCAACCTATCAGTGAAGCATGGGGATTGAAACTTACCCTAAACTGGTCCTGTTTACTATCCTGCTACAATCTACTCTTCAGATAAGCAGCTCGGAAGAAATGCAAAGACGTCACAGAGATCAAACAGCTAGTCAATGACAGGGTCTGGTGGAGAAAATTCCCAGACCTCCTGCCTTCTGGTTCATACTATGGTGCCAGCCTGGAATGTTCATCACACACACTCAAACCCTGCTATTCCTCGACTCCTCTGTATACTAGTCATTTCATTTACTACCGTCTCGCTCTGGAAGTCACAAAGCTCCTCTCCCTTTCATTCTTTTAGAACTCAAAAGAAAAAAAGAATACTGTCCTTTTACATCTGTGCACCTAATGAATGTCCACTGCTGACCTGGCACTTTCCCATTAAGCCATCCCAACATTAGACGTCATTCAAAAGTTCACTATACAGCCTGACCTTTGATTTTGCACAGAAGTAATCATTCTATAAAGGAAAAAAAAATATTCTTTTGTAAATGCCATGATGGCAAAATATTGCATGTCTGCATGCCTTTCTATACTAATACAACAGTTTTGTACTAAGATTTAGCAGAGAATGTATGAAGATCTTAATACAGTACTTAGCTGTAACTTAGTAAGATATATTAAATTAAAAAGTTACTGGGTTAAATGACTGACAAAAGTGGTACAATGTTATTCCTCATCAGTGAGCCACAGGACTTATATAAATAACTGGCTCCAATCAACATAAGAATCGCATTTAATACATCATTTCTTTTGCAGACCAAGCCCAAGAGCTCAGCGCAATAGGTTGCCATAAGAATGTGTATTATTAGTCAATTTTTAAAACTGATTCTTTTTATAAAACCATAAAACATTTTTATAACTTTACAATGCTGCAGGCCTAGCTTTAGATGTTAAATGGTGGATCTAACAGAATGCGCTCTTTCTGTTGGAATCCACAACTCTTACCCCTGTCTTTCAATTCTGATGGTTTAGTGGTTAAGGAACTGCACTGCTAACTCAAAGGTATGCGGTTCAGCCCCACCAGGTGTTCTGTGGGGCACAGACTGGCAATCTACTTCCTTGCAATTTATAGACTCTGAAAACCTCCTGCAGTGTCAGCAATAAGGAGGCCCCTACCCAACAGTACACACAACAATACAACATCTCAACTAAGGTAATACTTTACAGCTCTTCAGCTTCTTCATTTGGAATAAGAAATAAAATACCCTGTAATGTCCTAAGCAAACAGAACAGGCGACCCCTGAAACTCTGCACATCTCTAACTAAAGAGCTCTTTCTTTCAAGAACATGTAAGGAGATTCGTGTGGTGCCATTCATTTAATGAGCCTTCATTATATGTCTGGCACTGTCCTGATTCTTGGTCAAGCTACAGCTCACTGAACTACCAATTCAAAAGCCAGCAGTTTGAATTGCCAGTTGCTCCATGAAGGACGGGCAACCTTTACACCCACTAAAAATCCACTGAGGGTCAGCTATGAGTCAGTTCCACTTCAACAACATGTAACAACAATAATCCTGTACAGCAAGTAAATGCATTCACAAGTGTGGGCATTGAGAATTAAAGAAATTCTGGCCTTTGCCAAACTTTCTCACAGTTGGAATTTAAACTTAGGCTTTAGTGACTCGTTTTCTCAACCTCCATACTACTGAAGCTGCTTTTCACTGCACTATAAATATTTGTAACATTTTTATAGGGCAAGACATTCAAGACCGTAACAAATTTATTATTCCTCAAGATTCAGAGATCATAGCCAAACTGTATGTTCACAATCAAATCATCATCAAAAGTTAATCATACCCAGGTCATGAGGTATGGGTCTGTCATTTAAGTTAACAAAGAATGCTGTGTGGTCCTTGAATAATTTTACCACACTGTAGTATTTGCCATGCCTTACCAGGAAACCAAAACTACTAAGTTTTCAAATATTTTAAAAGTAATTGCATAAAATATTATCAAGGAAAGTAAAATTTCAAATTCATAGATTTCCACTGCAAAAAGTATGTTTTTCATGCCTGTACCAGCCAACATTAACACTAATATTCTTGGAGTTTAACAAATTGTCTTACCTTAGAGAGTTTTTGTGGCTGAGTGGTAAGGAGGCGTGCTGCAAAGCCAAAGGCACATGATTCAAATCCAGCTGCTCTGAAGGAGAAAGGCAGGCAGACTCCTCTTGTATGATTGACAGCCTCTGAAAACCCACTAGAGGACCATCTATGAGTCAGTTCCAATGGACAGCACCTCCAGTTTACATTAACTACTTTAACATTATCACCACTACGTTTCTGGGAAGTCTGGAGATTGTGTCAGGCTAAACTCACTTAAAAAAGTGAAGAGTTCCTTTCCCTGGTCACAGGGATTCTAAAATTATTTTTGTATGTATAGATAGGATACGTTAGTTTTTAAGACGAGAAAAAAAAACTAAGGGGCATCTGTCAAGTGCCATGCTGAACAATTTCAAACACAATGAAATACTAAAATCAATACTATCATGTTGTTGTTTTGTTGTTAAGTGTCACTGAGTCATAGGCAACTAATAGCGACCCTATGAACAAAAGTCCTCAACACTTGTGTGACTTTCATCCTTCCTCCAAGTTTATAGGGATTCTGGAGACAAGTTATTACGGAAGTGGATGCCACTCCTGCTTCCAAACTTGTTTTAATCGGGAAGTTCCATCAAACACTGTCCACCATGGGTAACCATTATCGCATTTGACACATCAGTGTCACAGTGTTCAGCTTCACAGCAACCACAAGGTATGGCAAATACACCAGGGCTATATGACCTAGAAGAATGAACAATGAAAAACAAGGTCTGGGGGCCGTAGATTAGAAGTCACCCACCTTTGGCTTGGTAGCATCACTTTCTCTCCACTAGGCCAACTGATCTCTCTCTCTGTTATTGTTGTTAAGTGCCATCGAGTTGTAGGCGACTCATAGCAACCCTATGAGCGAAAGTCCTCAACACTATCATACCTATCTTTTAAATGAGAGAACAGAGGACCTAAAATTAAAAGACCTCACGGGCATGTGTGGCTGACAATTATCAGGTATAATAATTTAATCTCCATTTTCTTTACCTTCACTAGTTTATTTACAAAACTTGAATACAAACTCGAACAAATTATTTCAATTTCCCTTACTCCCCCCAATGAAACTGTACAATCCAATGATTAATCCCTCTGCCCCCTGCACATCCACATCCCTCTGCTTCCAGACTCTCCCATGCCACGTGGATCCTTTTACTCCTTCTACAATAATGGTTTTATACAATATTTATCCTTGTGGGACTGAGTTAATTCACTCAGCATAATGTTCTCCAGTCCCTTCAAAGTTAGGTAATAATTTACAAAGTTATTGCTCCTGCGTGCTGCATAGTATTCTATTGTGTAACTGTACCATAATTTCTCAATCCATTCGTTTGTGGTTGTACATCTGGGCCGTTTCCATGTTCTTGCAATGGTGAATAATGCTGCTACAAACACTCATGTACAAATCTCTATTTGTGCCTCAGTTCTCATATTCTCAGCGTGTATTTCAAGTAGTAGAATAGCTGGGTGGTATGGAATTTCTAGGTTCAGCTTTTTGAGGAAGCACCAAACTGCCTTCCCGAGTGGCTGCACTATTTTACACATTCCTACCAACAATGTTTAAGAGTTCCTTTCTCATACCTCATCCTCTCCAACATCTATTACTTGCTGCCACTGTTACTGGAATGAGAAGTCATAATAAATGTTACTATTTGCAAAAAATGTAACAATTCCTTGTATTATTTTACGGGTTTCCTGTAACTTTGAATTCTTCCATATAAAGTGGTTTTCTGATTTTGTTTTTTAGAAAAGGTAAAGGTATTTTTCCCAAGATTCTCCTTTAATAGGAAGCTCTAGTGGCACTGTCCGTAAGGAGAGGCACTGACAATCCAAAAGCACCATCTCCTGTGGTGATTCAAATGCACCAGCAGCCCCACCGAAGACAGGCAATTTCCTCGGGTGGGACTTACAGTCTCTAAAAAGCTGCTGGAGGGTCAGCTAGCAATCAGTTCTTACTCAAAGGCAATGCAGTGAGTGAGTTCTACCTTAATAAGCAATGTTGTTTTAAGGTGCTGTAGTATTTTCACCTTCAAGTAATTCTGGTACCCTCTGTGCAAAGAAAGGAACCCTACCTGATCATGTACCAGCTTCACAATCTCTACTGCCTATTGTTGCTCACTATGTCAATTCATCTCCTTCAAGGTCTTCCTCTCTTCCACTGACCTTCTGCTTTTCCAAGCCTAATGGCCTTCCATAAGGACTGGCCCGTCCTGACAATGTGCCCAATGTATGTGATACAAAGACTAGCCATTGCTTCTAAGGAGTACTCTGGCGACAGTTCTTCCAAGACATATTCATTTGTTCTTCTGGCAATCTATGTTATTTAAATTGGGAACTTTTCAACCCTGAAGTCAATACTCTATTACAAAAACCAAAAAGATCTGTGTTTGTGTTAAGAAAACATGGAGAGGTCACTACAACCATTCTAAAGTACATCAACACTCACACTTTAAGATGTTCCTTTAAAAAAAGTAAATAAATAAAACTCTACTACTGACTATTCTAGTTTTATTAAAGATCTCTGAGTAGATACATCAAACTTACCATTTAAGAGTGCAAAGGAGCAGAGTGCCATGAGCAACTCTCTGCAGGGGCCAGAAGGAGGGAGAACAGCACAGAAATAGAAAGAAAGTTTGGGGTTTGTGCTGTCTACAAAAAAGGTACTGCCCATGAAACAGGTTTGAAAACCAAGGGCTCTTAGATTTCTGTTCTCAGTTAACATTTCAAAACTAGCTTTGTCGTAAGAAAGAGTGCTGAGTACATAAAAATATGTTTCTATTAAATACTTTTATTTATTCTAAAATTCTTTGTTTTTTAAAAACATCACTTAAGAGTAATTTTTAAAAGATGTTTATATATTTTTTTAAATTATTATTAAATTTTCTTAGTTTTAATAGATGTTTATATATTTTTAAAAACAACTAAAACAAAATCTAGGGACAAGCTTCCACAGATTTATAATGTGCTAATTTATCAAACAACAATACACAGTATGATGGGAATTTACATAAAGGGTGTATCTTGAGTTTAGTTTGGATAAAAATATTTTTTACCATGCCAAATTTATAAAATATCCATTATATCCTTAGAAATTACTCAATACTCTTAAGTGGGATTGGGGGTTTCACTTGTTTAGCTACAATCAAGTACACACTTAAAAGGAAAAAGAAATCCTTAGGGTACAAAAAATGTTTGGTGGAAACTCTAGCAGGGGAAAATAAAGGACATTTGTACCAATGTTCTTGTGTTATAAACGTGTATCTGCTTTAGTTTTGTTTTTAAAGCATTTTCTATCAATGTTCTGGAATCTTCAGCGAATTGTGCTGCTGAACCTAAGTCTTAAGCTTGACTTCTTAACAAGACATGTTAATACCACAGTGCAGTGTAATTATTCAAGGACCTCGGAACATCCTTTAAGGAAGAAAGATGGGCAAAATCTTCCCATGCAACCTACAACCTTGGAAACCCAAAGGCAGCTCAGCGAGGGGTCAGTTCTGACGAGCTGGCGTTTTCTATAGGTGCTGGCAATGAGTTCTGAGTTTTCTATCAGTTTCCAGTGATTCCCACGAGTGCTGCTAACACTTCGACCAGAACCAACCCCTCACTCTGTGATGAATCTGGATGTTCTGCAGTGACCTTGGCCCATTAACAGTATCTGGGGAGAGGAAGCACTAATCCAGTCACTTGCAACAAACAAAAATGTTTCCCAACATTTCTAAACATGCTCTGAAGGTGCTGTCACCCCCAGGATCAGACCCAGACAAGCCTTAACATCCTCGGTCCCTTAGTCACCCAACGAGTGGGAAGCGGCTCCTATCAGTTCAGTGTGGCTGCAGGCCAGCCCACTCGCCCACACTGCCAGGATGCCGCTACAGCTTAAAAAAGAACCCTTGCTCTTCTGTGGCCCATCATCTGCAAGTCTGGCTCTTAAAACTGAACACACCTGCATTAAAGGACATGGAAAAAGTGGGAGAACACCTCAATTTTTAAAATACATGCTTTTTACTGTCACAGTCTTCTAAAGTTATGTCTCCGAGCAGTTAACATTTTAAATGTAACAAATCAAAATATGCTGATTAGAAAGAAACCACTGGGAGTTGAGTTTTCAAAACACAGAAATTATATACCAGGAGACCAAACCATACATATTCCAGAGCACGAATCTTTCAAGGTCAATGCCTCTGCACGGTTAGGTTACCATAGGATACAATCATGTACATTTAAAAAAAAAATCAGCGGAGGGAGCAGGAGAGGAGGGCTGGAAAAGAATGGACAGACAATGAACACTGCACTGGAAAAGGTGAAGAGAAAGGACAATCTGAAAGGAATGGACAATTAGACATTCCAGTTGTGACAATAACCTGGGACAGCATC
Organism: Elephantulus edwardii; assembly: GCF_000299155.1. Taxonomy (NCBI): domain Eukaryota; kingdom Metazoa; phylum Chordata; class Mammalia; order Macroscelidea; family Macroscelididae; genus Elephantulus; species Elephantulus edwardii. The sequence continues at coordinate 15,378,873 of NW_006399764.1, read as the reverse complement.
ATCACTGCACCGTGTACAGGGAGGGAGGGAATGTGCATGAATGAATCAATGAAGACCAATCTCTTTAAACTTTCACAAAAATCACAATGAAAATGAATTAACTATTTTGAAGACAGGAGGATAAATGAGCAAGGTATATGTATAAATGTTCAAAAGGAAAAGGAGTGAGGGGGCAGAGAGGAAGAAGGAAATCAGTGGGACAGCAGAGGCTGGAGGGTGGAGGAGGGTGAAGGAAGGGGACAGTGCAAGGGGGTTTGAAAAGACGGACTGGTAACAGGCACAGAGCGACGTAGTTAATGACAGAAAACAATGTGTATGAAAGCCTGTATCAAAAACAATGTACAGGAATGAAACACAGCATATATGAATGACTGTATAAAACATAAAAGTGCTTGTTACAAAACACAATGTATATGAATGACGGCATGCAAACCAATAAAATATTTAAAAAATAAAGAATGAGCTAAATTCCAAACATTGGGCTAAATAAACCTATTTTTTAACTGTAAGGAAAGAAATGGAAACTTCAAAGCAAAGAACATTTGAATTGTTTTTTTTTCAAATTCAGGATTTAAAGTGTTAAATTTTTGGTTTAAAAATTATCTCTAACAGAGTTGCACAATCTTTTTCACTATTTCTTAATGCAAAGTCCCCAAGGTACATTTACTAATAAGAAAAAAATCATTATATGCTTCATTTTCAAATATATTTCATTGCCACAAAGTCTCTGCCTTTTCTTTCCCAAGTTGTGACTGGAATGCCCAAGTCGACAAAGCTAGACCGTCCTGGAACATAGACACAATGCTAAATACCACAGACGATCTCTAGCATTAACTGATCCCAGTCCTAAGACTTTAATTGCGACAAGGCTACAGCTCAGAGGCTGAAGCCTGGTAAAGTCCCTTTCAGCAGGCATGAACAAGGACCACATAGTTTCATACATGCTGGTGCACAGAAGAAACTGCTTGCTGCCCCAGTTATAAGCATGTCCGAGGCAGGATGACTATAAGGCCTATGAAAATTCTGCTTGCTGTAATTTCACAGAATTAGGCCAAAAATTCTTTTAGACCAATCTAGGAATACCAGATGGCCAAAGCAACAGCAAGTCTATCCACACGCCACAATCTTTTGATAAACTTTGGTTAAAAGGGAAATTTTGTCAAAGTTTAACACCACAATGCCAGACCATCAACTTTCAGTCAACAGATGAAACAGCTCAATCAAAACTGCACAGTCTGTAAGAGTGTAATCTACAAGCAAAGACAAATGTGCTTTTAAGAACCCCGAAAAGTTTTCTTCGCTTAAAGCACACTACACTTCACCAAAACATAAAGTAGACAGTGTATTTTAAGTAGTAATATCTGTTTACAATGTCAAGTTGCTGCATGGGAGAAAACTTGATTTCTGTAGCATGTCTTCAAGATAAAACTAAATGTTAAAGCATATGCTGCGGTAGGTCTACTTTCCAATTACTAGAAGTAAGCACAGAAAAGATATAATTAGTTATGACACTAGGACAGGCATACATGTTTCAACACACAGGCAGCTCAGAAAAAGTTTTTGGCATTATATGACAGAGGCCTTAAACCAAAGACTCAAAGAAAGGTTATGTAGTGTGTGTGTATGTATGTCTGTATGTGTGTGTCTCCTTGTTTTTTAATTTAAAATCTGCCATATCAAATTAATTCTTTTAAGTTATAAGTATATTTGATTTGTTTAAACATCTCCTTAAAGACTTTTCAGGGAGATGGGGGGCTGAGGGGTGGAACACCAAACCAGGACCGCCCTGTTGCCTTTGTTGAGTTTGTGTTATAAATGAAAAAATTAATGTTACAATATTAATTTGGTAAGGAAGAATCTCTTTCCAGTAAACACTACAAGTTGACTGACAAATTTCAAAAAATAATTTAATAGAAGCACAGGTATGTCAGTCAATGATAAAACATACTATAAAGTCTAAAAATAAAATTAGCAAGGCAATATAACCTAATTTTAGCCATTAAAAATCTGTCCAAGGCCATAAAGAGTAATAATTCTGGAACATGACTTTTAAAACTTAAAACATGGAACAATTAGATCTATTACTAAACTATCCAGTTAGGATTACTCATTTCATGATCAAGACAGAATCTGCAAAGAATAAACCTGAAAATCTATAGGACATGAAATAGTGGAATTCTATAAAATAAGTAATTATAATAAAGTGTGAGCAACACTCAATATGAGTGAAAATTCAGAAATAATGGAGATGATTACATACATGTACAGAAAACTGGAAGGAGTCGTTTTTGTCTTCAATCTCAAAAGAATGAAGCAAGGAATATTCCAAAGCACCACTTATCTAAGGATGGATCTGACTCAGGCATGAATTCAGCCAGAGACTTTATTAAAGTGAAATCTATGATGTAGTAACTGATAGTAATACAACAAAACTCAATTTCTGAGATGGCATTGCAAAAAACAGCCAGGATTAATAAAAGGTATCTTTCTTCCATAAGATCTTATTAAATATACATGTTTGAGAAATAAAACCATAAAAAAATTTAAATAGAAAGGTCCAAAACATCAAGGTGAAGAGAAAGCACAGAAAAAAAGAAGGTAGACTTCAAATTTCTATCTTCCAAGTTATACATATCGCCCTCAACCTGCAAATGAAATTCCATCACCAAGTCAGGTGTGGTGAAGGGGAGGTACTATGAATGGGTGTTAGAAACATAAGGCTTGTAATTAAGTGCATTCTCGAGTGTAATAATCCAACCTGGAACAAGATAAAACATTCAGAGCTCATCCAAGGTAAAGCAACTAGACCTATATACTCCCACAGAAGTTAGAGTACATGACAGTGAATTATGAACCAAATCCCATTTCATGGGCCAAATGGTCCATGAACACAGCACACGTGGTTTCCAACAAAGATAGTGTTAATTACACACTTGGGTTTTGGCCAAGCACAGTTTCCCATTTTTAACAGGCCTATGAGCTCTATTCTCTAAGAATTATGTGGGAAGAATAGTTTACTAGTTCTGTAAAATATTTTTTAATTTGGAGAAAAACAACATTACACCCAACAGATTGCAGTAAACACAAGGAAAAGTTGGCCTGAATCTTTAATTCTAACACAGAATGATCTTAATATTCTTTCAGATACCAAGTGTCCATTTCAGAGACACATTTACAAAGAAAAGAACAAGAATAACTATTCTGCAGTTAAATTTATCCCTTGAACTCTTTTTTTCCTTGGGGGGAAAAATATCTGCCAGTTACTAGGTAAAATACAACTTCATGAGGTAAGATTTAACATTCATGGTCATGTTTTCTTTTTTAAAACAACAATGATTCTTAAATCTGCAGATTTAAGATCTCTTAAAAATTAGTAATTTACAGTTTGTAAAGAAACTAGATAGAGATAAAATGAAAAAAAGTTCAACATTATAGACTCTTCCAAGAAAGTACTAAAGCTTTTCTAAACTGATATTGAAGAGGTTAATATAAATTATACAAGCAGTATCTTGTAATACAACTATTACAAAACTATTACAAAACTAATACAAAACTACCTTGTAAAGCCCAAAAAGAAAACAGCTGTTTACCCCTCTAGAAAATACTTTCTCCTTTCATTTTCTTGAAATGTCAATTACAGGTAAGACTGTATTAGTAGCAGTTTATGAAAACAAATGTGTACATTACTAGCTTTCTTCTCTTTTTGCTAAGTTCTATAGTATCTTTACATCCCCAACAGGTACAGAGTTACATAAGTATATACTGTCAGTTGTAGGTCAACTTCTCTAATTTCTACCTTAAGAGTCCTAGGTAAAAGTGCTTAATACCATACAATACTCAGTCTCTCATCTTTTCAAAACTTTTTATAATGCCCTTTATCTTCAAAGATCTTTTCAGGTTACATATAAAATAATTTTACTCAAATTATCTAAGATTTATCCTATAGTAAAATTTACCAGATGGAGCTATCTATACATCTAGGTGAGTGCAAAGATATGTAGGTAAACACACATGTATTCAAGGAAAAATCTCAAACTGATTCTTACAGAGCCAGCTGCATTTTTACTGACTGAAAGGAAGCTCCAGAATTGTTAGGAAAAGCCTGAATGAAGTCATTCTGCCAGTGATGCATTGAGCACAGGATGACAGTACCGAACACTTCTGAAATTATGCATTTATAACTGCTCTTCCAGATGTCAATCTGTAAGCCAGTTGAGAAAAATTTATATATAATTATTATACTAAAAATTATGGAATCATCATCTGGCTTTTATTACTTACCACATTCATTAGGGTTAACTCCAAAGACCTTCAGATGATTCAGAAAAGCTAAAACTTCTATCACAAAAAATTTGCCAGCACCAAGGATTAAGACACACGTATGTCTGAAATCACCATCAAAGGAAGAAGCTCCAAGAACAGGTTAAGCTATGGTGCTGTCCCTGAATCAGCTGTGCTATCTTCCAGGGTGAACACTCAGTAGGGACTAAGACTTGTTTCTGCAGACTATGGTTTTTCAAGTTCTCTTAGTGTGTTCGGTGGTGTACCAATTTACTCCACTGCTTCGTTCAAGTTTGTGAATCCTCTGGACATTATTAACATATCCTTCAAATGTGATATAATTTCATTTAACTTAAGAAGGCATTTAAAATGAGCACATGTTTTTAAAATAAAGGTATAATCCATAATGAAGAAGCCATGGATTGAGTTTGACAGTATCCTGGTAATTGCAAACCAAATGAAATTATAAGAGAAGGGTAAATAAAATGGATACATAACCAGACTTCCTTCCCAATGTTAACTACGGACTCTACAATCTCACATTGTTGATGTCTGTTGTGTACCATCAAGTTGGAACTGATCCACAGCTGACCCTCCAGCGGGTTTTGAGAAGCAGTTTAATCCCATGGAAGGAGATCGGCCATCCTTCTCCCGCGAAGCAGCTGGAGGATTTGAACCACCAGCTTTCAGGACTGCAATGCAAATTCTTACCACTAAGCCATCTCATGTTAATGTCTTCAAAAATTGTATAAACTGTTATTACCAAAATAATTAAAAACTGGTCACAGAGCTTGTTTGTCCATTATATGAAATGTGTCTCAAAGAAATGCTAAAAGGAAAAATTCAAAGAACAAAAAATACTCTAATAAAACTTCATCTAAAAATCTAAATTACTCAAAATTAAAGATATTATGTTGTTGTTGTTACATGCCGTCGAGTCGCTTGTGACTCATAGTGACCCTATATACAACAGCTCTAAACTCTTCTCTGTCCTGTATTATTTAACAGCAACCCAATCATGTACCATTCTTTTTCTTTTTCTTCAAGATACAAAGTCTACATAGAGTTATAAGTAAATTGCGTCCAAAAAGGAGAGACTATTGTCCTCAAAAGACAATACATAGGAGGGACCCAAGAACTATTCTTAATTATCACTGACAGAGTTCACACACCTTCAAGTATCTGTTGACTTAGGTATAAAACCAGATCTATCTAGGTACCATCTGCAGGTGTATCTTAACGGAAGAGACTGGGAAATTCCACCACCAGAGTTTTAATGTTAAGGAATACCTATGGATAGAGATCTGAAGCAAAAACACACATACTGACACAATATATAAGGAATATACACATGCCAGCTGCATTTCATATCGTTGCCCTTAATGTAGTAAGACTGATTCCATTTTCTAACCGGAAAAGATTTTACACCAGTGGTATCACCAGTACCTCATTATTATTCAAAAGCCCAAAATTTGTGAAACAGTCTTGACTACAGAGTTTGCTTTGAACTAAATTATTCATCCTGCCTCAATTATGTAAATCTCAATACATCATCTCCATTTTAACTACCCATTGTGCCCCTTATCTATGTACAGAATCATGCAAGCATAGTATAAAACACACAAAAATAAAGTGAAGGGAGCTTTGGGGGCCTAGTGGCAAGAAGCTGCACTATAATCCCAGAGGTACACGTTTCGAAACCACTAGATGCTCTATTGGAGAAGAAGGGGCAATCTCCTCCTGTACCAGTCAGATCCAATTTGATGGTACAAACACACACACACACACACACACACACACACACACACATCCCCACACAATAAATAAATAAATAAGATGCGATCATGGGATTTCTAATGTTTCCCCACATTGTAAAAGGATTTTTTTATATCCCTTGGAGTATTTATATTCATCCTGAAATCCAGTGCTTCACCAAAGGCACGAACCAGAAGTAGTTGAGGATAAGTAGATGTCATAAAAACCCTCCATGGAATAACTAAGACAGGATCATGTGTATAATAAGTCTTTTCATGGCTATTACATGCTGTCGAGTTGGAACAAACTCATAGCTGACCTTCCAATAGGTATTCAGAGGCTGTACGTCCCAGAGAAGGAGACTGACCACCCTTCTCCCTAAGAGCAGCTGGTGGATTCGAACTCCATGCCTTTGAGTATACAACTCCTCACCCATTGTTGATGAGTACTGTTAAGTCAGAACTGACCCATAGCTGACCCTCCAGCCGACTTTAAGAGACAGATAACTGCACAGGAGGAGACTGCCCATCCTTCTCCCACAGAACAGCTGGTGGCCTCAAACCGCGTGCCTTCGGGGTTGCAGCATAGCTTCCTGCCACTAGGCCACCAGAGTTCCCTGTCCACTGGGTCAACAGATTGTTCATTCAGGATAGTAAGAGCAATAATACGGAGATACGGTCACTCATGAATTCATTCAATTAATACATATTTTTGGACTGCTTCCCATGGCAAGGTACTGGAGATACTAGAAATTAAGAAAAGAATAATTATGACAGAGAAGAGATAAAGGTCCCCGTTCTTGTGCAGCTGGCCACGTAAGAGAAGACAAGTAACAAGCTGTATCAAAAATGCGTATGTGTTAACTAAGTATTTTTAAGCAGTGATAAAAATACTATCAAAGGGAACAAAAAGCATGACAGGTCAGAGACAGGGTGTGCTGTGGAGATCCTTCAGGGGAAAAGGTTGCCAGGAGGTTCCAGAGGAGAACTGAAGGCAATGAAGAATGAAGCAGTGACAAATCTGAAGGAAGAGAATCCTGGGCAGAGAACCACCAAGTGCAAAGAGCTGAGACAGGTACAAAGTCAGCATGTTCACGAGTCACGAAGAAGGTGAGTGGCACTGAGCAAACAAGAAGTAGGGTACGGAGTCAAGAGCGCAGGGCAGGAACCAGTCCTGGGAAGGACTCTGGATCTCACCGCAGAGTGAGGTCACCAGAGGGTTTTGGAATGGCAGGTGATCCTTTTGTGTGCAGTAGACTAGAGGTGAGGTGGGTGGAGAGGCAAGAAAGGGGGCATGAAAACCCCTTGGAAGGAACTACAACATTCCAGGTAAATGGGGACACTGTTTCAGACCAACGTAGGTGATGGCTGCAGAGGTAGTTCCTGCAGCTGTTCAGGTGTTGAGTTGGTTGTGACTCCACTTTGTTCAAAGGACCAAGGCAGTGGGTATTCGGAAGTCAGATATGATAGGGTTTGGTGACTAGAAGCATTCAAAAGGTGGGTTCTGGTTAAATGTGAACTATTTACATGCTGGAAAGGAAAAGTGAGTCTGAAAAACATTAGCAAGAACAGGGAAAGGACGTGAATAGTGATTTTAACTTACTCTATTTTCCAATGTCTTTCTAACTACATTTTTATCAGTGTTCATTTCCTGTATAACTCTTCCACCCTGTCACACCCACTTTACTTGCAGTGTTGAGACCTCTTCAAATATAAATTTGGGTAGTATTAAATCCTTCTGAGCATAGCAAGTAAAATTTTTCCATTTGTGCTATTAATGGTCTGAGACAAACATGAAGAAAATATGATAGAGTTGGACAACAGGAGGCTTCCAGGTCTACCAGCTTCTACCTTTAGACGTCAAGGACGGATGCTGAGTATCCGATCTTTTCTACTTCTTTCCTTAACAAGTTCCTAACTCCAATCAGAAGCTAATACACATTGAATTGTTTTTAAAGGAACAAAAGACTGAAAGGTATGAAACTTTAAGTGAAAAGGTACTGAAAAGAATTAAAGTGCTGAAATGAACCAATGGGAAGTTAGAGGTGTAACTTATATTCAGTCTTTTCTGAATTCATGAAATAGTAAAATACATGCTCATCATTACAAAATGTTTAACATTATTTGAAATAGAATCTTAACCTAAATGAAAAAGAGAAACCCAAGATAACTTAAAAATATTTCCGTCACCAAAAATAAGATACAAAGGGTCAAATACACACATACCTCACCATCACCACCACCATCATGCCCAAAACACACACACAAACAACCCCCCTTGACCTCTAGAATACTCTACCAATACATAAAGTTATCTAGATCACAGATCCTTCCAACAAAGATACTTAGCAGGAGAAACTGAGTTCACCAGTCTTTTTTTTTCTTCTTAGCAACATAAAACCTTTTCTTGTTCCCAGAAGGTAAAGATCTAATTCTCTGGCCTCCTACCATTTTCTCCTGTTGTTGTTGTTTACCACTGAGTCAAAGCTGACCCATAGCTCACCCTCCAGCAGGTCTGCAGAGGCTGTAAATCAAACAGGAGGAGACTGCCCACCCCTCTCCTGTGAAGCAGCTGGTGGTCTTGAACCATCTTTGGGACTGCAGCTTCTTGCCACTAGGGCACCAGAGCTCCCATTTTCTCCTACCTATATGAAAACATTTGCATGAAATGTAGCACTGAGGAATCTTTGAAGTCATCTGAGTGTAACGAAGGCTGTCATCTGTGTCAGATAAAGAAAAGTCAGGATGCGGTCACCTTACATGAAACTCCCTCTTGATTAACTGATTAATACTTGCTTGATAATACCAACATACCTGGATAAAAAAGAATGTATCAACCATCAAAAGAGGAGTGAGAAGCAGAAAGAAGCAAGACAGAGAGAAATGTCATTGGTCTTTAATGACAGTCCAGAACAAAAGACCAGGTTGTATCCTACAAACCTTACAGTACTAGACAGGCTTTTTCTGTGGTAAAAACAAACAATAAAAATTGGAGGACAGAGTAGAATCATAGAGTTTTGTTGTGATAGACGTAAGGTCAATGTGAGGTGGAAATGACTAAGCAACACCTACCACCACCATCGTGGCAAGATGCCTTCAAGCCCTGCACTCGCTTGCTCGCTCGCTCTCAGTGCTGAGCTGGAACCAGTTCACAGCTGACCCTCCAGCGGGTTTTCAGGAAACTGCCAGTGTTTCTACTGCACAACGGCTAGTGGATTTGAACTGTTTCCTTTTGGGTTGGCAGTACACCCCTTACCCACTAGGCTATCAGAGCTCTCCTCTCAAACCATCAAGCTCATCAAGACAACAAACCAACCACCTCATCCAGGGCAACAGTAAGATCTGCTGGAAGGAAGGAATTACTAAGTACTCTAGTTTATACAGAATGCAGGTGAACTGTCAGATATTCACATACATCTATAAATCAACTCCTCAGTCTGGGTAAACAAGGTCAAAGTCTATGAAATACTAATCTCCTTTAAAAGGTCTACTAACCAAATGAAGAAGCAGAAAAGAAAAGCTCTCCAGTACCTCAACGGTTAAGTACTCATCTGCTAAATAAAAAGACTGCAGCTCAAATCCACCTAGCAACTCTGGAAAAGACAAGACATGGTGAGCAGTCCCTGTAAAAACAAACTAGGAAATTCTGTGGACCTGTTCCACTCTGTCGTAGAGGTCCACGGTCAATCAGAATCAACCTGGTGACACACAGTATTGAAAGGCCTACGTTAAGAGACCTGGTGGCACAATGGTTAGAGGTATGGTAGCTAACTAGAGATGAGGAATCCGAACCCACCAGGTACTCTGCTGGAAAGGAGACCCCTCTGCTCATGTGAAGATGAGAGTCTAGGAAATCCTACGGGGCACTTAGACACACTGTCATACATGGTGGGGGTTTTCTGAGATAGTATCAACTAAATGGTACACACAAACAGGCCTATAAAGACCGGAAGCAGATCCTGAACAGATTATGGTTACTTCTTTACTCTTATCATAAAGGTGCAGAGCCCCACTGGCTTAGGCTGTAAGGAGCTGTGCATACAACTCCAAGACCATGCTCTTTTGGTGGTTCAAATCCAGCAAGTCAGGGGCTGGGGGGGGTGTGGAAATCTTCACTCATGTGACTTACAGCCTCTGAAACCCAACAAATAGTCTGCTATGAGTTGATTCTGACGAAAGCAATGAATAAGGTCGTGCAAAAGGCTTAAGTGCTTGGCCTTCTAAACAAACTGTTCAAGTCTACTCAGATGTAAACTCAAAAAAACCAAAGGCCTGGAAATCTACTTCTAAAAACACTACCACTGAAATCCCTATGGAATCTGGTGCTACTCTGAGGCACATAAGGGGTCACTGTGTGACAGATTCAACTGCCTGGTTGAGGCTAGAGTGGTAGCTTCCACTTCATCTGTAAAACCTACAATCTCTATGAGAGTGACAAGGATAAGGCAGGAATTTAAAGGCCTGTTGAACTGTTCCGTTCTGAAATAAGCTGGGTGATACTGTGTGAAGCAGAGATGACTGGAGTGCCATGGCTTTGTCAAATGTAAAACCTAAGCATTTCTTAAATCTTTTCAAAAATTTTTTTCATCAAATCAGTAACACCACTCTCTGATGCTATTTCATAGACTGCAGTTGCACTGAGAACCAAAAGTCAAAGGGTATCCAATCAAATCTATCAGGAGGTGCAGTAGAGAAAGATGGGCTTCCTCCTCCTATTCAGATTTACAGCCTCAGAAATCCAACAGGAGGGTAACTTACAAGTTGGAATCAACTCAATGAGAGTGAGGTTTGTGGTTTTGGTTTATTTTGTTTTAAGTAGACTTAAGTATGCAACAAGATTAAAAATTTGAACTATTGAAACCAAAGTGGGTCAGGGAGACATAATGTGAGCATATACTGGGGGTAGGAGGAAATGGCTCTGGTAGGCTTCTTCAAAGGAGGGCACCAAAGCAATGTGCAATAAGTATGCTGGTACCAGTGTTAAGTTCTTCTCTATCCCCAAATACACACACACAAGTCAAATTCACCTAAATTCTGTCAGCTATTCAATTCTGTCCTCGACATCCCCTCTTAAGGAAGCTGAAAACTATGAAATTTTCCTCCTAGATGCTTCTTGACATACACACTAACTCCCTATCACCACCACTATCCTCTATAAGAAGAAATGTCTTGCCAGGAATTGGTTTCTGATTACGGACACAAATAAAGCTACAAAGACCTACAGGCAGGCATAAGTTTCCTTTACGAGAAAGCTACTTTTTTACATAACTGCACACACACACACACACACACACACACACACACACACACACAGTGAAAAGCCTGACCTGGTAGAATTTCTTGATTTTCAAAACATTTACCTACTTTTAATTGGCTCAGGACAGGGCAGGGTTCAGCTCTGCTGTTCACAGGGTCACTAGGATTTATGGTTGAGTGGACAGCAACCTAGCAACAATTCAAATCCAACTCACTTCCACAGAGTCGAGACCAACTCACAGATGACCCTCCAGTGGGATTTTAGAGGCTGAAAATTACATTGGAGGAGACTGTCCATCTTTCACATGTAAAAAACGGAGAGAGAAACTATTAAATATATAATAAATATTAAAACACAATTAATAAAAACACAAATAGCTCATGTCAAAGCATGCTAAAAGGCAAAGTAATATTAATTTTGTACAATACAGTGTGCCATTTGACATATGATAAATTTATATATAATGGAAAACCATCACCTGTCTGATAAATTTTATATATTTGCCAAGCCAATTTTTATAAGTGATTTTTAAGTCCTTTACAGAATTTTCACCAAGACAACAGTAAAACCTCATAATGGGTCTTGAGCTACTTACACATGAGGCGACACAGTTACCAAGGTTCACTAGCATTCTATCATTATCCAGTTTAAAATTTTTGCTATGATCAACTGAATATGTACTGGGAAACTTCAGGTGCCTTTGTTTTTATTTTTTTCCCATGAAGAGACTAATAAATGTAGGAGACCTTTCAGTTTGGGGAGAAAGGGGGGGAAAAGGACACAACAAAAAAACCCAAATGGGATGTAAATTAATCCAGGTCATTGTTGTTGTTAGGTGCTGTTGAGCCCAGTATGATTTACAGCGACCCTTATGAACAACAGACCTGAACTCTGTCCTAACTGTGCCATCCCCACAATCTCTGACACACTCGAATCCATTGCTGCAGTCATTGTGCAAATCTATCTAGATGAGTGTTCCTTTCCTCTGCGGTCCCCTCACCTTTCCAAACACAATGTCCTCGCCAAGGAACAGACCTTCCTAGCAACGTGCCCAATGTAAACAAGACAGTCCCACCATCCCTGCCTCATAGAATTTCATTTCTTGGCCATTAGGACCATGAAATTCTGGTGGTCTAGTGGGGAAGGAGTCGGGATGCTGATCCAAACGTAGGGAGTCTGAATCTATCAGCTGCTCCTCAGGAAAAATATAGGCAGTCTCTTCCCATGCAGAGTTTACGGCCTCTGAAAAGCCTCTGGAGGGTCGGCTATGAGTCAGTTCTGACTCAACAGCAATGAGTGAGTGAAGGAGTGAGGGACATGAATAAAGAGAACACTTACTCAGGAAACAATTTCAAAAGTGTTATCACATAGCTACTTCCCAATCCCATTCTCAAATTTCTCAAACTCAATAAGGAGTTATTACACAATTTGTCAGGTAAACTGCAAAAGACTCTCCTGCTTCCAAATGTGCCATATCAGATCCGAACACAGTAACAGATTTAAAGCTGAACTGGACAGGTTAGTTTGGATGTGGAGAGAGAATAATTTTTAGTTTTATCTCTGCTGGCATTTTACTAGTCATGACGAGATGTCTAGAAGACAATGTTTCTCAATAATGATTTTCCCCCTTTTCTTTTGAGGTGTTTATAAAACCAAAAACAATTATTTCTAGGTACTTAATTCTACCCTCCAGGGTATGAAGTGTGTCTCTTATCATACAGAACACCTAGAATGCTTTCAAAGGCAATGATAATTAAGAGACATCAAAGTAAAACCAAGGTGTTTCCCAGGGAACTGGGAGTGCTATCATCTCCTGGCTACTGACTGACATTTTTCTTGTCCTCTGGAATACCACCAAAAGTTTTGGGCTTAAACAAAAGAATGTACTTCCCTAATGGCAGCCTTTACTCTTATGAAAATCAGATAAAACTGAGTTTTAAAAGCAAACTGCTAAAGGACCAAGAATAACTAACAAGACAAAACTTTAAAAAGAGGAGCAAATTTGAAAAACTCACACTTCTCAATGCAAAATCTACTAACAAGCTATAAGTAATCAAGACAGTATGATACAGGTTTAAGGAGAAATCAACGGGACAATAGGACAAAGAAAAGTACAAAACCAGACAAGTGATTTTTCAGAAGGGTGCCAAGTCAATAGGAAAAGAATAACCTTTACAACACAGAGTGCTTGCGAACAACTATGTATCATATCCAACATAATCAAATTAGATTCCATTTCCTCACACTATTGACAAAAGTCAACTCAAGTGGATCAAAGTGCCTAAAGTATAAAAAAAATTAGAAGAAAACAGGAGTAAATTTTTGTTATCTTGCAATAGATAATGGTTTCTTGGGATATTGAAAAGAAAAAGCTAAAAACTCAGACATCGCCAAAATTTAAATCTGTGTTAAAGAATAACATCAAGGAAGTAAAGGCAACTCACAAAACAGAGCAAAATATTTAACAATCATAATTCTGAAAAGGAAATCCGAAATATTAAAGAATGTTCATAACCCAACAACAAAAGACAAATATTCTTCACGAAAAATGGGAGAAGAATGTGAACATGAATTTAAACACATCAAGAGTAAGCACATGAATAGATATTTAACATCTTAAGCAATCAGGGAAATTAAATAAAAACTACAATTTTCTTTTACCCAAAACACAGACACATGCACAAATTATTTCTTTTTAAAAGGTACAATGAGATACCCCTGTTCAACTATTAAGATGAAAAGGGAAAAAAAGACAATCATTAATTGTTGACAAAGATATAGAGAGATTGGCACGTTCACCCACATGGCTGGTGGGAATGCTGGTGGTACAGCTGCTTTGGAAAACAAACTGACAGTTCCTCAAAAGGTTAAAGATAGAATTACCGTGCAACCCAGCAATTCTATTCCTAGATAGAAACAAAGTCCTTCCAACCCAAAATATTTGTATATAAATGTTTATCTCAGCATTATTTATGACAGCAAAAAATGAAACAACTCAAATGTCCATTAACTGATAAAGGGATAAATTAAAGGTTGCAAAACTATACAATGGAAAACATTTGAGAATAAAATAGCAAGAAGGTCTGATAAAGAACATCAAATGGATCAATTTTGAAATGATTACACCAACTAAAAGAAGCCAATCACAAAAGCCTGTAAGTCCTTTATGTAAAATGACCAGAATGAACAAATTTATTGCAACAAAAATTAGATTAAACCAGGGAAGGAGACTTAAGAGGTACCAGAATTCTTTGGTTAGTGATAAATGTAGGCTCTAAAATTTATTGTGGAGCACAATTCTTAGAATGGAACAAAACCCACTGACTTAGACATTTTAAACGGTATTTAAATTCTTCCACCTCAATTGTTCTTTTTAAAATAGTAAAGTGCTATGATGACAGTTCCACCACACAAAATGTATAATATTTCAATTTAAAAAAAACTTGGGAATTAAAAGACTTTTGTCTTATTAACAAGGAAACAGAAACTCTCAATAATAGGTGTAGAATGGGGCCTCTCTCACACTTTAATATGCATTGGCTTCTAAGATCTGTCAGGTACAGAGATAAAGATTCAAAGAGTATTAGATGCTGCATATTGTAGAGCTCAGCTCCTGTCATGTATCTGCCTGTTGTTGTTGTTGTTGTTGTTGTATGCCACTGAGTCAGAATGAATCCACAGCTGATCCTCCAATGGGTTTTCAGAGGCAGAAAATCACATGGAGGAGAGTGTCCAACCATCTCCCATAAAGCAGCGGGAAGACTGGAACCACGTGCCTTAGGGATTGCAAAAAAATTTCTGACTCCTAAGGACCCCACAGGGTTTTCAAGTCTGTAGAATAAGGAAATTTTTAAAAAAAAAACCAAAAACTGTGGTGTTGATGAAGACTCTCGACTCTACCCTGATTGTCAACAAACAAAATCTGTCTTGGAAGAAATGTGACCAGAGGGCTCCTCAGAAGCTAACTCTGTGAGACTCTCACATACTTTAAGCATGTTATCAGGAGGACCAGGGCTTAGAAAAGGTCATCATGCTTGGCAAAGCGGAGGGGCAGAGAGAGAGTGGCTGGCCCTCAATGAAATAGACACTGTGACACTGAGCCAGAGTCAACTCAATGGCACCTAACAACAAAAACCTCTCCACAGACAAGAATATGATACTGTCATCCCCAGATCTGCTGAGTTATCAACTCTGTGGTTAGTAGTGGTTGATGATGCAAAGACATCATCTGTACCATTCAGGGGCTGGGGGCTGTACCGGAAGGGAGCGCATTTCTCTTTCCAGAAGCAGAGGTAATTTAACCTCTTGGTCTGTTCATAAGAAACCATAAAAAGCTTACCAGCAAAATGTCAAGGATAAGTAGTAAAAAGTTGTTTGTCACTGGGTAGGAAATGACCAACAGTTGACCCTCCAGGACTTTTCAGAAGCTGTAAATTGTAAGGGAGGGGACAGCGTGTCTTTCTCCCACAGAACTACCAATGGATTCAAACTTTGGGCTGGCAGTCTTAGGCTTTACAACTTTAAAACCACCTTAGCCCTAACACAGCCTTGGCTTAAAAGGGTAGGCTCAAGGGAAAACTATCAATTATTTTACAGGGATTTGGTGGTAAGTCTAAAAAGGAGAAACTAGGCCCTGGGGGCACAGGGCCCTGAATGTCAATCTGAAGGGGCCAGAGGGAGTAAATACAGCACAGTCTCTCACCACCCCAGACCAGAAATCAGATAAAGAGCAGTAGCCCAGCCCCATGGTGCCTCTAGAACCACACCAACAGCAAGTGGTTAACTGATTCATTGTTGACTAACAGTTGTGGTACTAAGAATGGGTTTTATTAGGGAAGTAAGCTGGACAATGGGGGAGGCAACAAGTATCAGCCAATACAAGTCCAAGTAGTCCAGGCTCTGGCTTCAGTTCAGCAGTCAAATCCAGATCATCCTGCAAGGTTTGCTTCAGAGTACTTATAAAGTTCTCCTTCAAGCATCCAGCAAGAAGAGCAAAACCCTTTCACTGTGACTAGCACAAATGCAAGAAGTCTGAGATCACACCTTGCCACAGTCTCTCTACCACCATCACCAGGATTTCCTCAAGTTTTGCTGCCTAATGTGGAAAACACTGTTTCTCTTTTGCTAGTCCCACAGCTGTTGATGATTTGCAAGACCATATGTCTACAGAAAAGGTAACTAGAGACCAGAGGAGCTAACTGTAATGGCTTTTAAAAAGCCAACATTCAGGCTAACACCACAGTCACTACTATTTTCCACAAGATCTTAGAGAGCCTCAAAAGAGTTCAGTAAAAGGAAGGGTGGGGTGTATTAGAAAGACAAGAATATTTTATTCAATTCTGGTAAAATGAAAATTCTGAGTTTAAGTAAATTACTTTTAGGTAAGAGAGAGATGATAGTCCCAGTATTTAATATTATCCAAATATTTTGAGAATTCTTAAAGTTAATTCTAATTTTCTAAAACATTGGATATTTCCAATCCCAAAACTGCAAATGTTTATATTTACTGTGATTTAAAAATGATCCTTTACCGTCCTTTATTTGCTTTATGTTGAGGCAAATGAGCTTCCAGGCAAATGTATCACTAAAGAATAAAACTGTAATACAGGCTATGCCAGGTGGAAATCAGAAGAGGAATGGTAGCACAGGAACCTGAATGGTGCTGTTGCTGCTGCTGTTATGTGTCATCAGAAAATGAATGTTGTTGCTATGTCTGACCAAGCTGATGAAGACTCATATTGACCTTATGAAGAAGAGCTCTGAATCCTGCCCTATTCTGAGCTGATCTCACCGTCTTTGACACATCTGCTCCTATTAGCACAGTCACTGTGTCAATCTATATAATCCAGAGTATTCTGCTCTTGCAGTGATCCTTGACCCTTCCAAGGATGATGTCCTCCTCCAAGGATCAGTCCCTCCTGGGAACATGCTCAAAGTATGTGAGATGGAGTTTCAAAATCCTTGCCTCCAAGGTGCAACCTGGCTTCACCCTCTCCAGGACAGACCTGTTTGTTTTCTTGGCAGTCCATGGTATGTTCAATACTCTTCTTTAGCACAGCTCAAAGGCACTGTATCTTCTTCTATCATCCTTAGTTACTGGCTAGTTCACTGATGTATAGCAAGTAATTGTGAAGACCAGGGCCTGGATTAGGCACACCTTAAAGTCTTTAGATTGACCCTGTTGTTCTTCAAGACTCTGGAGAGGTCCCTGACAGCAGACTGTCCCATGCAACTCATCTTTTGATTTCCTGATTGGTGGTACCAAGAGTGTTGACTGTGGATCTCAGTAGGATGAAATTATTAACAATCTCAGTCCCTTTGCTGCCTATTCTAATGCTGCCAATTGGCCCAGTTGTTTTCTTGCTGTTGAGCTGCAATCACTACTGAAGACTACAGTCTTTGACCTTCTGCAACAGTACTTTAGGTCATCTTCAGAAGCTTCTCATTATCTTCGCTATTGCTGTTGTTGTTATGTGCCATCAAGTTGACTCCAACTCATAGCAACCCTATGTAAAATAGCTCAGAACCTACTCTATCCTGAGCCAATTTCATCGTCTCTGACACACTACTCTCATTACCCCAGTCACTGAGTTAATCCATCTCATACAGGAACTTCCTCTCATACACTATCCCTCCACCCTTCCAAGCATGATTCCTTCTCCAAAGACTAACTGGTCCCTCTTTGTAACATGCCCAAAATATGTCAGGGGGAGCTTCAAAATCCTTGCTTCCAAGGAGAAGCCTGGTTTCACCCTCTCTAGGATAGACATGTTTGTTCTCTCAGCAGCTGATGGTATATCAATACTCTTCTCCAGCACCACAACTCAAAGGTCTCATTTCTTGTCAGATGATCCTTTTCCTTGTCCAGCTCTCTCACACACAGCAAGTAATCATGAATACCATGGCCTGGATTAGGTGCACCCTAGATGGACATCATAACTCTTCAGTATTCTGGATAGGTTCCTGACAGCAGATTTTCCCAATTCAATTTGTTTTTATTTCCTGGTTGCTGGTAACAAGAGTGTTGACTGTGGAGCCAAGCAAGCCAAAGATGTTGACAATCTCAATATCTTCACTGTCTATCATGCTGCTGCCAATTGGCCCAGTGGTGAGAACCTGTTTTCTTTGTGTTATGCTTCTATCTGTATTGAAGACTGTAGTCCTTGACCCTCCACAGCACATACCTACTTGCCCCAGGTACTGCTCAGCTTCAACAAGCAAGGTTGTGCCATCTGCGTAACGCAGGTTGTGGATAAGTCTTCCTCGAATATCTTTAGCACCATCCAAAAACCAACAACGTATTGCTGCTGAGACAATTCTGACTCACAACGACTCTTTAAGGCACCTACTGTATGGTTCCCAAGGCTGGAGATTGCCACACAAGCAGACTGCCACCTCTGTGTCCCCTGAACAGGCTTGTGGGTTTGAACTGCCCACCTTGCAATCAGCGGCTCAATGCATAACCACTGTGCAACCAAGGCTGCCGGTCCATTTTCTTTTCAACTTGCAAAATATACATATGTCTCTTAAATAATCTCTATTTTCAAAGCCATAAGATTGAAAAGAAATTGCCAAGATTCATTCACATGCTAGGTTTAGTCAATAGTAAAAACTGTACACAGCAGTCACGAAAAATGCTTTTATCCTCAGAAAGATTCAGAAAAGAAATAAGACTTTACACTGGTGTCAAACATGTTCAAATTCCCCTCAAATGAAATGTAGATAAAAACAATGTGACTGACAAACACCGCACAGGCAAATCTTGGCAACTCTCAACCCTCCATCTCCCTGGCCTGCTAAGCAAAATTCCTCCACAAAGTATTGGTCTTTGCAGTAACTCCTACAAAGCTCATTACTGCCAGCGTCAGCTCATCCCCACTGGAGTGCATTTATCCCCAGGATGCACATCTACATGTGGCACATGTCCTTGACATGCACAGAAGAGCTGCACCCCAGGACAGCAGCACGCACGACAATAGTGTCGACTCTTTCTGCTTCATGGTTGCTGGGATGTAACCGAGAAATCTAATAACTGTGACAGTGGGGCCTTTCGGTTTTCCCTTGCCTTCCCAGACAGTGAAGCTGCACAGACACTAATGAAAGGTTAAATGAATAGGAATAGCTGACAAGAGGTACAATAAAGGAGGAGCTGGGTAATCCACAGACACTGAGCAGAGACCCTTGGCTCAAGCAGAGAAAGGACAGCACATCATGGAGTCACAATATTTAAAACAGCTTGCTATACACAGAGGCTATTGTGTCTGGGTACGTGTCTGGCTTTGGACGTTAAAAAAAAAGAGAGAAATACTGAAAAGGAATTTCAGCATGGGGCACTTTGGCAAATGTAAGGTCATAAGAAGAGAAAAATGTTTTGTGTGGGTTGTTACATCTTTGTACCAAACATAAAGAAAAGTGAGAACTATGAACCCATGAACCACAAGTTCCAAGACAATACTGTACATTTTGACAACTACTAAATACAGTATCAAATAGGTTGGGTTGAGCTGACTCCCACTGGTAAGATACACATGCAGTAACTCTTGCAGTTCCTCATTCAGTCTACCCTCCTCGCAGAATTCCTAGCCCTGTTCTTCTCTGTGTTTTCTAGTTGCACTCCAGTCTTTAGTGAAATGACCTGTTACATACACAACTCTGATACAATCACAACTCTCAAGCCACCTTCCATTCACCTGAAAACATCCCAGCAGCTACTTTAAGAAGCCTGAATGCATCGTGTAAACAATTTGTGAAGTACAACTCGAACTCTGGGCACTTTGTAAGTGACCGCAACTACCAAATAGCCTCAACACATTTCTTAATTTTTCAACTTTTATTTTCTTTTAAATCCCTTTTCACCATATCTTAAAAGAGTACTGTGATTTCAAGAGTGGCAAGACTATCTGAAAGGGAGGACGGGGCAATTCCAGATGGTCAAAGGAAAAAAAAAACTAGC
>NW_006399764.1:15353951-15358528 GCF_000299155.1 Elephantulus edwardii | reverse complement strand
TATGACAAAATCTAAAAAAAAAAAGTTTATCTGTAAAATCAGCCTTATGCATATGCATGAGCTAGGATATAGGTTTATAACAAGGGGCAAAACTATACTGAGAACATGTTCTAAAACAAGGGAGCCTCTTTGAACCAAATTAAATTATAGCTGAACTCGAGTGTACTGAGGGTTCTAATAAGCAAGAAATAAAGGACTTTTATTGGCTAGCGATATAATAGGAGCTACTGTGCAAGAGATTTTTAAAAAGGACAAATCTGGGTAGTTTATCTCACTGGATTATACTATTTACGTAAATGGCAAATAAGTTTGTCCAAAGTGAAGCTTACAGAACCCAGTATATAAATACTGAAGAATGATTATGATCAATAATCTTTAATGTAAACTTCACATATTTTAGTGGAAAGGGGGATACAAATATGACATTAAGCAACAAACATAGAATTTAGTACTAAAGTCTTATTTCTTTATTTCTTGATTCCTAATACATGAGCTTTACATATGGTTTACTATTTTTGCTTGTATCATGAAGTATTAAAGTAGTGTTCTCTTAAGAGCACAGCTGCTGTCTGTAAAACTACCTCTGAAATCATCATTTACAGAAAGGGAATTGTTCCTGGTGAACTGCAAGAAGGTATCACCCTTTTCTCATTTGTCTTGTGGGAAGTGACTTTTAGCAGAACTCTGAAGGATGGCCTAGCATTTCATGACAAGAACTCCTTAAGGTGACAAATCTACAAACAGCACTTAGCAAACCAAAACATTTAACATTTATTCGGTTGCTTCCTTTTTTTAATCTTCAAAACAGCTGAACGGTAGAATCTCAGCTATTTTAGGTGACTACAGTTTTTATAGAAAGTTCTGCTGCTCCACAGGCACAGTTTTTAAACTCCACAATACCACCTCCAACTTTAAATACTGCACTGGCTGGCATTCCCTGCCCACTTTTTATTCAACATTCTGATTGCCAGAGTGATTTTTTTTTTATCCTTAAGTCTATCTAATAAAATCATGAGGCTCCCTCTAGCTCTTTAGAGAGGATTTTACTTAACCAATGATCATAATTCCCTACCAGCAGAGTTAGGACTGAGGAGGCTACTGCTTCCACAAGAAATGTTTTCAACTGTTTAAGAACGTGGATGGTAAATGAGACCAGCTGTTAAGTAATTCAGAAAGCACTACTCCATAGATAGGCATCAAGTTTAAAATCTATTCATTACTTCCAATCTATGCTTTACATGAAAAAAAATTCTATAATCAAACCTTATCCTGTGTAAAAACTAAATTATATCTTTGGCTCAGATTTTGATTTGCCACCTTGCTTAGAATTCATTCTCATTTCAAAAACCATGTGTGAACATTCATAGAAAGGTGAGATAGGGGGCTGATCGCTCATCTAAAAAGTGCAGAATCTTGAATTGTAAAAAAAACAAAACAAAAAAGCCAGCTTGGTAGTTACAAAAAACAACTAGCATTGAATCTTTTATTAGTACTGTATCTGAGTAATGTATGTAAAACAAAACAAAAAAAATGCACATAACAATTTGTAGAAAATATTTTTATATGCTATAATATTTATACACTACACTGGTAATGACTTTTTTATTGTTT
This sequence comes from Elephantulus edwardii, assembly GCF_000299155.1. NCBI lineage: Eukaryota > Metazoa > Chordata > Mammalia > Macroscelidea > Macroscelididae > Elephantulus > Elephantulus edwardii. The sequence continues at coordinate 15,356,917 of NW_006399764.1, read as the reverse complement.
AATCTTTTCTGCAATTCAGTATTGGTTATTTTGGGACTGGAGTTATTTAGAGCACTATGAATAATATCATCTGAAAAACACCATTGCTATTTAGTCTATCTTACAATAGCCATAAAAACCACATCGTCAACTGGCAAATCATTTCAAACAAGTGGATATGAAAAACACCAAATCGAAGCCCACACACTCACTAGGAGCATCTTTCAAACACTTAAGGAATATTCAAGCAACTTCTGGATCTTAGCTCTCTAATTAAAAGAAGAAATTGCTAACTTCAAGTCATCACCTGCTTTGGACTTCCTTAATATAAGAAATATTCTCAGGAACAACATAAAAAAGAATCACTCCCTCCACTCCCCCTTACCCACCCCCCCTTTTTTTGAGCTAGTGTCCAATTTCTTCTTTGTGAACAGCTGTATTATCCAACTTAAGTTGCTCTGCTAATTTCAGTCCCACAAGGACTAACTTGGAAGGCAAAAAAATACAAGAAAAGATCAATTTGCTGGGAAAGATCAAATGAGAAAACTGTGGGGACAGCACCAGGTCAGCGTGTGGAGGACTAAGCAGACCTGTTCTTCATTAACTGCGGCTCTCTAGGGATGTCACACACTACCTGTCCGTGGGTTTTATTGAACCGCCTAACCCGCCTCTCTGTTCCATTCTTCTGGGCCCAAGTGAATCATATCGTGCTGCTGACAAGTTAGCAGGGGACTGCGGCTGCAACATGAAAGTACTTTTCTTTCTTGTCTAAATCAGGCAGATTTTTGAAAAGACGACGACACAGCATTGACTCGTGACATGGCAAGATGAAACGAGAGGTCTGGGCCAGTCTTGGAGCTGTGCAGATAAAAGTAATCAAATGACACTCCTGGAATGCAAATTGGCATTCTTGACTGCAGCAATTGCACAACCATGAAACATCCCTGACAGCAAGCAAGATTAGGACAAAATGTTATGTAAAGCACTGAACTAAAAAACTCTCACTTGAAAATTCAAACTGTAACACTTACATTTTAATATAGCTATCGTCAGCTCTGCTTTTGTCTGCTTTTTATAATCACACATCCCTGCCTGACAGATATCTTGCACCACAGGTAGAAGGAAGGGGGAGAGGGAATGGGTATTAGGAATGCACAGCTGTGATTAATATTTTCCTAATATTTATTTTTTAAATCACGTGGTTGCATCTTGTTCAAAGTTTTACATGCAAACAACACCGAACTCAAGATTCTCAAGGAAAAGGTGGGGGGGAGCCATCTCTCATAAGATACTCTGCACAAAGTTCACACTCAGGCCTCAACAACACTTCCCTCAGGTGAAGACAATCCAGTAGGTTGGTAAAGTGATTAGCAATCTGGATTTTAAATACCATATTCTCCAGGGCCAGAAAAAGAAGCTACAACTAAGAACTTCATTAAGAAAGATTTAAATGAAACAGCCAGACACAGAGCATGAAACCCAGACACCCAACCCATAAAGATCAGAAAGTGTTTTTTTAATCCAAAGGGTTAAAGGAAGTTCTTGTAATTTGTGCAAGTTCTCACTATCCTTCATTACAACTCCAAATCAGACACACTAAAGAATGGAGCCACGAAGAAATCTCTCCACTTACAGCATGTGTGTGTGTGTGTGTGTGTGTGCAAACATCTGAAATTGCAAAACGCCAAACAGTAGATGACAAATGGGTTTAACCACTGTTCAATGCGATCAGCGTGAGACGAGATGCACAAACAGCAAGAGTCAGGGGGGAAAGGGAAGAAATAAAATACCTACAACCAGCTTTGCCCACGTCCCTGGGTAAAGTGCTGCCAGTACAGAAACTCAGGTTCTACACAGATATGTTTAATATTTTGTTTTGACACCCCCCCATTTAAACACAGATCTCAGCAATTACAACTTATCCATGACGTACACACAGACATAACAAAACAGGCCACTTTGCGCCACTTTAGTCCTGGGCACACAGGATTATTTTATTATGTCTTTTGTACATCAGTTTTACAACAGCTTGACTCTAGGGTAAATAGGAACCATCGTAAATCGCACGCTGCTTTCAAAACCACTTTAATTTCTGTCAGCGTTACTGGAAGTACCGGCCTGGGCGCACGCTACTCTTTTTTGTGTGTGTGCCTGCATTTGACAGTCGCATCTCCTACACTCCAGTGGTGGCTTTGATCACTGAAACACGACATGTCACATGAGGGGGAAGGGAAGAGAAATAAATGCCCGCTATCTCCCGTTTTCTTATATACTCCGTCGTATTATGTCTCCTCGCGCCGTTTCATCGGGTCACCAAGCGGAGGTAATCACAGCCACGCTGGGTGGAGGCAAACTAAAAGGCAGGGAGTGGTCAAGCCCCATTTCTAACAAATCACTTCCCCGAAAGCGGACAGAGCGGTCCGCAGCAGCCGAAGTGGCTGCACGAAGTGGCCACACGCGTCCTCGCTGCGAAGAAGACGCGGCGGCGCGAGTGCGGGGGCTGGCGGCTCGTCCGCAGAGCGTCCCCTTCCCTCCACCACTCGCACTTGGAACTTTATTATTACTGTTATTATTTTATTACCTCCTTAAAGGGAATTTCATCTAGGTGGACGTTTTGCGGTGTTCTCTCTTGACTCTCCCGATTGTGCCCCCTCCCCGACCTCCCACCCTTCAGCCAATGCCTTAAGTCCTACAAATCCGCTCCTTCAGCCTTCCACTTCAGGGAGGGGGGGGGGGAATCTCTAGAGCTTACTTTCCTGCCTTCTGTTTTTGCACATTCTTCCCTAAAACGTCCAGGAGCAGTTCCTACAGTCTGCATCTGCTGAGAACAGGGAGGAAAGGGAGGGGATCAGGCGGCGGGGTCCGTCTGCGCCGCGCACCAGCGCGCCGAGCACCCACGCCCCGCGCCGGCCCCGCACTCGCGGCAACTTGTGCGAGTTCCCGTGGTCCCGGCCGCTCTCCTCCCGCCCCGGCCCCGCGCATCCCCG
>NW_006399764.1:15329003-15353383 GCF_000299155.1 Elephantulus edwardii | reverse complement strand
CGCGCCCGGGTCGCCCGCTCCGCTCCCCCAGCCCGAGCCCGCCGACCGCTCCCTCTTGGGGCCAGAAAAAAAAAAAGGAACGGGCTGTCCAGGGAGGGGGCTGGCGGGAGGGTGGGCCCGCGGCTAGGTGGCCTCGGGCGCCTTCGCAAAGCCCTCAAGTTTCCCGTCCCTCTGCAAACTGGAGTGGCTACAATGTTGCAGCTCTTTTGCAAAAATCAAAGTGGGTTAGTTTTGTTGTTGTGGGTCCGCGGCTCTCCTTGGGGGCAGGGGAAGGGGGGGGGTATGTGTGTGTGTTTCTCCCTCCCCCGGCCCGGTTCCTGGGCTCTTTCTGCGGATGGAAAAACAACTTTGGACCCCCCCTGGGTGGTGCAGGAGCGGAGGTGGGGGTGCCGCTAGCGCCCAGCTGTCAAAAAAAAAAAGGAAAAAGAAAAGATTGAGGGAGTGCGAAGGGAGGGCGGCGGGGAAGGCTGCGGCCCGGGCGCCGGCAAAGGGCGCGAACTTTATTCTGACTGCAGCTAACCGCGCCGGCTCTTCCTTTTCGGGCGCTCGCCGCGTCTGGCTCCCCAGTTCCTCCTCGCCCGCCGCCCCCTCCTCCCTCTTCCCCTTTTCTTCCCCCTCCTCCTCCTCCGTTCCTGGCGTGGCCACCCAGTCCTCTGCACGCCCTGGAGACCCGGCGGTCGAAGCGGAGAACCCTGGGGACCGCAACTCGGGATGCAAAAGTGCGTGCAGAAAAGGCCAGAAAGTTGAGCGCAGCAGCTGGGGTCGGGCAAAGTTGGCGCGCTGGTCGCGGGCCCTCGGTCTCAGTGCCCGTGCCCCCGGCCAGGTCCGCGTCCCCCGCTCGGGGTATGCTCCGAGGGCCGGGCGCCGAGGGAGGGAGAGGGCCGAGCGCGCGGGGCCAGCCCAGCCCCAGCTGTGGGTGACACTCAGCCGCCCTGCCCCGGGGACGCGGAAAGGCGGCGCGGCGCGCACACGCCTGCAGCCCGAGGACACGGCTGAAGGCTGGCACCGCACGCCCGGCCGAGGAAGGGGTGGGGGCCGCGAAACCATCACCAGCCTCGGGCGTGCACTTGTGCCAAAACCCTCTGCACCTCCAGCCAACCCTCGGCGGGGCTGGCACACAGGAAGGAGGGGTGCCAGGAGTACTTTCGGGGCACCTGGAAATCGGAAAGTCAGGGAAGTCTCGCTCGGCCTAACAACAGGTTTGGTTACCCCGTTACTGTGGACCCGAAAAAACCATCCCTCCTTCCTCCCTTCCCGGAAGTGGAGGCCACAGGAACTGCTCAATCTCTTGGCGAGGTCGGAATGAAATGCCTTTGAAAATGGGTGCCTTCAGGATGGTGTGCTTTTATTTTCTTTTTCTCTGCTCAAGATGAACAGTATGGTTTTAAATTTATTATGACTCTTCACAACAATTCATTTCATTTTTTTTTTCTTTTAAGGCGCTCTGACTGACGAGGGTCTGACCCAGGTAGCCCCAGCTGTTCTGAAAATGTGATTAAGCTCGTTAGTGATGTGTATCTTGCTTTTTAACAGCGGAGGCCCTGGCCCTGCAACTGCAGTTCTGTGGCCTGACTGGGCCCAGAGTCCTCCACATTTCTAGGCCCGTGCAGAGATGTCCCATCGCTTCTGCATTTGTGGATTCTGTGCATCACCTTGCATGGAACACTGTCTGGTAAACCCTTACATTATTTATAATAAATACTTTAAGAGTCGTAGCCACGTGGTTCATGCCAAGATTTCCGATGAAGTAATCGCTCATTATAGCATAAATCAAAGTGTAGACGTGTAATGACCATTGGAATATACGTAAGTGTGTGTTATCTAGAGGGCTCGTCTTTAAGTGATTTGATTAAGGTGTGGAGCATGTTCCTTTACTCTGTAAACACAACTGTAACATCATCCCTTGGTTTCTAGAAACTGATTACACTGGGGATAATGACGACCAAATGTGCATTTTGAGCAACTGAGGATGCTCGCAGGAATTGTGCAGCAGTGACCCAAGTTCCAGTGTGCTTTCCTGTATCATGGAGTGAAAAGAAAAGCTGGCTGCTAATTTCAGAGTCATTACGCATACAGATCCAGTCACACACTTAACGGCTTTGGACAGGTGACAGACGAGCAAGTGCCAAACAATTGCATTCACGCAGTGCATTTTTGGCTGCACACCTACACTGGCCATCATGCAGGACTTACTCCACATTGAGCACTCTGTCATTTACATCCCCTCGTCAGCTCCAGACTTGTCTGGTATTGATGTTAGCATACAAGCAGTTTAAAAGAGGCAAGATGAGTCTATTTGACATCCTGTGCCCTGCTGGAGAGACATCATTATAAAGGTAGCAAATGTGTTGGACTGAATTCTTAGAAGAAGGTGGAAGAAGCAACAGAAGCAAATCCTAGCAGGTGAAAAACGGAAACCAAACCTGATTCCGTCACATTGATTGTGATTCACGAGAACCTTGATCAGTTTCCCTTGCGAGTAAATCTTAACAGGAAGTAGACTGACTTAGGGACAGCGCAGGAGAGGAAGGCCCTCTATGAGGTGGATTGATTCAGTGACTGGGATAATTGGGATGTGAGTGTCAGAGACAGTGCGATTGGCACAGGACAGAGCGGAGTTTAGGGCTGTTGTACATAGGGTCGCTATGAGTCGCAGGCGACTCGACGGCACGTAACAACAACAGCATACTGATTTAGCTTTCTCTTGTGTAGTGGTTCGAACCAATGACCTTTTTTTTTTTATAAACTGCTCAAGAAGGAAACCCTATGTAACCAGGGCTCAACTCTGGTGACCCTCCTTTGGGTTTTCGGAGGCTGCAAATCTTTAAGGGATGAGATTGGCTGTCTCGCCTTTGGATCAGCTGGTGGGTTCGGCCTTTTGAGTAACAGCCCATTGTTGCCATCAGTATATGAAAGAAGATTTCCCCAGCCAATAGAACTGTATCTCCTTTTTATGTGCTTCAGGATCTTACTGATCTGCTCCACCTGACTGTTTGATTTTTTTGGGTAGAATCGGGATTTTTTGTTTGTTTTTTTCTTGTTGTGTACTGTCAAATTGGATCCAACTGGCACAAGAGGAAATTGTCCCTCCTTCTCCAGCAGAGCATCTGGTGGACTCAAACCGTGTGCCTTTGGGATTGCAGCACAGCTTCTTGCACTCAGCCACCAGAACTCCCTGATAGAATTGTTCTTGATGATCTCATGTTGTCATTACCTGCTTCCAAGTTGATTCTGACACATGGTGACTCCTTGCTTGCAGATCAGAACGTCCCCATAAAGGCTGTGACCTCTCCGAAGCAAGTCACCAAGCCTGCCTTCTGAGGTCCCTCGAGTTGGGTTCAGACAGACTAGATGTTAACTACTAGTCAAGCTCTGGTGGCCTAGTAGTAAGAAGCTGCACTGCAATCCCAAAGGCACATGGTTCAAATCCACCAGCTGCTCCTTGGGAGAAAGATGAGCAGTCTCCTCCTGTGCAACTTAAAGCCTCTGAACACCCACTGGACCCCTCTGTGGTCACGTGGTTTAATGAGTGGAGGGAGGAAGGGAGGGGAGGGTGGGATCTAATGTGAGGGACAGTGTATACGAACTTTGTAGGTAAACAAGGGTGAAATTAAAAAAAAATTGGAAGAAACTAAAAGAAAAACCACTGAAGAGTTGTCTTATCATTCAGTTCCAACTCAATGGTACAAAACAACACAACACATTGGTTGATAATACGTTGGTGATTATAATATTTTTATATAAAATATATGAAACTTTTTCTAACTCCATTATTGTAGTTGTTATATGCTGTTGAGTGGGAACCAGCTCACAGTTTACCATCCATTGGTTTTTGTGGCAGCTTTAAATCACATGGGAGGAAATTAATTGCTCATTTTTCTCCCTTGGAGCAGCTCATGGATTTGAACCACGGACCTTTGGGTTGGCAGTGTAACTTCTTACCACCTATCCAGCAGATCTCCTTTGTATAACTCGAGTACAGAAAAAAATTACTATTTCTGAATATTGTAGTTGCATGAGGTTCTGACTCACAGGAATCTAAAATCCAGAGAACAAAACCCTGCCGAGTTCTACACCATCCTCACAACCTCTACTGTTGCAGTCTTTGCATCAGTCTGTCTCATTGAAGGTCTTCCTCTCTTGCACTGACCTCCCGCTTCTCCAACCATGATGACCTTTTCCAAGGATTTCCAGCTCCTAACTAATCCTTTAAGACAGATTTGATCTTCTGTCAATTCATGGGATAGTCTATTTTCTTTACCAATTCAAAGGCATCAGTTCTTCTTCGGTCTTCACTATTCGTTTTCTAGCTTCCACATGTATATATGAGGCAACTGAAAAGAGTACATCAGCAGCCAGACACACTTCAGGCTTTCAACTGGTATCCTTGCTCTTGAGTTCTTTAAAGAGCTGGTCCTTAATTTCTTGACTGCTTGTAGACTCAAGTTATCATGACATCCAGTTTTTTCTGTATTAATTATGATATTGGTCCGGTTGTGAGGACGTGTGTTTCTTGATATTTAAACGTAATTCATGCAGAAGGGTACCGTCTTTTATTTTTCTTCTTCTTAGTGTTCCAGTCCTCTTCACTTGCAGCAAACAAGATCATGTCTTCTGTACATATACATAGCAGGTTATTGAGGAGCATTCCTACAGTCCTGAAGCCACATGCTACTTCATATGGTCCAGCTTCTTGGATTACCTGCCAAGCACACAAACTGATTAGATATAATGAAAGAGTACACCCTGATGCATGCCTTTTCTGATTGCAAAGGGTGCAGAATCCTGTTACTATGTTGCATCACCTGCTTATTGGTCCACTTAACAGATTCCATATACACACAATCAAGTGTTCTGGAATTCCCATTCTTGTTATCCATAACATATTCCATGTTCCATACAATCAAATGCCTTTGCACAGTCAATAAAGCTCAAGTCTACTCTTAACCTTGTTTTCTTCACTTTGTGTCAAGATCCATCTAATGTTAGCAGTGATATCACTCGTTGGCCTCTTTTGCATCCAACTTAAATTCCTGGTAATTCTCTCTGTTGATGGACTGCTCCAGCTATTTTTAAATAATCTTCAGCAAGCTTTTACTTGCCTGTGATGTTAATGATATTGTTTGATGATTTCCGCTTTCTACTGGATCACCCTCTTTTCGAGTGAGCACAAATATGAATCTCTTCTAGGCAGCTTTCCACGTAGCTGTCCTCCAAGTCTCATTACATATGAGTGAGCACATTCAAGGCTGCATCTGCTTGTTGAAACAACTCAATTGACATTCTCTGAATTCCTGAAGTCTTATTTTTTTGTCAGTGCCTTCAAGTGAAGCTTCCTTCAGTACCATTGGTTCCTGATCACAAGCTGTTTCCTAAGGTGGTTCAGCGCCCACCAACTCTTTTTGGCATAGTGACTGTACACTGCTGTTAACTGCCTTTGAGCTTCATACATCATTCAACATTTTGCCTATAGAATCTTTCAGGGATGCAACTTGGGCTTGTGTTGTTGTTAAGTGCTGTTGAGTCACAGGTGACTCATAGCGACCCTATGAAAGAGAGTCCTCAAGGCTTGGGGCTTAGAAATTTTTTTTTCCAGTTCTTTCACCTGAGCATGTTCTACCCCTCTTATTTTCCAACTCCAGATCTCTGGTACATTTCATTGTGATACTTGGTCTTCCCAAGCTGCCCTTACAATCTTCTGCTCAGCTATTTCACGTGCTCATTCCCCCCCCCCCCCCCCCCCCGCTTCTCTTTAGCTTCACTATGTTCTAGAGAAAATTTCAGAGACTTTTCGGACATCTGTTTTGGTCTTTGCTGTCTTTTTAATGAGCTTTTACTTTTTCATGAATAATATCCTTGTATGTACTCCTCTCTGGCAGTTGACGGCCTCTGAAAACCCACTGGAGGGTCAGCTGTGGGGTCAGTTCTAACTCAGTGGCACACAGCAACAACATATGAATGAAGAAGATGAAAGAAGAATTGCTCCTTTTTCATTGTGGGGAAGAGAATTGAATGGACTGTCAAGGAACAAACTAATCTATCTTGGAGGAAGTGCACCCAGCGTGCTCCTGAAAGGCAAGGATGATGATACTTCAGCTCACACACTTCGGGCATATGGTTCGGAGAAGCACATCATGCTGGGGAAGGAAGATGGTCAGAGACGGGTCAGAAAGGAAGATCCTCAACAAGGTGGATCCACACCTTTACTGCAACAATGGTGTTGAGTGTGGCAGAGATCCTGAGGATGGCACAGAGTAGGGCAGCATGCAGATCTGTCCACAAGTTTACCCAGACTCACACTTTGTACATTCCATGTTCTAATTTTTAATGATTTTTTGGCTGCTGTTTCTCCCCATTTCTATTGTAAATGAACTCGTTTTCATTGACTGAAACTTTGCTCCATCCGTGACATTGAGGTACACCCTACTCAGAGGAAGCAGTTCTCCAAACTTGAGGGTCTCCTTTTCTAGAACGATATCAGACAAGGTTCAGCTTCAATGCAGAGAATTTTCAGGGCCCCGTTCTTGCAGAAGGAGATTGCTACATCTTTGTTATCTAATCGTTCTTCGTCTACAAACTCCACTGAATCTTGTCCAGCCTGTGTGACCTGACTGGTGTTTGAAACACCAGTGACCTAACTTCCATGATCACCACATCGTGAAAACCACCACGTTACAAACAGGCACTTGTATTTACAACTAGAGCAGTTGTGTTTTGAGAACATAGGAAGAAGAATAACACAGGAAACCTAGGATCTGGAGAAATCCTGTTAATCCAACTACTTGTTACTGAAATCCAGAGATAAATGCAAGGAATATGAAAGCATCCTGTTTCTTATTTAAATTTTTTTCTACCTTGAACTATTTTGGAAGTATGCAATATGTTGTCATCTAGTAATTATTTTATGGATAAGTGCAATAATATTTATCCCAATCCAGTTTTCCTTAACCCTAAATGAACTGAATATTGTAAATCACCTTCTTGTGAAAACTCTCCTTTCTGCGTCCCCCCTTTTCTTTGTCACATCTTCTCTCACACCATCTCCGCGTTCACCCTTCACCAGACACATTTAATGTATGAGTTCTTCAGAAGTCAGAGTTTACAGGTTCTCTCCTCATTTTTTTATTGAATCTTCTGTGGTTTTGAGTCATTGCAGCTAAATCTCTATATTAATTTCTTCCTCACTGCTGTGGAGTCCATTTCCCTGCTTTGGGATTCCAAGGTGGTAAATTACAATGAGGGAAGACTGCCCGTTGTTATCCTGTGGGCCTGCTGGTGGATTCAAATACCAGTTACAACAGTCTGGAACAAGGGGTGCATTGAAAAGTGGACTAGAGGAGGGAAGAAAATGTACAACAATGAGTGGATACAAATTTTAACAACACACACACCCCAAACCACCAGAAATGCCTTTGGGTTAGCAGCACACAGTTCACTGAGTGGTGCCTCCAGAGCTCCCTGGATCCACTTCTATCCCTCTCCCATTGGAGTGTCTCAGCCTACATTATTAGTAGTAGTCATATACTCAGGGTCCCTTTGTATAACTGAAAAAACCTTGCCCACTTTTATACCATCCCCATTTGGGTGTGCACCTCATTGTCACCTCAGACTGTACCTTGTACTGAAACCATCCACAACTGTTCAAATTTTTTTTTCTTCACCATTTATTTTTTGTCCATTACTCTCCCATTCATTCATGGGCAAAACTTTGCCTTAATCTTGCAATCATGTACTACATCACATGTCATTTTCCTCAGTTTATTCCTCCTTTCCATCACAGGACCACTTGCACTATACATTATTTCAGGCAAACTACTGCAACTATTTTTAGTTAAACCCTTTAGGACTACCTCCCTTTCTCATACATTTGTCTTCTGACTAAAGTGCTCTCACTTCTTTTTTTTTTATTACTTGTCCCTTCCCTGGTTAAAAAGTGACCAAATAGTCAATGTCATGGTTTTCTATCTTGACAAACCAATTTATGTCTTTTTTTTTCAAGGCTAGCTTTTATTCGACTCCCACACCCATTTGTGATTATTAGATGCCCTTGAGTCCGAGGACAACTCACAGTGACTCTGTGAATAACTGATCTGAACCTTGCCCTGTGCTGCACCATCCACATCATCCCTGACATACTGGAGCCCAGCGTAAGGGTCCCCTGGTCAATCCATCTTGCTGAAGGTCTTCCTGTCTTCTGCTGGCTCTCTGCTTATCCAAACACAGTGTCTCTTTCCAAGGACTGGTCCCTCCTAAAACATCCCCAGAGCATGTGTGACAAAGTTTCTTCAGCCTTGTCTCCAAGGCGCACTCCCGTTGCCTACTTCCCCACATACTTCTTTGTTGTTTGTTATTTGGTAACTTTTCTCCAGTACCTAGTACTGTCTATAATATAGTTGTTCAGTCATTTATGTTGACTAAAAGACTAACTCACTGAATCTCTACGTTCTTTTTTTTTCTAGCAGAAATTTGTTCCTCTAGTGAGAATGAGTGGATATTTTTCCTTGAGTTAGCAGATACGTACATTCTTTTTTTTTCTCTTAGATCTGTGCCAAATTTCAACCACCTATGTCCAAAAGTCATTTGAAGCAAAGCAGAAAAAGAGTCATAATTACTTTAAGAGAATTTAAAACTGCAGTGAAAATGTATTGAGCATCTATTACATGTCAAGTACTTTATCATTTTTGCTAAGGACACACACAGGTAGTTGTGAAACCAAAGATTATGCTTGTATTAAGTATCTTTCGACCCTTAATTCCTGTTTATCTTTCAAAGAAGTAATCAGATTTCTTCTTAAACTTTTCCTTTCCATGGTTTTTTTCTGTTTCTCCTTAGAGCATATTTAGTCTGTATAGTTAGTTTTAAAAAATCACAAAGTGTTCCCTTGCTGTTTGGACAACTGTCTTGTGGTCTGTGTGGAGGTTTCACATGAGGACAATAAAGTATTCTGGGATTCCTATTCTTCCCAATATTAGCCATAATTTTTTATGATCCACACCGTTAAATGCCTTTACATAGTCAATGAAACATAAAGACACACCTGTCTGGTATTCTCTGCTTTCAGCCAATAGCCAACCAATGTTAGCAATGATATCCCTTTTGCCATGGCCTCTTCTGAATCCAGATTAAATTTCGACAATTCCTTCTTGTGTTGTTTCAGTCTTGGGTTTTTGTTGTTTTTTTTTTTTGTTTGGTTTTTTTTTTGTAATCTTCAGCAAGAGTTTACTAGCACGTGATATTGATGATTTTGTTCAATAATTTCCGCATTCTGTTGGGTCACCTTTCTTGGCAATGGGAACAAGTATGTATCTCTTCCAGCCAGTTTTCCAGATAATTATCCTCAGTATTTGTTGTCAGAGACCCATGAACATGTCCTGGGCCACATCTGTTTCCTGAAATATCTCAATTGATATTCCAGTACCTGAAGTACATGGATTTCCTTCAGTACTGTTGGTTTTAAATCAGGAAAGATATGAGTCAAGGTTACATACTCTCTCTCTAACTGTTCAACTTATATGCCAAGCAAATAATTCAAGAAGCTGGACTCTTATGAGGAAGAACAAGGCATCACGATTGGCAGAAGACTAATCAACAACCTGTGTGATGCATATGAAACCTTTGCTTGCAGAAAGTGAAGACTTAAAGTACTTAGCACAGAAGATTTTAAAAAGTACAGAAGATTTTAAAAAGCTACAGTTTTCAATATGAATTACATCTCAACCTTATGAAAATGAAAATTAAACTCCTCATCACAGATCCGAATAAAAAGTTAACAAAGTGGATCAGTTTAAAGAATAAGGTTGTTTCCTACTAAAAACTGGACAGTAAATAAGAAAGAACAGAGAAGGAATTATGCCTTTGACAAAAGAATATTGAATATACCATAGACAACCAAAACCAAAAATTTGTCTTGCAGGAAGTATAACTGAGGTGCTGCTTAAAGGCGAGAATGGTGAAACATGCTTTGGGCATGCTGTCAGGAGAGGCCCGTCTTTGGAAACGGACATCATGCGGGGCAAAGGTGAGGGCCCTCAGAGGAGGAAGACCCTCAATGAGATGGACTGACGCCCTGACTGCAGCAGAGGGCTTGAGCATGGCTGAGATGGCACAGGATAGAGCAAAGTTTCTGTCTTTTGTTCCTGGGCTTCTCTGAGTTGACTTAATGGCACCTAGCAACAAGAACAACAGCACAGATTCTAGCTTGTTTTCACTGCAGTTGGAACACTTTCCATTTACGCTAATTGCATGCTATTTTGATGTATTCAACTACATAGCAAAACATGCTTCAGCCATGTACTGTAGCAGCTGCTCACTTTGAAGGCAGGGGCTGTGCTAATGCCTGTTAATACATGTGTAATTTCTGGGTTACATGTACAATTGCAATGGAACTGTGTCACACAAAGCCACCTTTGGGTGTGTCTTCATATCACTGGTGCCTAAGTCACCTTAGGCCTCTCCTTCATGCACGACATGCTTCTTACTCCAAACATCTAGTAAATATTTAGAACCTGCCCTAAAAATGTTTGAAGATAGCCTTACCTTATAACTGTGATGCCATAAGCCATTTATCTTCTGTTTTGCCTTATAAACACAAAAGCATTTTTTATTTTATTGAGCTAATGCCACTCATTTTTACAGACGAGATAAATTTATTTGAACTAAAAAATAATAATAATAATGCAAGAATCTTTTTTAAAATATTATTATTATCATTATCATTATTATTATTTTGGTGTACCGTCAAATCAGACCTGACGGGTACAGGAGAAGAGTGCCCCTCCTTCAGCAAAGTATCTGGTGGATTTGAACCACGTACCTCTGGGATTGCAGTGTAGCTTATTGCCACAAGAATCTTTTTTAATGTAGTGAACCTCTCACCAAGTTGCCAACCAAAGTTACACACTTTCAGAGTTTAGTTTTATAGCGGAGTCAGAGCCACAGGAAACAGCACATGAGTCTCCGTTGACAAGTGGGAACAAGACTGGCATTTGGACAAAGCGAATGAGGTTTTGAATGCTGTAGGGCTTGGCCAGGTGTGAAGAGGCTGAGAGTTTACCCTAAAACAGTTTTCTTGGGTAACCAGTTGTCCTAAAGTTGATTCTTATTCATGGTAACTCCATGTGTATCAAGAGTGGAAGTGTGCTCATTAAGGTTCCCAATGGCCGGTGTTCAGAAGTAGATTGCCAGGCTTTTCTTCCTAGGCACCTGAGAGAGGACTCCCCTCTTTGGTTCACAGAAAAGTGAGTGAGCTGTGCTCTCAGCACACTCGTATTTGCCTGGGTCTGACCCATTTTCCTCATTCTAGCTAGCATCTCCTAATTTACCCAGATTATCGGCAATTCCCAGCCCTCTTACCATTTCTGTTTTGTTGTTGTTGTGTACTGTTGAGTCAGAACCAACCCATTACTGACTCTCCCGCAGGTTTTCAGAGGCAGTTAATAGCATGGGTGGAGATTGTCTGTCCTTCTGCAGAGCAACTGGTGGATTCTAACAGAATGCCTTCAGGATGGCAATGCAGGTTACAAGTGAAAGGCAGATAAAGTGATATTATAAAGACCGTAGGCACACGTCACCAAAGAAGACATTCAGATGGCCAACAGGCACGTGAAGAAATGTTCAAAATCCCTAGCTCTAAGAGAGATGCAAATAAAAAAAAACTATGATTTATCATCTCACCTCAGTAAGAATAGCAAAATTTAACAGAACAGCAAACAACAAATGCTGGCGAGGTTGTGGAGAAACTAGAACCTTTATTCACTGTTGTTGGGAGTGTAAAATGGTGCAACCACTATGGAAGGCTGTATGGCTCTTTCTCAAAAAGTTGCAAATAGAAATACCACTTGACCCAGCAATTCCACTACTGGGAATTTACCTTAAAGAAACCATAACCACCACCCAAGCAGATATATACATGCCCATGTTTATCGCAGCTTTGTTCACAATAGCAAAGAGTTGGAAACAACCAAGTACCCATCAACAAATGAATAGATAGAGAAGCTGTGATATATTCACACAATGGAATACTACGCTGCATTGAAAAACAAGGAACTAATGAAATATTATGCAAAATGGATGACCCTGGAAAACATTATGCTGAGTGAAATATCTCAGTCACAAAAGGACAGATATTGCATAGGGCCACTGTTATAAAACAGGACTGACATCAGGGTTGAGGGAAGACAGAGTAGGGGAGGATTGAAACACATGTGGGAGAGAACTGTTTAAAAGGGATATATGATTGGGTATTATTATCATAATAGGAGTCCAGAATGAAGGCTGCACAGTGCAGAGGACTTGGGAGGGGGAGGGATTGCCTAACAATGAAAGAGATTTACTTTTTAAGGAGAAGAGTGAATTCGGGGAGGGGGTGGACAGGGAGAAAAGTGCGACAATGAATGACTGGAAATTATAAGTCTCTGTACACTTCCATTAAAATTAATAAAAAAAGAAGCTAGACACACACAAAAAAGTAGAAAACCTGGGAATTACTTTTGCCAATGCTTTTCCACACTAATCTGTGTGATCTCATACCCTCTAATTATTTACATGGCATGGATTTGCAGTCCCAGCCAGCAGATGGGACTGGGCGTTGTTCAGCTCTGTCTACCTGCTATATACATACTAAGGACACTGTGCCTTCTGAATGCAGCCTTAAATTGTTCTCTTTATTTCTAGATTACACTACATAAGTCAGATTTGTAATTGCCCATGCCTAGAAATGGGTTAGCATACTTCCCTTTAAAGACTTCAGTACTATAAGCATTGAACTTGTTATTATTCAAGAATTTTTTTTGAGATGCTCCTTTGACATGGCAGGTAAAAGCAGTCTGGTGGCTTTGTGTGATTACTGTTCACACTTGGTAATAAATAAATGCTGTTGGCTCTTCTGGAGTAGTAAGATGGGAGTCACTGGTTTAGTAGGATTGTGGCTGAAAACACCAAGACAGCTCATCACAACCTCTGATCTTGTGCCTTTCCTCTGGCAAACCATGTGTCGGATGTGGGGCTGGAGGCTGGCGGTAGGGGGGAAGAAAAACCTCTCAGCAGCAGAATGTGTGAGAGCCATACCCTGAATTATCCCACGATGACCTTGCAAATGTAGCACATGCCCTTGTGACCACAGAGCCCAACAACTGTAATTTCCTCTGCTTTTCGTCAGAGCTCATCTGCCTGCAGCAGGCTCTGCGCTGGGCTCAGTGGCTCCCTGAAGCCCAGGACACCTGCCCTCCACCCTCTCCTGCCTCTGTGTAACAGATTGCCCAGTGGGAAGCTGATCCCGCTGGCTCTGCAAAGCCTGAGTTCATCTTCCTGGGTGAACAGTGAAGGCTGGCCAGTGTTTACTGCTCAGCCAGCTGACATTGTAGGGATATTACCTAATGCACTTGTTGAAGTCGTTCCAGAGATCATTATTAGATGATTTCTTAGAGAAATTCATGGGTTGAAGAGGCATTTCCTCCAATGACATCATTGAGGGATATTTTCATTTACTCAACACTTAGATATTTAGCACCTATTTGATGCCGGGCACCGCTCTAGGTGCTAGAAATCAGCCAGCGCCAGAAGACAAGGCCACAACTTTTCCTGAGCTTACTGTCTTCTGAGAGAGACAATGAACAAGTAAACTTCTGTGAACATAAAGCTTCTTAGATGCCATTGAGTCGCCTACGACTCATGAATAATGGATATGAACCTTGCTCTATGCTGCACTATCCTTATAATCTCTGATATGTTAATAATAAGAGGGTGCTGAGATCCAGAATTACTGAGGTGAGGTAGTGGCTGGTAACCTGTGCAATAAAACTTAAGAGTGGACGATCAAGGAAGGCTTCTGGGAGGAGGTGATAGCCAGTTTAGAATTATGATGATATTGTTATATGCCATCAGTCAAGTCAGCTGTAGCTGATAGTGACCCTGTGTACAACAGCTCTGAACCCTGCCCTATCCTGAGCCAGGCTCATTGTCTCAGCCACATCTACTTCCATTATCTCATTACTGTGTCAGTGCATTTCATCCTGAGTCTTCCTCTCTTGCGCTGTCCCTCCACTCTTCCAAGCATGATATCCTTCTCTTCTTTTTTTTTTTTGTTATTAATTTCAGTGAAAATTTACAGATACTTTGGATTTCCATTCATTCATTGTTGTACTTTTCTCCCCTCCCAACTCTCCCCCCACCCCGTACACACTACCCTCTTGGAAAAGTAAAAGAAAAATTCCTTCATTATTTTACAACCCTTCCCCCCAGGTCCACTCCACTATACAGCCCTTGCTCTGGACTTCCGTCATGACAAAAAATACCTAATCACATATCCCTTTTAAACAGTTTTCTCCCTCATCTGTTTCAATGCAGTATACATTATTTAACCCATCTTTATCAGTCGCCCCCCAACCACGATGTTAGTCCTGTTTTACAAGAGTGGCACCATGCAGTATTTTGTGACTGAGATACTTCACTCAGCACACAATGGAATACTAACTACACTGCATTGAAAAACAAGGAACTCATACAATATCCTTCTCTTCTTTAAGAAACAAAGCTAAACAAAATCTGAATGACCTCAGGTGATAGCTGTCAGATTCTGTGTGACAGTGACCTCATGTAGGGTCCTCCATAGAATAGTCAGTGGCATGATGTTTTTTGGGTCTTTGTAGATGACCAGGCCTTTCTTTGAAGGTGTCTCTTGAACAGCCTTTCAGTTGGCCAGCAACATGAAGCTGATGCATTACTCAAAAGCACTTAATTAGGCGCGACGAAAAATATTTCCAAACACTGCAATCCCAGGGACACACAGTTTTAATCCGCTAGTTGCTATATAGGAGAAGGATGGGCAGTCTTCCTCCATGTGATTTACTACACCTGAAAACTCACGAGAGCATGGCTAGGAGTTGGTTCTGACCCAACAGCACGTGAAAGGTAGAAGAGCCTGCCGTGTCCAAGAAGTAGAAAGAGAACTGGGGAGAGCATTTTGTGCAAAGTGAGGGGGAGTCCAACGTCTGACAAAGGCTGAGCAGAAACAACTTGAATATTCAACCAAAACCAACTTCCAAGTGAATAAAGACCCCAGAGATGAGATTCATCAGCTAGAGAATCCTCTTGGATTGGGAAGTTATAGGGACGTTCAAGAAAAGGGAAGAATTCCCAGATATTTGCCATCTTCCCAGGCACTTCTGGAAGCAAGCATTTTCCGTCATTGCTCATTCTAATCTCTAGTACAATAATTAAATAACTACATTTGTGTTGTCACGTGTCATTTTAAATCTCTACTTTCTGAGAATTCAAATGACAGTGTCCTTTTAAGCCATGATATTGGCTTATCATTTTGTTTGAATTGCCCTCAGTGAAAGAAAGTAAATATGCAGAAGTAGTTAAACCCATGCATGTAAAGTGGCCTGACATTTAAGATAAACATCCTAAAACTCCATTAAGTATTTGCTAACTGCTTGTTTTCTAAATCATATTTGGAAGTGATCTTTCAAACTTCCAGGATACCATGGGCCCTCACTCTGAATCTCCAAATAGCTCTGGAAGCTTCCTTTTCTACTTCCTCCTCCCAGGATGCCTGGGTTTTCCCTCCAAGGAACACTGTGCAACCTCATCAGCAGAAAGGCAGTGTACCTGTGGTTTAGAACAGTGAACTTGGCCAGGAATGTGAGGAGCGAGCCTATATTCCCATCACTGCCAGTCACTCTGCGATCTCGAGCTAATCAAATAGCCTCTGTGCTTTAATTTATACCCATGCAAAATGGAAAACATAATACTGTAACGCTGCTCTGAACATGCACAGCCAGATCAACAGGGAAAATAACATTTAGGGTATTGAATTTGCTTCAAGCTCAAAGACATGACCTAGAAACCTCAGATCACAGAGACTTGAAACTGTTACGAGAGTCTAATACCAAGCAGGATTGTTGCTGTTACATGCCATCAAGTTGAATATGAGCCATAGTGACCCTATGGATGACAGATCTGAACCCTGCCCTATACTCTGCCATTCTCATCCTCTCTGACACTCTTGAATGTAACTCATTTGACATTCACTGTGTCAGTTTCTCTCATTGAGAGTCTCCACCTCCTTTGCAGACCGTCCACTTTTCCAAGCATCATGTCCTTTTCCAAGAGCTGGCCCATCCTAATAACATGTCCAAAGTATGTGAGATGAAGTTTCATCAGCCTTCCCTCTAAGGAGCACCCTGTGTGAACCTTCTCCAAGATGTATTTGTTTATTTTCTTGGCAGCTCATGGGATGTTTACTACTCTTCTCTAGCACCACAACACAAAGGCATCAATTATTCTTCCGTCTTCTTTATTTACTGTCCAAATCTCAGATACATAGCAAGTAATTGAGAAAATTATAAATTGAATCAGGCATACCTTAATCTTTATGCTGACATCCTTGCTCTTTAGCACTTTGGAGAGGTCTCTGACTGAAGTATTTCCCAATGCTGTGTGTCACCAGATCTCTAAAGACAGGAGCTTCAGAGATTTGGAGACAAGGCGTTCTGGTAGCCGAGTGGCAAGAAACTGCACTCCCAAAATCACACAACGTATTTCCAGATCTTCTGGCTGCTGGTACAAAGGATCTTGATTGTGGATCTAAGTAAAATTAAATCTTTGACAATTTTAATCTTTCCTTCATCTATCATGATGTTGCCTGTTGACTCCCTGGTGAGGGTTTTTGCTTTCTTCATGTTGAGATATAATCCTTAATAAGGTCTTATTGAATCCTTATCAAAAGTCTTTGATCTTCTCCCTTTGATCTACTCCCTTCAAGTCCTTACTTTGAGCAAGGTTGTATCATCTGCATAACACTGGTTGTAGGTGAGTCTTCCAATAATCCTGATGCCACATTATCCTCATAAAGTCCAGCTTCTTAAATTATTTGCTCAGCATAAAGGTTGAACAGGTATACAGCCCTCACATACACTTTTCTTTATTTCATGCAGTGTTTCTTTGCCCTGTTTAAACAACGGCTTCTTGATTTAGTTATAGATTTTGCAAGAACACAATTCAGTATTCTTAATTGAACATAATTAAGTATTATTGTTAGCCATACTTTGTTATGATCCACACAGACAGATGCCTTTGCATAGTCCATAAACCACAAGTAGACAGGTGGTTTCTGGTACTCTCTTCTCTCAGTCAAGGTCCATTTAATAGCAACAATAATGTCACAGATTCCATGACCTAAATCCGGCCTGAATCTCTAGCTGGTGTACTGTTCTATTAATTTTTTAATGATCTTAAGCAAAATTTTACTTGCATGTGCTATTAATATTGTTTAGTAATTTCCATATTCAATTGGATACCCGTTTTTAGGAATGGGAACAAATATGAATCTCCTTGGGTCTGTTAGCCAGGTTTCTTGGCACAGCCTATCTGTATATGTTTCCCCACATACCTCAATATTCCATCAATTTCTGGGCTGCTATTTTTTTGCCAGTTCCTTCGGTGTAGTTTGGACTTCATCACCACTGGTCCTTGATCAAAAGCTATTTTCTGAAATGATTCAGCCAATTTTTTGTGATAGTGACCCAGTGTATTCCTTCCATCTCCTTTTGATACATCTTGGATCATTCAAGATTTTGCCTGTAGCATCTTCCAGTATTGCAACCTGATGGTTGAGGTTTTTTGTTGTTTTTTCAGTTAATTTAGCTTAAGAAATGCCAGGTGAGCTCTTCCTTTTTAGTGTTCTAAGTCTGGCTCTTTGCATATAACATTGTAATTGTTTGCTTTGCCTTCTCAAGCTGCCCTCTGAAATCTTCTGTTCATCTCCCTCACTTTGGTAGCCCTTACCACTAGGTTGCAATTCTCAGAATCCCTTGGGACAATCATTTTTGGTCTTTCCTTTCTCCCCTGTCTTTGTAATGACATTTTGCTCTCATCTTGGATAAAATCTTTGATGTCATCTCATAAGTCATCTTGTCTTCGCTATAAATATTCAAAAATTCCTCCTATTCTTGAGATGATTTTCAAATTCACAGTCAGAAAGGCCATTCATTCTAAGGGCCACTGTAGAGGACAATAGAGTGATAGGACACTTTCCATATTCATATAAGGAAGACCTATTAATACAGCAATTACTCATATATACATACAACTGAACCCAAAGATGAAGAAACTGAGGATTTATACCAACTTTTGCAGCCCAAAGTTGCATGAACATGCAATCAAGATTAATTAAAAATATTTGATTACCAGAATGAAGACATCAGAAACAAGGAAGAGCAGTGAGAAAATATAGACTTGGTGATCAAAATGAAGCTGGAAATAGATTTGCTTTAGTTTTGTATGTTATTGTTGTTGATTGCCATCTAGTCGAGCACAACTCACAGCAATTCTATTAACAAAAGACCTAATGCCTTTTCATAACTGTCGTCATTTCACCAAGTTCATAGAGTTTCCAGAGGCATGTGGTTTAAGAAGTGGATGCCACTCCTGCTTCCAAACCTGTTTTATATCTGGGAGCTCCACCAAACACTGTTGTCCACATTGGTATTCTGGTATTGATACCTCAATGGCAAAACGTTAAGCATCACAACAACCCAGGTTATTTATACAGCACATTGACAAAGAGTTACAAGTCGAAGAGTGTTCCTCCAGATATAACAGCACTGGCTTCACTAGCAGTGGTTAAGTGTCGTCAAGTCGAATACGAGTGAGAGTAAGTTTTGCACAAAAGATCTAAACTCTGTTCTTTGACTAAGATCATTTCTGTACAGAACTCTGTTCTATAACTATTGTCATTTCTGTATATTTAGTTTGTAGAGTTTAGAGAGTTTGTAGAGTTTACAGAAGCATTTAGTTTTAGGAAGTGGATGCCACTCCAGCTTCCCAGCATAAATCAATCTGGAAGCTCCTCCAAACACTGTCCACAATGGGTAAGCATGGTATTTGACAAGACTATGGAACAGTGTGCAGTGTCACAGCAACACCAAATTGTTCAGTTCAACAA
The DNA here is from genome assembly GCF_000299155.1 of Elephantulus edwardii. Lineage (NCBI taxonomy): Eukaryota > Metazoa > Chordata > Mammalia > Macroscelidea > Macroscelididae > Elephantulus > Elephantulus edwardii. The sequence goes on along the minus strand of NW_006399764.1, from coordinate 15,334,437 downwards.
ATAGACAAAAGACTGCTGTGTCATTTAAGGAATATTCATTCAAAAATTAATAAATTTGGCCCGTAGGCCCTGCAGGGTTTTAAGCCAATGCCTTTGAGCAGACTTAAACCCTAGGCAAGGCTCAGGGACTCCCACTCTTGGGGGGAAAGAGCAATAATACACATTAAACATGACCCCCAAAAGAGCATGATCCCAAAAACTTCACTTGCCCATCTGGACCAGCATCTGCAAGCAGCAAAAAGTTATATTCCCAGAGTGGAGTGTTCCACGTCTACCTATTGTCATATTTCTAGGGCCTGAGAAGGCTGTTTGATACCATGGTGTTCATATGCCTTATTGTCAGTATCGTTTGCTGTTAGAGGAACAACACCTCTCTATCAGCACATTGTGTTGGGGAAATGGTTTGCATATTGTTAATTACCATATAGCATAGAAGTATATATGCTTGCTTGTTATTTGCTCTTATCAATGCGGCAGTTTTCTGTTTGCTGTTTGCTGTCTAAAGGTAACTCGTAGGTTGCTATGATGCTGGAAGCCATGCTGCCGATGTTTCAAGTGTCAGAAGAATCCCCCATGGTACACAGGTTTTAGCAGAGCTCCCAGGTTAAGAAAGACTAGGAAGCAGGATTGGCCATTGACTTCTGAAATAACAGGCCTCTGAGAACACTATAAACAACAGAGGAATATAGTATTAAAGTTACAGCCCAGATAGGAAGTCACTCAAAATAAGGAGAAACACCTGCAAACAGCCTGTAGTTGTTGGAAAATGGAATGTACAAAGGGCGAATGAAAGCAAACTGGAAGTTTTAAAAAAAGAAATAGAAGACATTAAAATCGATATTCTAGCAATTAGTGAATTGTGATGGGCAGGGTGAGGCCATTTTGAGTCAGACAGTTGTATCATTTATTATGCTGTGAATTAAACACTGAGAAATAATGTTGTTGGGTTCATAGTTAAAAAGACAGTTTTCAAGATCTAAAGTACAATGTGATGAGTGATAAAATATTATCCATATGCATACAAAGAAGGCCTGTTATTACAACTATTATTCAGATATATACACCACCACAGCCAAAAAGGAGGAAATTAAGGATTTCTAATGACTTTTTCAGTCTGGAATCAACCCAATATGCAATAAAGATGCATTAATAATTATTGGTAACTGGATTTCAAAAGTTGGAAACCGTGAACAAGGAATGGTAGCCAAAAAAGTACGGTGTTGGTGACAGAAATGAGGCTGAACAACAAATTATTGAATTTTGTAAGTTCAATGGTATATTCATCTCAAATACCTTTATAAAAAAACACAAAAGGTGACTTTACACATGGACCTCTTCTCATTGACTGCACAGGAATCAAATTGGCTACATCTGTGAAAATAATTATTAAAGAAGCTCAATATAATCAGTCAATCCAGGCCAATTGTTCATGTGCAAGTTCAAATTAAAGCTGGAAAAAAATAAAACAAGCCCACAAGAACAAAAACACAACCTTGAGTATATCCCACTTAACTTTAAAATCAACTCTAGAATAAGTTTGAGGTATTAAACTCTAATGATTGAAGACTACGTGATGAGTTATGAGATGATCATCAAAGATAACTTCCATGAGGAAAGCACAAAGTCATTACAAAGTCAGAAGTGGAAGAAAAGACCAAAATGGATTTCAGAAGAGACCCTGGAAATTGCATTAGAGTGACAAAAAGCCAAACGAAGGGAAGAAATACCACAGTCAGAGAACTTATCAGAAGATTTCAAGCGACAGCTCAAGAAGGCAAAGCAAAATACTATAACAGAGTGTGCACAAAGCTGACATTGGAGAATCAGAAGGGAAGAATTAACTGGACATTTCTAAAGTTGAATGAATTGAAAAATAAATTCAAGCCATGAGTTGTTGCAGTACTGAGAGATACTGTGATCACAATCTTGAATGATTCAGGAAGCATTTGAAGATGATTGACAGAGACCACTGACACAAAAATTTCAGGAAGTACCATAAGCCAGGGGTAAAATAAAGGAAGAAGTTCAAGCTACACTGAAGGCATTGGCAAAAAAATAAGGCCCCAAGAATTGATAGAATATCAGTTGGTATGTTTCAACTAACAGATGCAATCTTGGACATGCTCACAATTTATACTAGGGTATTAAGAGGTCTCTGCTAGGAAGCTACTTGGCCAACTGACAGAAAGAAATACAAATTTGTTGCCATTCCCAGGAATGGCTATGTGGAAGTTATTGGAAAATATCAGCGTTGTATGCAAGCAAAATATTGCTGAAAATCATCCAAAACTGCATAGAATAGTACATTACCAGAGAACTGCCAGAAATTCAAATTGGGTTTAGAAGAGGCTGTGTCAGCAGGGATATTATTACTGATATCAGATGGATCCTGCCTGAAAGCAGAGAATACCAAAATAATGTCTATTTGTGTCTTATTGACTATGCAAAGGCATTTGACTGTGTGGATCATAACAAACTATGACTAACATTGAAAAGGATAGGAATTCCAGAACACTTAACTATGCTCATATAAAACCTATACCTAGACACTACTGTGCAAACAGAGCAAAGGAATACTGCATGATTTAAAATTAGGAACGGTGTGTATCAGGGTTGTATCCTTACTCCACACCTATTCAGTGTGTACACTGAGAAAATCATTTGAGAAGCAAGACTATGAAGAAGAATGTGATATTAGAGTCTAAGAAAGATTTATCAGCAACCGTCATTATGCGGATGACACAGTCTTGCTTGCAGAATGAGGAAGACTTGAAATGCTTGCTGGAGAAAATCAAAGCCTTTAATATGGATTGCTTCTCAGCGTCAAGGAGCCAAACATCCTCACCACTGGATCATTATAGACAAAGAAAAGATGAAAAATTGTCAATTATTTTGTGTTACCAAGAGTAACTTTTGGTACCAGCAGTCAGGAGATCAGGATATCCTGATATCACATTTCTCCTTGGACAAGTCTTCTGTCAGGAATCCATTCAAAGTTCTGAGGATCAATAATACTAGTTTGAAGACTAAGGTGCTCCTGACTCGGGCCATGGTCTTTTCAGTCACTTGTCATGCCTCTGAAAGCTGGACATTGAATAAGATTACAGAAGAAGAATTGAAGCTTTTGAGTTGTAGTGTTGGAGAAGAGCACTGGATATCCCAAGGACTGACAAAAGAACAAGCAGATATGTCTTGTAAGAAGTGCAGCCAGAGTGCTCCTTGAAAGCAAGTATGGTAAAGCTTTGTCTCAAGTACTTTGGGCATGGTGTTAGGGGAGACTATCCCTTGGAAAGCGCTATCATGTTTTGAAGGTGGAGGGATGGCAAAACAGGGGAAGACGTTTAATGAAATGGATTGACACAGTGACCACAGCAATGGGCTCATGTGTGTCAGAGATGATGAGGATGGCACAGGATAGAGCAGGGTTCAGATCTACTGTTAATCTACCAGAGGACACCTAACAACAACAACATGCTATAATAGCACATTAAAATATAATCGTTTCTGATATTGCTTCAAGTTTGTTTTGCTAGCTTGGCCCCAGAATGTAAGGTCCCATTTCAAAGAACCTTAACAACACCTGACTCTGAATACACTGAGGTACAATTATAATATAGTTGCTTACAATGAAGTGGGAAGAGAGAGGTTACAGTGGGAGCTGGAGCAAGAGAAGTCCCTGGAGCAAATCCAGACAAAGTGTTGTGAGAGCTCCTGGGAATGGAGACTATTGTGGTGGGGAAATCTGTAGGAAGGGACATATGAGAGGTGGGGCCTGTTAGGACTTCAATAGGTAGAGAGCTAGCTTTCCAGGTAAAGGAATATGAATATGCAAGGGTAAAAAGATATGCATGAAGCCAGAAATATCGAAGGTGAAGGAGAGGCGGATACTGCAGTCAGTCTTTCCCAATGTGGGCTGCACAGCCTGGGAACTTTAAATAAAAACACACATTTCTGAGCTGCTTCCCAGACTGAAAGAATGAAAATTGTCAAGGGTGAAAATTTAGTTTTGAAATAAAAATTATGTCTTATACTGATTTACTTACTGGGTTCGTATACATTGTTTTTCACACCAGATCTTTCCGATTTCCTTTACTCACCTCTCTCTCATCAAATTGTGTGACCTTTTGATTACCCCTCGGCCCCTCCTCACCCTCTGCCCCTCCCCTTCCTCCCCCCTCCCCTTTGATCCTCATACACGTTTTACTAGTTCTCTATTTCTACAATGAGGGTGAAAATTTTGATACTTTTAAAAACCTTACTTATTTTTTATCTTTGTGTATCAGTTCTTCAAGTGGTTCTAACATACAGTCAGGTTTGGGGCTTGCCCAAATTAAGCTTTACTAAACTGAAGACTCACTGTATTTGGCAATGCAGCAGAACACTGCTCTCCAGATACCAAGTTTGAAAATCACTTTAGTGAACCATGAATTCTGGTGACTTAGTGGTAAGGAGCTGGGCTGTCGACCGAAATGCACACAGTTTGAATCCACCAGTTGCTTGTCTGGAGGAAAAGGAACAATCAGCTCCCTTGAGATTTGCTGCCTCTGAAAAGCTTCTGGAGGATCCGCTATGAGTTGGTCTGGATTAGAGAAGGTTTACAGCAACACCGTGCTTTCTTCCAGGTTCTATTATATGAATATTCTGATCTCTGATAAGATAAGGACATGAGATTGCTACCCAGATCAAAAAGTCTCTCTCATCTAAGAAACAAAGAAGAAAAAAAATGTATGAACTCTTCCTTTTCTTTAACCGATGTAAAGGGACCTTCAATAGTATAATTTCCAGAAATCGTTCTGTAAAATGTATCCTCTAGAGTTTAGCTGCTTTGCTGGCTGTTCTGTTCTCCCACTCTTTATCTGTCTATCCTTTTCTTTATCAGCATTCCAGAATTGACTACCTTTCTTGACTCTTATTAACTGGATTCTCTCCCCCCCCCTTACTGTTTTTTCCCCCTGTAACACAACTTAAAGGACTGAAGTTTGAATCTACCAACTATTCTTTTCACAAGAAAAAGATGGGCACTCTCCTCTCCTTGATTAACTGTCTCTGAAAACTCGCTGGAGGGTCAGCTCTGGGCCAGTTTTGACAGGACAGTATACAACAACAAAATCAGCATCCGCGTCATCCTCTCTGGAATGGACTGCTGGTACCCCACGGTATTATGTATTGGTCTGCTTACTCAAAGGTCTGCAATTCAAATCCACCCGACTATGTGGGAGAATGATGAGAAATCACTCCTGTAAAGACTTTCGGTCTCCACCCCCTGAATGGAGAGTCACTGAGAGAGTCTGAAGAATCCACGACAGCAGAACCGGAAGGTGCTGTAGGCTCAGTGTTGGGCCCCTCAGGATAAAATTGAGACAGTCTGTTCTTGTGCAGTCCCTACAGTAAAGGAATCCTGTGGGGCTCTATTCCATTCAATGGAGTCTTTTTG
>NW_006399764.1:15290883-15327931 GCF_000299155.1 Elephantulus edwardii | reverse complement strand
GTTTGTTATGATCCACACAGTCAAACGCCTTTGCATAATCAATGAATCACAGATAGACATTCCTCTGGTACTCCCTGATTTTTGTTACAGATAGAACAAAGTTATTTTATTGAGTTGTCTTTCTATTTTGAAAGATCAATGATATAGAATAAACACAAATTCTTACATTGATGAGAAGTTATAGATCCATCCTTAAATATAATATTGTAAGGAAAGGATAATATCTATATGTATATAAGGAAATCTGGTTAATACCACATTCATTCAGATACATGCACTAACAATCAGAGCCAAAGAGGAGGAAATATATTCTTTCTGCCAACTTTTTAAAGAACTATATATGTGTAATTTCCCCAAACTTAAAAAGAACCCCAACACCCCTTTTTCTATCATAATATCTTTGAATTATAAACTTTCTTGACTATATTTTCATTTACTATGCAGGTACAAGTCTTAGAAACCCTACACTTTTATTCTACCCTATATAGTCCTTGCTGTAGGGTCACCGTGAGTCAAAATCGAGTCAACAGTAGTAGGAGATTTGATCAAGTATTTTTGCTTGCTTAGAAATATTAGAATACATTGTATGCAGTAGGGGTAGGGGAACTAACTATAATCTGTTGGAATTGCTTGAGCTGTGCTGTTTGTGTGTATCAATGTGTTCTGAGTCAATAAGTGCATTTTTTTTACTGTAGGATAAAGAAAAGAATTATGAAAAGATTGAATTCTAGAAGGAGAAAATAGTGTTTCTTATGCTGAGCAATGGATGACTATAGATGCTTCTGAGTCAAGGGATGACTTGACCAGACTTAACACTTTTAGAAACTATTCCAGCAATAAATTGCTGTACTGATTCCAGTCAGGTAATAGGAATGAAGGGTTAGTTCAAATCTGTATCAATTGCCAAATATTAAGAATCAGAGCAATTAAAATATACATGTTGGTGGTGGTGGTCTTGGGTGCTGTTGCTCTGATGACGGCTCCTAGCGACCCCCTGAATAACAGATCTGAACCTGGCTTTAACCTGCACCATTATCGCCTTGTCTGTTAAGCTCAAACCCACTGTTGCAGTCAACATTAATGTAGCTCACTGAATCCTTGGAAAAATATACCTCAATTCTAACACGATTTCTAATAATCTGCATAATTAACATTTCCTTCTTTCTTGCTTCAGAATCAAGTGCAGGCAGATTTAACAATGATCATGAACAATAACCATTAAAGAGCCTTTCTTAGATGAACTCTAGAGGGAAGAAATAAAATTGTCTGCAGATATGTTTCTGAAAATCCAAAAAGGATCCAAAACAATCATTAAATTGTGGATAGCGAGGGAATAAACGTTTTTTTTCAAGGAAGCTGTACAAACAAATAATAAGCTAAAAAATGATGTCCAAGTCGGCAAGGGTAAGTCAAAAGCACACAGAGGTGATATTTTCTTCCTACTAGAGCAGAAACAACCAGCCAAGCATAAGTCATTTGTCATCAGATCCATGCAGATTCATGGTTGACCCTATGTGTGTAAAATAAAAACTGGAACTCCCTAGGGCTTTCAAGGCCTTTCAAGAACACATTATCAGGCCTTTTTTCCAAGTCTCCTCTGGCTGTTTAAATGACTACCCTTTGCTTAGGAATGGAGCATCCAGCCATTTTTATCACCCAGACACTCCTTTCATACCCATTAAAACTTTAAAAAGACATCAACAGGCGTTGATGAAGATGTGGAGAAATTGTAACACTCACACATTGCCTCTGAAAATATAAAATGGTGCTACTCTTTTGGAATATTGTCTGACAATGTCTGATTTACCTACTGCTGAATATGACATGCATAAGACCCGTGGTTGGCTTTCACAAACAGAACTCTTACAGTTCTAGAAGTTAATAAGCTTTCCCTTGGTCCTGAAAGCCTGAAGGGATAAAAGACTCTTCCTTTCTTAAAGCCCAGAACTGAATCACAAGGCCAAGTGTGTCAGCAGCCTATACCAACAGTTAACAGAAGGAAGAAGAGTTAGGCAGAAGGCCGGAAGCGCGGCAGGCCTAAGTAACACATAGCCACTGGATCAAGTAGCATTTCCTGTTGACCAGAGACCATAAATATCTCTGACTTACCCTTTGCATATGTTGATGCCACATTGAGTCTCAGCCTGTCTAAACCTAGGCACAAATTAAACAGTGTGTCAACACGGCCCCCAGTGCCTTTTGCTGACATGTTCTTTGAATTGGAACTAATTAAGAGATTAAAACAAGAACTTTCAACTACAAGTCCAAAGTCAGGGTGCCAGCTCTGGGGGAAGGCTCTTTGGGTAAGTCCTGGAGGAAGGTCTTTGTTACCTTTAGCATCTGTAAGTCTTTGTCTTTGTTTCCTAGAATGTCATGTATCTTGACCTTTCCTGATGTACAGGAGCTTTCTTGTGAGAGGACTGAGCCCAAAATGATGTGTTGCATTCCTGGTGATTATTTCTGAGTGGTACTGACCCCCCACCCCATTCTCCTTCCGTTTTCCCTCTCTTGAGATAAAAGATATTATAGGACACTCTCTAGGGAGACTTACCTTACACTGGGTAAGAAATATGACAGGATTAAGGGATGCTGTATTCCACTCTTAATCCTTTTATAACTAATTTGGTTTATCAGATTGTGGGGAAGTTACTATATTACATAGTTTCCACATTATATCACTTCATAACTGTATTTTAGGGGGACACATCAGAGAAGACATGCAGTTCTTCAAATGGTTAAATATTCAAGTCATAGCATAGGACTCAGCAACTTTACTCTCAAGGTTATTATATACAAGGGAATTAGAAGCATATGTCTATACAAAACCTAGCGTACAAATGTTCATTACAGCATTATTCATAGTAACTACTTCTAGAACTCTGGTGGCCTAATGAGTCAGGAGTTATGCTGCCAGCCAAAGCCAGGTAGTCTGAATGCGTCATCTGCCCTGTGAGATAAAGATGGGCCATTTCCTCCAGTAAGATTTACAGCCTCTGAAACACAGTGGAAGGAACGGTAATGTCCCAAATTGTGTTATTGCTTGTTGTTGTTGTTGTTATGTGCCATTGAGTTGCCTGTGACTCATAGCAACCCATCTCTAAGGCCTGCCCTATCCTGAGTCAGTCTCACTGACTCTAACACACCTATCCCCACTACCCCAGTTACTGTATAAATCCATCTTTGGGGTCTTTCTCTCCTTCACCATCCCTCCATACTTCTAAGCATTATGTCCTTCTCCAAGAATTGGTCTCTCCTGGCCACGTGCCCAAAGTATGTGAGACAGAGCTTTAAAATCCTTGCCTCCAAGGAAAAACTTGTTTTCACTCTTTCCAAGAAAGGCCTGTTTGTTTTCTTGGCAGTCCATGGAGTGTTGAGTACTCTTCTCCAGCACCACAACTCAAAGGCATTGATTCTTCTTCTGTCATCCTTAGTCACTGTCAAGCTCTCTGATGTGTAGCAAGTAATTGCAAAGACCATGGCCTGGATCAGGTGTACCTACGTCTCTAGACTGACAGCACTGCTCTCAGTACTCTGGAGAGGTCCCTGACAGCAGATTTCCCCTCCAATTAGTCTTTTAATTTCCTGACTGCTGGTGCTGAGAGTGTTATTGTAGAGTCGAGCAAGCTGAAATTGTTAACAACCTCAATCTCTTCTCCATCTATGATGGTGCTACCAGTTGACGCAGTGGTGAAAATCTTTATCTTATTGATGTTGTTCCAGACTGAAGACTACAGTCCTTTACCTTCTGCAGCAAGCACTTTAGGTTCTTGGTTTGAGCAAGTAAGATTATGTCATTTGCATTGTTGGTGAGTCTTCCTCCAATCCTGATGCCACATTCCTCCTCATAAAGCCCAGCCTCCTAAATGACCTGTTCCACCTACAGATTGAAAAGGTATGGAGACAGTATACATCCCTGATGCACTCCTTTCCTGATTTTGAACCATGTAGTGTTTCCTTGCTCTGTTCTGAGGACTGCTTCCTGGTCTGAGTGTGGCTTTCACAAGTGTTGCGTGGAGAAGTAAAACACCCTGTCTTTACAATACAATGTTAATCAGCCATAAGTAGGAATGAAGTATTGATAAATCCTACAGAATGGACGGACTCTCAAAACATCGTGCTAAGTAACAGAAGTTAGACATAAAAGGTCACATATGAGATGGAAGCATAACTTCTGGCAAATATTAAAGCTGCTTCATTTGACTACTGAAAAATCTTACTTATAATTAGAAGATCCAGATCATGTCTCACTTTTTACCTCTATTTGTTTTATAACAGAAGAGGATAGTAAAACTCAACCCAGTGAAGTGTGAATTCAAAATGGGTTTAAGTATTTGTTAATTTAAGATGTTGTAGAAAAAAACCACACGCAAGTTTGACAATAAGGAAGACCCAAGAAAAATTGGTGGCTTTGAATTGTGATGTTGGTAAGAATGCAGAATGTTCCACGAACTGAACCACCAAAAGAGCAATGTGTCTGAAGGAAGAACCAAAGTAATCCTTAGAGGCAACGATGGTGAAACTTTGTTTCATATACTTTGGGCCTGTTGTCATGGGGGCAGGTCTTGGCAAAAGACACAATGCTGAGAAAATTTGAGTGTCATCAAAAGAAAGGAAGAATGTCAACAAGATGGATTGAAACATGGTTGCAGCAATGAACTTGAGCATGGTGGAAATTGTGAGGATGGTACAAGATATGGCAGGGTTCCAAACCGTTGTTTATAAGGTTGGTACAGTCAGCTTTGGACATGTTGCAAGGAGGGGCCAGTCCTTGGAGAGGGACATCATGCTTGGAAGGATGGAAAGACAGAGAAAGAAAGGAAGACCATCGATGAGATGGATTGATTCAGTGACTGGGATAATGAGGGTAGGTGAATAAGAGACAATAACGCTGGCACAGAATAGAGCAGGTTTCAGGGCTGTTGTACATAGGATCACTATGAGTCACAAACGACCCTACGGCACATCACAATAACAACAAGCAGTCAACTTGACAGTACCTAACCATTGCAGCAACAGAAAACTGGATTGTAATAATGTCAATCATGAAAGTCAGTCATTTGGTAATAACTGGAAAGGGTATGTTTTTATGTGCCATCAAGTTGACTTACAGAAACTATGTGGGGGAAAAAATCTGAACCTTCTTGCTGTAAGGGAATAGAGAAGAACTCCCCTGTATGGCTGATAAAGAGGTAATTTGGTTCAGTAGCTGAAGAAGACAATGTAGTGATATGTATCCAAATTACAGATTCATATATCTACCACCACTCATCCATCAGTTTGTCATACTTTGATGGCTCTTCACAACAGATAGGCTTCCACTTGAGGAAAGTGACACAACAGTTCATTATAATTTTGTTTGTAATAGCAAAAGATGGGAAATATTCTGTGTCTATTCCATAGCTTATTTTTAAGTAAGTTCTAGTGCAACTGTGCTGTAGTGTACTATGGAGCTCTGAAATAAGAATGAGAGTGTTTTAACCACCAAAATGGAAATAGGGATAGTAAGAGACAAAAGTGAAGGTATAATAAAGTGGAAAAAGTGCTGTTTTCACTCCTGTGGCCTAGTGAGTAAAAACTTGTTCTGCCAAACCAAAGGGAAATAATTTTAATCTACCAGCGGGAGAAAGATGAGCAACCTCACATGAAATTTACTGCCTCTGAAAACACACTGGAGGGTCAGCTAGGAGTTGGTTATGATTCGGCAGCATTAACAACATTATTTATGTGTGGAAAAATCTCTCTGGACAAACACAAAGGAAATAACAGATAGTACAAATTGCTACCAAAGGAGAAACAGGTGATTGAGGGTGAGACTTTGACTGTATCGCCTTTGGCACTTTGAGAGTTTAGAATCATGTGAATGAGTAACTGCGTTAGTAATCTAGTGCTGGTATAACAAACACTCCACAAGTAGATGTCTTTAACACAGAGAAATTTGTCTTCATATCATTTAGGAGATTAGAAGTCCAAATTGTGGGTTCCAGTTCTGAGGGAAGACTTTCTTACACTGTCCTCTAGTTCTAGAACTTTCTCAGCAGAGGAACCTAGGTTCAAAGAATACTCTCTGCTTCTTGTACTTCTTTATAAAGTTCTCTCATCTTCTATTTTCTCTCCTTTTATTATCTCTTGCCAGATAAAAGCTGTTCTCAACTACACTCCATGAAAACTTTCCTTACATCAGCTCATAGCTTTAATGGAATTAAGGATGTTGCATCCCACCTTAATCCTTTTACAGCTTGGTTTATCCGATCATTGGGGATCGTTACATAACTTCCATTATGTAGCATTACATCATTACATACATGTATTTTAGGGAAATATAGTTAAATCCATGAAAGTAACTTATTCTAAAAACAATTTCAATAATAAGTAAGATGGTTAACTTTATTCTAAAAGACTTCTATCCACAAGATCTGTGAATTAAATCTTGATATTTCATGTACAAAAAAATCTCAATAAAAATATAATTTATGGAAATTGATTCTACACACAACATGGATCTAAATCACTATACAATTATTACTTTGCTTTCTAGGTTTGTAGAATATTATTTTAGAGCCTGCAGTTACTATTAGAAAATGTTCTTTAAAACACTTAAGAAAGATAATGCCTTCAGGCTCAAAAAATGAAAAGCCATTGAAGATAATTGAACTTTAAGAAGTACAAAGTTAATTAGTTTCTCCTTATTTTAGGGCTGTGCAGTTAATAATTTTAAAGAAAAAATAGCAGTCCAGTATTTTCAAAATAAACCTTAAATTTTAAAAATTCACTGCCATCAGGCCAGTTCTGAGCCCTAGTGATTCTCCATTGGATTTCTTTGGTGCTAAATCCCAGTGGGAGGAGACTGCATATCTTTTTTTTTTTTTTCCTCAGTCACTGGTGGATTTGACCCAATGGAGAGAGAGATCTTTTGATACTTAATTGTACCATGCTGGGGACAATGGTACCAGAGGTGTGAATGTTAAGTAACAGCTCACTATTTTAAGTATAATAGACTAAAAGCATTAATAAGAAACTCCTGTCAACGTTCTTAGAGGCTTAAAAGGTAAATTGACATAGGAAAAAAAACCTATATAAACTAGATTTTAATCTAATCACCATTTATTATAACAGACAAGCATTGTTTCAAAAGAAGTGGTTTTTTAAAAAGTCCTTGGGAAGGACTTGTTTTACAGTTGAGGTAAATTGCAAAATATGGGCATCTTTTTAAAAAATTGTTTTAAAATTATTTTTGTGTGCACATACCATCAAATCTGATCCGACTGGTACAGGAGGAAGATTGCCCCTCTTTCTCCAGGAAAGCATCTAATGGATTCAAACCGCATACCTCTGGGACTGCAGTGCAGCTTCTTGCCACTAGGCCACCAGAGCTCCCTATATGGGCATCTTTGTAATGGAGCTTTGTGTCTTCTTTCATCAACAGGTCAAATTCTGTTTCTGGGCTATGAAACCCCATGAGTCTGGTCTAGCCTTGTGTCCTCCCCTGAGTTGTGGGATGGGTAGATACCCAAGGATGGACCTCAGGAATCTTTCTGCTTCCTCTGTTACCCTCTTGCAAAATTGCCCTGAGAACATGTCCCTGCACTGAGGTAGCCGAGGACACTGAGAGGTTCAGTGGACAAAGGGAGGTGCCCAGTTCACAGACCAAACCAACTACCATTCCTGCATGTCTTTCTTGGATCTTCAAACCAAAGACCTTCTCTGACTGGATGCTTCTGGCATGCCTGAGTCCAGCTGAGAGTAGCTGGCATCTCGTTATGTACCACCTTCTGGTCAGAACTGACAAATAGCCGACATTCCAATGGATTTGCAGAGGCAGTAAACCCTCTTGTGAGGAGACTGGTGGATTTTTAGCCACATACCTTTGGATTCACAGTGCAACTCCTTAATACTAGATCACAGAGCAATAAATTGCTTGTTTTTTTCACCTTTAAATTTCAGTGTTGTCTCTTAAATTGAAAAATCAACTCAGTAAGGTACTTAGACAAAGATTCTCACCACTGGACCAATTGGCAGCATCAAGATGGATGGTGAAGAGATTGAGATTGTTCATAACTTTACTCTGCTTGGCTCCACAATCAACACTCTTGGCACTAGCTACCAGGAAATGAAAAGATATAATGTGATGGGAAAGTCTGCTGTTAGGGACCTCTCTAAAGTAATGAAGAGCAATGGTGTCACTCTGGAGACTAAGGTGAATCTGATACAGGCCATGTCTTTGTAATCACATGCTATGCGTCAGAGAGTTGGACAATGACTAGGGAGGATAGAAGGAGAATTGATACCTTTGAGCTTTGGTGTTGGAGAAGAGTATTGAGGGCATCATGGACTGCTAAGAAAACAGATTCATCCTGGAGAGGGTTAAACCGGGCTGCTCCTTGGAGGCAAGGATTCTGAGGCTTCGTCTGACATACTTTGGTCATATAAGGAGAGACCGGTCCATGGAGAAGGACATCATGCTTGGGAGGGGGCAGGGATGGCGCAAGAGGGGAAGGCCCTCTGGGAGGTGATTTGGTGACTGAGGCAATCGGGATGAGTGTGTCGGAGGCAATGAGATTGGCACAGGACAGAACAAAGTTTAGGGCTGTTGTACATAGGGTCTCTATGAGACTCAAGCGACTCAATGGCACATAACAACAAGATACTTTTGGTTTTTTAGGTACTTAATAACACAGGTTCTAGTATTCTTTACTTTCAGCCAGGATGCATTTGACATCAGCAATGACATCCCTGCTGCCATGGCCTCTTCTAAATCCTACTTAAACTTCTAGAATTTGCCTATCTATGTATTGTTCTAGCAGTTTTAAAAATTATCTTCAGCAGTATTTTGCTTGCATGTGGTATTAATGATGTTGTTTAATAGTTTCCACATGCTGTTGGATCACCTTTCTTGGGAATGGGAACAAATATATGGACCTTTTCCAATTCATTGGCCAGACAGCTGTCCTCCAAATTTCCTGGCATAGACTGGTGAGTGCAGCCAGGGCTGCATCTGTAATTGAAACAAATCAGTTGGTATCCCATCGATTCCTGGGGCCTTAACATTTTGGCAGTGCCTAAAATGCAGCTTCTGCTTCCTCCTTCATTATCATTGGTTCCTGTTCATATTTCATCCTGAAATTTTTCAGCATCAGCCTTGGAGGGAGACTCATCAATATTCTGTGTTATGCAGATGGCACAACCTTGCTTGCTGAAAGTCAGGAGGACCTGAAGACTTTTTGCAGAGGATCAAGGAATGCAGCCTTCAATATGGATTGCGTCTCAGTGTCAAGAAAACAAAGGTTCTTACCACTGACAGATAGGCAACATCATGATAGATGGAGAAGAGATTGAAACTGTCAACAACTTCATCTTACTTGGATCTACATTTAATACCCTTACTACCAGCAGTCAGGAAATAAGGAGACACATTGCACTGGGAATATCTGCAGTTAGGGACCTCTCCAAATTGTTGAGGAGTAATGATGTCAGTAGAGGACTAAGGTGCATCTGATCCAGGTCATGGTTTTTCTTATCACTTCCTATGCTTCTGAAAGCTGGAAAATGAATAAGGATGGCAGAAGAAAAACTGACCTTTGAGCTGTTGTGTTGGAGAAGAGCACTGAACATCCATGGAGAGCCAAAAGAACAAATAGATAGGATAATCGTGGAGAGGGTGCTGCTGGAGTATTCTTTGGAGGCAAGAATGATGCCTCACATACTTTGGGCATGTTGCTAAGAGTGGTTTTTCCTTGTGAGGGCCGTGATACTTGGAAGGGTGGAGGGTCAATGAAAGAGAGGAAGACCTTCATCCAGGTAGAATGACAAGGTGATTGCTGCAATGGGCTCTCGTGTGTCAGGAGGTGTGAAGATGGCACAAGACAGGACAGGGTTCAGGTCTGTGGTTCATAGAGTTGCTATGGGTCTTACTTGACTTGATGGCACTTAACAACAATAACAGTTTTTGTCTAGCAAAGCCCGTAACCTTTTCTTGTTGCTTTACACCCTGACCACTCTCTGTGCCACTCTGCCTGATATTGTACACCACACACACACAAGGCACTCAATAAATACTTGTTAACTAGCCCCAACACACATATTAGCCTTCGGGTATATTTATATTTCTAAATGTACTAATTTACTAATTTGCAAACTGCTGAAAAATCAACATAATTATCATCAACAATTTGTATTGCTCTCATATCACAAGTGAAACAATAGAACATGTAATTGGGATATTGCTCCCTGGCTGTAGTGGATTATAACAAGTGTCATAATAAAGCCGGCAAGATTGTAGCGAGTTAGCCCTCAAATGTGGGTTAATAAATGAACCAGTGGACCTCTGTAAGTGAAACTCGAAGACCATTTTTTAAATAGCCACTAAAATTGCACTGGGTAAAGTCATAATAAACAGATCAATGAGTCTTGGCAATGGACCAGACATCCTTCTACTGATAAACTAATAATGTCACCCAACTTGTTTACATAGCTGTCGCACTGAACAGCAACATAATGAAAAATGGCCCTAAAATCAAAACAAGAAATATGCTGCTCGGGAGAAAAAGAAGAAAATGAGGACATGGAAAAATATCAATATAAAACCAATTACCTCCGCGATAAGGAGCTTCACAGATGCTGTGGTTTCCAGTCGGCTACCGTTCTCATTCCAACGCCAAATTAGAAGATGCTTGGCATGCCACCAAATTTTATTTCAACAATGCACTACTAATATCTTGACCAACATGACAGACACCGTTTTAAAGTGCTAAAACCATCAATCTGAACGGCAAACTATGTATACATCTCCTGTATTCCAGAAGGTGGTGAGAGGCACTGCCTCTGTTTTTAGAGTAAAGGAACCTCAGGGTGTAAGATTTTGAAGAGTGTTCTAAGGCTTGGAGTGTCGGCCCAGCCTCGTGGGCTCCTCCAGCCTCCGTGCAGGAAATTGCCACCTAGAACACCATGCCCTACCCATACCCAGTGCCAACTCCAGAGCAGAAGGAGCTCTTCAACATCGCTCAGTGCATCATTGCTCCAGGCAACAGCATCCTGGTGGCAGAGGAGTCCACCAGAAGCACTGCCATGCGCCTGCAGTCCCTTGGAGCCAAGACCATCAAGGAGAACGGGCGCTTCTGCCACCAGCTCCTCCTGACCTCCACCAACCTCATCAAGAGTGTCATCCTCTTCCGCAAGACCCTCTACGAGAAGGTGGATGATAGGCATCCCTTCCCTCAAGTCATCAATTCTAAGGATGGTGGTATGGGCATCAAGGTAGGCAAGGGTGTGGTACCCCAGGCAGGAACTAACGGTGAGACCACCATCCAAGGGCCAGATGGGCTGTCTGAGCACTGTTCCCAGTACAAGAAGGATGGAGCTGACTTGGCCAAGTGGCACAGTGCACTGAAGATTGAAGAACACATGCCCTCAAGCCCTTGCCATCATGGAAAATGCCAACGTGCTGGCCCATTATGCCAGCATCTGCCAGCAGAATGGGATCATGCTCATCATGGAGCCTGAGGTCCTCCCTGAACCTGACCATGACTGGACGTGCTGTCAGGGTGTAACTGAGAAGGTGTTGGCTGCTGTCTACCAGGCTCTGAGTGACCACCACACCTGTCTGGAAGGAACGCTGCTGAAGTCCAGTATGGTAACCCCAGGCCGCTCCTGTGCACAGAAGTCTTCTCAGGAGGATATTGCCATGGCGACTGTTATAGCGCTGTGCCACACTGTTACTTGGATCACCTTCCTGTCTGGAGGCCAGAGTGAGGAGGAGGGTATCCATCAACCTCAGCACCATTAACAAGTGCCCCCTGCTGAAGCCATGGGCCCTGACCTTCTCCTGCTGCGAGCCCTGCATGCCCCTGTGCTGAAGGCCTGGGGTGGGAAGAAGGACCGGAAGGTGCCCAGGAGAAGTATGCCAAGCGAGCCTTGGCCAACAGCATCGCCTGCCAAGGGAAGTATATCCCCAGTGGTCAGGCCGGCCGCAGCCAGTGAGTCCCTCTTCACCTCTGACCATGCCTACTAAGTTGAGGTGTCTATGGCAGCCCCTCAATGCTCCCAGACCCAGTGTCCTCCTAGATTTAACACTTGAGGAGACGTCCTCCTCTGGGGCTTCAGGCTGCTCTTTCTGATCACTCTTGTGGCCTTTGTGATGTTGGTGTTTGGTGGTGTCTCTGCTTGCTGGCTCCATCACCTTTTCCAACCCACTACCAATAAACAACTATTGGGATTGGGGGAAACAAGGGAGACTTGGAGAGTCAGTGCAGGAGCAGAGACTAAATGGAGCCAAGTGTCCATATTCAGATCATATACTGCACAGGGCTCCCAGCCAAGGATTCCTCAGAACACAATTGAAGGTAGAGAAGGGGGGGGTCAACCCTCCCAGGATTTGCCTCATTCAGGATTGGGGCCTCTACCAGGTCATTCCTCCTAAAGAAAATGCTTTTTCCAGGTATGGTGCGACTAACTATGTAGGGCATAGACTATTAATAAAAAACGGAATAAATTACCAGTAAACTGGTTACCTTTCAGGACATCTGTCAAGAAGTTTGTCCTCAGAAAACCTGTCATCTCTCAAGCCTTATGAACAGCTTTAAGATAGAAGGATGATTTGAGCCATAAACACTAGTCTAGCTGTGCCTTGGACTTGCACTAAATGAAAACCCAAGTTCTAGATTTGATGTCTCGTATCTACTAACTAAGGGCGTCCTGGTGGCCTAATGGGTAAGAAGTTGCACTGTGAACCCAAAGGCAAATGGTTTGAATCTACCAGTATTCTTGGGGCCAACATCACAGTTCACGTGCATCGGTTCTTAGTTACTAATGGGAGAGTTGTCGTCAACTCACGGCAACTCCATGTGTGTCAGAGCTGAACTATGCCCCATGGGATCTTCAAGAGCTGCCGTTTTCAGATCAGCCACCAGGCCTTTCTTCCGAGGCACCTCTGGATGGACTCAAACACCAGCCTTTAGGTTAGTAATCATTAGCAACAGAGCACACTCACAGTGCAGGCCGCCCAGGTCTCCTTTCTGACCACCTCTTACCCATTGCCTTCATATCCCCCATCCTTTTCCCTCACATTAAGGGTAGTGAGAGCTGTGCAGGGCCTCTGATCTCCTCTCGGTGGTCCTCAGGATATATAAGTAACTGTGGAGATGAAGACTTTTCTTACCAAAGCAAAGCTGCAAGTGGAGGAGTGCATAACTCTAACATATTAAAGCATCCTTCTCCCTGGGTTCTTTGACATAGCTGCATTTAAAATGGTACCACTGGGGATGGCGATTTGGGACCCCAAAATGACCTTAGATGCCTGAAAATGAGGTTTTATAATTTTTTAATTAAGAAGTTTAATTAAAGAGCAAACACATACAAGGTTGCATAAGTGAAAATATCATAGGAGTACGTAATATAAAATCCGAATCACATTGAGATACCCTGGCCTTGGGTAATATCTTGGTGCATATTCCTGAGTCTGGAGGAATGTCAGAGACTGGAAGCTTTGAGGAGGAGCAAGGGTTCCTGCTGCCCTGTCTCAGCATAATTGTTGCTGTGAAGTCAATTCTGACTGCACTGGGTAGGGTGGAATTGGACTTTTTAGCATTCTCTAGATTTAACCTTGGCCTAGTGGCAAGAAGCTACGCTGCAATCCTGAAGGCATGCAGTTTGAATCCTACCAGCTACTCTGTGGGAGAAGGATGGGCAATCTCCTCCCGTGTGATTAACTGCCTCTGAAAACCTGCGGGAGGTTCAGCTAAGGGTT
Organism: Elephantulus edwardii; assembly: GCF_000299155.1. Lineage (NCBI taxonomy): Eukaryota > Metazoa > Chordata > Mammalia > Macroscelidea > Macroscelididae > Elephantulus > Elephantulus edwardii. The sequence continues at coordinate 15,314,193 of NW_006399764.1, read as the reverse complement.
GGTTCGGACTCTACAGTACACAACAAACAACAACAAGATTCAACCTTAAAAAAGCTGATTTCTAACTTTGGCTTGCCTAATTCTCCTGGATGCATTTGAATATCAGGCCATGCCAGGGATGTGAGGAGTTCTGGTGGCCTAGTCCATAGAGTGTGGACTAGCCCAGAGCAAGCCATCTTGATACCCAGAAACTTCCATCAGGAAATGGGGGCAAAAGTACCCTTCTGAACAAAAGTACTCTTCAGCAGAAAGAAATGAAGAGTTGATACAGGGGCTGGTAAGTCCTCTGAAGGGAGAAGTACTTGCCTTGTGTCTTCTGTTAACTAAGATGATATATACTTGTTGCACTAACTGGATAATTTTTCCTCTTTCTTTACTCAAATTCGACCTCATTGAGATGAACTCTACGCAAGCTGCTCTTAGATGTATTTCGAGCACCTTCCAACTTGAGGGCCTCATTTTCCGGCACTCAATCGGACAACGTTCCATTGCAATTCACAAGGTTTTCAAGTTCCAATTCTGAAAGAAACAGATCGTCAGGTTCTTCTTCCTAGTTGTAGCCTGGAAGCTCCGCTAAAACCTCTCCGCCATGGGTAGCCCTGGTGCTATTTGCAATACAGATGTCATAGCTTCTAACATCAGAGCAACATGCAAGCCATTGTAGTACCAAAGACAGGGGAGTGGTGGTGTCGACATCTAGAGAAATGCATAGCAGCTTCCTTCAGTGTTACAGAAAATGAACATCAAATGCCTGCTGATTGAGAGATTGTTGATTGCAGGGAACATATCCTTTTAGCCTTGTGTGGCTCTCCCAGCCCTGCCCACCATGCTAAGCACGTAATTGGCACTCAATAACTGTTTGAATTATTGAGTGATCAAAGAAGCCTCCACTGAAGTGAATATCTGTGATCACTGAGAAATGCTTTAAATACCACACTGGGTAAGGAATATTTCAGTATTTCTTACATAAAATATTTTCTGTAATAGTAGAAATTAATTTGAGAATTAAGTATGGTCTGACTCTGAGAAGAAAAAAAATGAAAAAGTGTTGTTGGTTTTTTTTTTTTTTCTTTTCCTTTTCTGGTGGTCTAGTGGTAAGAAGCTGTGCTGCAATCCCAAAAGCACTTGGATCGAATCCACCAGCTGCTCTGAGGGAAAAGGATGGACAATCTCCTCCCAAGTGATCAAACTGTCTCTGAAATCCATCTGGAGGGTCAGCTGTGGGTCAGTTCCAACTGAAAGGCACACAACAACAATAACAAATGTGTTCTTTTAAAAAGTCAATAAAGTATCTTTTGATGATATTTCAATGAAGACAAATGCAACAAGCGCCCACCCCCCATGTGAAAAACAGTTGCTATAGAGAGTTCCAAGTCATGGTGATCTCATATGTATCACGTTAGGGCTGTATTCTGTGAAGCTGTCAGTGGCCCATCTGGGGACACTGTTCAGCCAGGCCTTTCTTCTGATTAACTTTCTGGTGGACTGAAGCTTCCAACCCTTCCATGAACTTTAACCATTTGCATCACCCATGGACTCATTTTACAAAGTGTTTTTTCAAGTGCTGTTGAGTGATCCTATGAACAGCAGATCTGGACCCTGTCCCATCCTGTGCCAACCTCACAATTTCCGACACACTTGAGTGCATTGCTGCAGTCACTGTGTCAATCCACCTGGTTGAGAGTCGTCCTCTCCTTTGCAGTCCCTCCACCTTTCCAAACATGATGTCCTTCTCCAAGGAATAGTCTAAAAATGTGCTCAGAGTATGCGAGATGAAACCTCATCATCCTTGCCTCCAAGGAGAACTCTGGCCACACCTTCAAGAGATTTTCCTGAAAGAGTTTTGTTTGTTCTTTTGAAAGTCCATAAGATATTCAGTACTTTCTTGAACACCACAGTTCAAAGCCATCTTTTTTCTTATTCATTGTGCAGCTCTCAATTGTATAACAAATGATTGAAAAGACCATGGTCTGAACCAAGCACACCTTAGTCTTCAAACTAACATCATTGCTCCTCAGTAATTTGGAAAGTTTCTGCACTACAGACTTGCCCATTGCAATTTATTTCCTGATCTCCTGACTGCTGGTACTGAGTGTATTATTGATTTTGGATCCAAGTAAGATGAAGTCATTGACAGCTTCAATCTTTTCTTCATCTATCATGATGTCATATGTCAGTTCAGTGATGAGAAGTTTTGTTTTCTTGACATTGAGATGCAATCCATATTGAAGGCTGCAGTGTTTGATTTTCTGCAGCAAGGGTTTCAAGTCTTTACTTTCAGCAAGCAAGGTTATGTCACCTGCATCACAAAAGTTATTGATGAATTTTCCTCCAGTCCTGATGCCACATTTCCTCAGAGTCCAGCTTCTGTTAATCAATTTACAAAGTAGACCATTGAAAAAGAAAAAGCCTATTCGCATTAGAAAAAGAAAGGTGGGCAGTTTCCTCTCATGCTGTTTATCGGCTCTGCAAACCCACTGTAGGGTCAGCTACGAGTGAGTTCTGACTCCACAGTAATAAGTCACTGACTGATCATAATATTCACTTATGAGAAAAAATTTTAAGGGTCAGGGACATTGACTGCTGGTCGTGTGGGTTTGAGATCACAGAGTTATTGAGTAGCCCAAGTGGGGCTCCTTCAGATCTGACTCCCATAGCCATGGAGTCAGTTCCGATTCTGGTTACCCGACCATAGGTATTTAAAAAGGATGTGAATTTTTACAAAACTGTTTCCAAAAGCGAAAATTCCATCTGTTTTCTACAGAGCAACTGATAGATTTGAACCAGTGACCTTTTGATTAGCAATCAAACAAACTATATGCTATGCCACCAGGGCTTCTTGAGTGTATTTTAAACTCCACATTTTATTGGAAGTATCTTCTGATCTAGGGAACTCTGGTGGCCTAGTAGTAAAAAACTGTACTATTGGAGCTCTGGCGGCCTAGTGGCAGGAAGCTGCACTGCAGTCCCAGAGGTGCGCAGTTCAAATCCACCAGATGTTCTGCTGGAGAAGGAGGGACAATCTCCTCTTGTACCAGTTAGATCCAATTTGACGGTACACATAAAATAAAATAAATTTAAAAAAGCAAAAAAACAAAACTGCACTGCAATCCCAAAGGCATGAGGGTTTTCATTCTCCAGTCGCTCCACAGGAGAAGGATGGGCAATTTCTTCCCATGTGACTAACTGCCTCTGAAAACACATTGGAAAATCAGCTTTGGGTCAGTTCCATTTCGATGTCAAACAACAACTACCTTCCCATCTAGTGGGGGAAATAAAGACACAAATAAAAATACAACAACAATGGGAAATGTAAGCGCAGAGAGAGCTCCTACTGACCTGTTGTTCTTGTTGTGAGCTGTCAGATTAGAATCAACACGTAGCTGATCTTCCAGCTGGTTTTCAGATGCCGTGAGTCACACAAGAGGAGATTGTTCATTTTCCCTTCCCCACCGCAGCTGGTGGATTTAAAGCATGCGCCTTTAGGTAAGTGGAACTCTTGACCCACTAGGATACCATCACTCCCTCTAACGACACCTACTCCTCAAAGTGTCATCACTTTACATTTTGCACTTATGACAACTTGGAAAAAAATTCTTATGTCCCTCTGTCTGATGACGTGAGCTCCATGTGGGTCACAGCCAGGCCCCGTGTGCCTCTGTGGGCCACCTCGAATAATGCTTTGGAAACCTTGGAGATGACTATGCCACACGCCAGAAGGTAGCCAAACTGCTCACTGGGTACCTTCACACATTTGTCTGTAGTGTCTCAAGCCTGCCTGCCACAGAGGGTGTAGGGTGACGCTTCGACAATGTGAGCTACAGACAGTAGGGGGAGGTTTAGACATAGAGCAGCAGGGAAGTCAGTAGGGGAGGCAGATGTGGGAAAACAGAGAAGAGAGTGGTGAGAGGCTATAGAACCATACAAGACGGAGGACAAATGGTTCCCAGCCCAGGGCAGGTGTCAGGAAGTGGTAGACGGTCAGCAGCTTCACCATCACCCTTGAACCACCACAACCACCACCCTTCCCCACTCTCACAGACTCCCCAAAGGTGGAGAAAGATACACCACAGGAAATGTGTGATCGGGGCCACCGATGCCAAAAGACAGGGAACAGTTTCTGAATCTCACATTAACACCAATTTTACATAATGACCTAGTCTTTGCCATTAAACGAAGTCAATAACTGAGGAATGGGTGTAGTGGATCTTCATTATGAAGTTTCCTTATCCTAAGAAGAGCAAAGTACATGCAGAAAACCCAAAAATGCAGAGGGTTTCTGGAGTCTGGAAAGGTACTTTATGTCCTTGGCAGAGTGGGAAAAGGTCTGCACATTACCATTCTCACAGGAACCCAATGCCAGCTTTCCATCCTTAATAGTGTAAAAAGAATTGTCCAATAACTCAACTCCTCAACCCAAGAGGAAGATTAACAGCATACTCTTTCTCTCATGGGGTTAAAAAAAGAAAAAAGAAATTCCCTTGACTTGCTAGGCAATTGGATGTATTCGCACGAGGAGCAGAGGAGTATAGCACTTGTTGTTTTTGTTGTTAGCTGCTGTTGAGTTGGCTCTGGGCTCATGGTGATCACATGCACAGTGGAATGAAATGTTTCCTGCTCTTGCTCCCTCTCCAAAACCATTTGGGGATTAGACTGTTGTGATCCATGGGGTTTTCATTGGCAGGTTTGGGGAAGTTGCCAAATCTTTCTTCCTAGTTCTTAGTCTAAAAAAGCTCGGCTGAAACTTGTTTAACATCAGCTTACTTCTGGGTAGTGGCAGCTTATGAAGTGGATTAGCTGCGAATCAGCTGGGTCTCTTCCATAAAGTTGAGATCCCACCTTGAACCCTCAGTGTCCCATCTTACAGCAGCAGCAGTGACTTCAACGTAACAATTGTTCCTCACTCTTGACCCAGGGTTCCTTCAGCTTGACTGACTCCTGATTGTAAGTCTAGGCTACATTGTCTCCTGATTTTCCATCCTCTGCGTGATTTCTTTGGCATTTCTTTCTGTCAGTACTGGTATTGTTGTTATGTGCTGTCAAGTCAAAACCAACTCATGGCTGACATTCCAGTGGATTTTCAGAGGCAGTAAATCACACAGAGAGAGGAGATTGTCTCCTGCTGAGCTACTGGTGGATTTGAACTGAGTGACTTTGGGATGGCAGCATAGCTTCTTAGCACTCAGCTACCAGAGCTCCCTAATAGTATTGTGTGGTATTACTAAATGACTAAAAATTGGCTTTTTTGACCATTGCATAGCCCCCACTGAGGAAATGGTTTCCAGATACCTAAACTACAGACATATGGTCTTGTAAATCATCAACAGCTGTGGGACCAATAGAAGAGAGCATTTTCCACACTGTGAGGGTGTTTTGAAGATACCAACACAGGAGGAGCAGCATGACTTGTTGCCTTATCCCAAACCTATAAACTAAGTATCCTGCTGCATCCAGGCTGGCCCATTGCTCACCAGTTTCTACAAAACCAGCCTGCATGCCTACAGTGACATGAATCTTTCCCAGAGGGACTGAGTTTCTGGAGGACCTTTCAGCAAACCACCATTGAACCCAAGTGATATATAAAAGATGACAAAGTGAACCAAGAATTAGATATTGATGGTAGAAATGATAGGCTTATACAGCAGATTAAGCATATGCAACTATGTTTATGTGAGGCTTCTCATCACTAGTCTGTTACTAACCTTAGCAGAACAAGTAATGAAAACATACTATAATAAAGCTAACAATATACAAATTGTCACAGAAATTAACATATCAACAATTTGTGGTCTTCCAAGTCAGACTCATTCTTACTGACAGAGTCAGTTCCAACTCATAATAAACCTTCCATCAGGTTTCCAAGAGGTTGCTAATTAGAAAGGGAGGTGATTGCACATCTTTCTCTTGTAGAGTCGCTGGTGAATTCTTACCACCAGAATCACAAACCCTTTGGGTTGTAGCATAACTTGCTTCAGACTTCACCACCAGAGCTCCCTAAGTTAAACTCAACTCAACCTCATTCTCATCCAGTCAGAACCAACTCCTAGCTGATCTTCCAGTGAGTGCTCAGAGGTTGTAAGCTGTCCGGGTGGAGATTAGTCATCTTTCTTTCGTGGAACCAGTGCTGTACTTAAACTTCCAGAGAGATACTCCCTTTGGTTAACAGCATCACTTCATAGTCTAGGCCACCAGAGTTCTCCCAAGTCAGACAAGTGATGAGATAGGATTTGTGCCAAAGGACCTTACATAACCTTTCAAATTACGTCATGGAAGCAACGGTCCCTGTAATAACATGGCCAATCTTCATCACTAAAGACATAGATTCTGCCGCCCCCCACCCCAGCAATGCATCTAATCCAGACATTTGTCAGAGTTCTTTTACTTCAAATATTCCATAGCTAATTCTGACATTTAACTCTCTCTTCTGAAAGGACAAGCTCAGCATAATTTCATTCTCCCCAAAAGAAAAAGGACCACTTTGTCATATTCCTTTTATTCCATCACCTCAAGGATCTTAGAAAGCAGAGATATTATTATTCTAATAAATACTATTATCTAATAAGAACTATTATATCTAATAAAAATATTATTCTAATATTTTTAGCCTCATAACTGAGACACAGTAGATGTGGAGGAAAAAAACGAATTTGAATGAACAAATCTACTTGGCAAGTATTCTCAAGTCTACGTATGTCTAAACTTTTGCCCTACCTGCAGAAACAAAAGGGTGTCTGGCGGCCTGGAGGGTAAGGAGTAATTCTGCTAAACCAAAACCAGGTGATTTGAATCGACCAGCTGCTCCATGGAACAAAGATTGGAAATCACTGCCCATGTGATTTACAGCCTCTGAAAACCCACCAAAGACTTAGTGATGAGTTGGTTCTGACATCATGACAGCGAATAAGAAGCAGCGGCAGTCACAAAAGTTAGAGTACTTTCAGATAGCTTTTTAGAAATCATTTTTGGTCCAGTGGATTCTGACTCATAGGAACCGTCGCTGTTTAAGGGTAGAGATACATTCCCTGGAGTTTTCCCAGGTGGGACCTTTCAGAAGCAGACCATCAGGACTTTCTTATGAAGATGCCTCAGGGTAAGTTTGAATCATCAACTTTTTGGTTAATATTCAGGCACTAAATTGTATCACCAAGGGACTCTTATATAGTCTTGGGTCTATTTTATATCAACCTGGTGTGTTTAACTACATGCAGGTAAAAGCCCAGTTTCAGGATATATATCAATTATCTTTGTTTTGCTCCAAGAATTTGAGAATTTTTTTCACACTGTTAAAAGAAATATCACCATACAACAAATGCTGGTGAGGCTGTGGAGAGATTGGAACTCTCATGCACTGCTGGTGGCAGTGTAAAATGGTACAGCCACTATGGAAGGTGATCTGATGCTTTCTCCACAAGTTGGAAATAGAAATATACCATTTCACTCAGCAATTCCACTACTGGGAATATACCAGAGCCAGATTCAAAGAGATACATGCACATCCGTGTTTATTTCTGCATTATTCACAATGGCAAAGAAATGGAAGCAACCCAACTGCCCATTAACAAACAAGTAAATAGAAAAGCTCTCCTGAATCTCAGTGTCAGGTGCCTGAGGCCTCTTGAGCCTGGAAAGAGAGGCAAGTGGGAATGCTGGGGCATTTGTGGCTTTCTTTTTGCCCCAAGTGGTGACTGCAGAGCAGACTTACTAGATGAATTAGGGGTGTCTGGCCCAGAGTTTGCCAGAATGGTAAAATACTGAAATGTTAGCCTAGTGGACCGAAAGTGATGGTCCCAAGCCAAGGTGGGTGACTCTAATCCGCAGCCCTCAGGCCTGTTTTTCATTGCTTTTGGTCAAATGTTCTTCTAGGTCGTATAGCCCTGGTGTGTCCACTTGCTGTATAGAGGTAACTTGTGGTTGCTGTGAAGCTGAACACTGTGACACTGATGTGTCAAATGTGATAATGGTTACCTATGTTGTACAGTGTTGGGTGGGGCTCCCCAATTAAAACAAGCTTGGAAGCAAGAGTGGCATCCACTTCCATAAATAGCTTGCCTCCAGAAACCCTACGAGCCTGGAGAAAGAGTGAAAGTCGCGCACGCAAGTGTTGAGGACTTTCATTCATAGGGTCATTATGAGTCGCCTACGACTCAACTGCACTTAACAACAAACAACAACATGGTCTATTCACTCAATTATGCAGCATTGAAAAACAATGAGTTCATAAAATATTACATGATATGAAGGAACCTGGAAGAAATTATGCTGAATGAAGTATCTCAGTCACAAAGGGACAAATACTGCATAACACTGCTGTTCTAAAATAGGACAGGCATGGAGGGATTGGAGAGAGAATGGGAAAGAGTGGACAGATAATGAACACTGCATTAGAACAAACGAGAGAAGATCCGAAAAGAATATATGATTAGGCATTATATGTATGACAGCAGTCTGGAATAAGGAGTGCATTGCAGTGTGAACTGGGGAAAGGGTAGGGAGCGGGGATAAAATGTGCAACAATGAGAAAAAAGAATTTAAAAAAGAATAATCAGGCGCTCACAGACAGCCCTCAGGTCACTTTCCTTTCTATGCGGTTTCCACCTCAACCTGTTCTTCACAACATTTGGTTTATTCAACTCCTCAGGCTGCTGTAACAAAGTGCCACAAAGTGGGAGGCTGGAAACCACAGAAATGTATTCTCTTGTGGTTCAGCAGACTGGAAGTCAGAAATCAAGGTGCTGGCAGGGCCATGCTCCCTCCAGGGCCTCCAGGAAAGAGTCTTCCTTGCCCCTTCCAGCTTCTGTGTTCCTTTTTTAAATTTTTTAATTGAGATTTTAATAAAAGTTTATAAAGAACTTGGGTTTCCAATCCTTCATTGTTGCACATTTTCTTCCCTGCCCCTCCATCCCATTGCTTTTTTTTTCTTTGGGAAAAAAGTTCTTTCATTGTTATACAGTCCTATCCCACCCCCCCCACCCCATGTCCCATTTTACTTATTCTGGACTCTTGTCATGCCAATAATACCTAATCATATATTCCTTTTATATGGTTCTCTCTGTCATCTGTTTCAATGCCATGTACATTATTTATCCCCTCTTCTTAGTTTCCCCCAACCCCCATGTCAGTCCTGTTTTATAACAGTAGCATTATGCCATAATTGTGTTTTTGTGACTGAGAAATTTCACTCAGCATAATGTCCTCCATGGTCACCTATTTTGTACAAGATTTCATAAGTTCTTTTTGCTTTTTAGTGCTGCATAATATTCCAGTGTGTGAATATACCACAGCGTCTCTGTCCATTTATTTGTTGATACAAATAACAAATGCTGGCAAGGTTGTGGAGAAACTGGACCCTTATTTACTGTTGGTGGGAAGGTAAAATGGTGCAACCATTATGGAACGCAGTATGACACTTTCTCAAAAACTTGGAAATAGAAATACCATTTGACCCAGCAATTCCACTACTGGGAATATACCCTAAAGAAACCAGAACTGCCACTCAAGTAGACATACGCACACCCATGTTTATTGCTGCTTTATTCACAATAGCAAAGAGTTCTGTGTTCCTTCTCCTGTGAAGGTGTAACTCCAGTTTCGGCGCTTGCATTATCATGTGGCTTCTTGTCTTTCTGACATCTTCTCGCCTCTTCTCTTTATTCTGGATCAAGGCTCACTCTAGTCCAATAGTCAGAGTGCTGGTAGCATAGTGCATATCTAAAAGGTTAGTGGTTTGAATCCATCAGTGACTCCGAAAGATAAACATGTGCAGGCTCCTCCAGTTCAGGCTTTTACAGCCTCAGAAACACACAAGACAGTCAGTATGAATCATGATTTGAATCAGTTCAGTTGAGGTGACATAGTAAATGCAACAATGGGTGTAAATATGGTAGCGATTGTGAGGGTGGTACAGGTTCGAGCACGGTTTTGATTTGGTTAACACAAGGTTATCACAGGGTTGTCTGGATTGGAGCTGACCCAATGCAACTTAAGGAAAACAAATCTTTATGGAACCAGACTGCCTCATTTTTCTTTTTTTCTCCTATGGAATAAGCTGGTGTGTTTGAACCTCCAGCTTTCATGTTAGTATTGAATTGCTTAACCATTGCATAAATAGGGCTCTTTGCTTCCGGGTGTTTATTGCAAATTCATGGAAGAATTCTTGGACCTGGATTAAAGCCTCGAGCAGACTCCCTGCCGTTTGGATGAGTAGCTAGCTGCTGTACACAGCTCCACGAGCCCAGGATCTCACAGCTACAGCTGTGCACCAGGAACAAATTAGACCTCACATAAAGTCCGTTTGGCCTGGCTTCCTTCACTTAGTCTACTGTAAAGAATTCCTGGGTGATGCTACTGTTTGCACTCCACAATGGTGTAAAACCATTCCTGTTCTAACTCTCTCAAAAGTGCTGCAGAAGAAAGGGCTAGCGATTGGCTTCCATAAAGATTACCAATGTCACAGCCATAGAGTGACTCATGATAACCCTCAGGGAATTTCTAAGGTTATAAATCTTTATGGGAGGATACCTCCCACCATTCTCCCACTGAAACACTGGTGGGATCAAAGTGCCAACTTTCCAGTTAGGAGCCCAACGATTCAAGACTCATTGCTGTGGAGTTGGAACCAACTCATAGCTGATCCTCCAACGACAGGTTTTTCAAGGTTGTAAATTGCACGGGAAGAGATTCCCCAATGTTTTTCCCCATGAAGTCACTGGTGGATTCTTACCCAACTCCATACAGACCAAGCCGGCAGGGCTCTCTAGCAGTCCAATAAGGAGAGTTAAAGATAGTAGCCACGATAACCAGACTCATGTAATCCATGGGGTCACTCTGAGTTGGAATCCACTTAGTAGCTATAAGGTTGTATTGGTGTTCCCATAGTAAGGCTGTATCCAAGATCCCTTAAGAAAAGGCTGTATCCGAGATTCCTTAAGAATTCATATTGGTGTGCCTGTAATACAGCCGTATGTCCAAGATCCCTAAGAATTGATTCAAAATCCTGAAAACAGAACTAAATCTTACCATATACATGTAAACTTTATCATATAAAACACTCTCTGTTTCTTTTACCTTCACACAAATTTGTGTTTGTAGCAGACTCAGCCAAAGATTTGTGCAGATGAATAGTTCTGACACATATGCCAACAATTATAACTAAGCTTTTGTCCACAGCCTCCAGCCTCCTACGATCTCACCCAAATTCTTTGCCCTTTACTTTTCTTTTTCTGTTTACTTTCTCTGACTCCTAACAAGTTAGGATTTTTTTTAATGAAAAGTAATTGACTCTGTATAATTCCTACTTCTTAGTTCTGCCCACGCTGCCTTGTTTTGTATGCTTAAAGCCTCATCTGTGGACATCTCTCTACTTGGGCCTTTCTATTCTGGGCTCTCTCATTCTCTTAGCCTCCGACCAGCTTCTGTGAAGGGCAGGCAGCGATGTGCCTTTCCTCATTGAGTCATCTGTTTAACAAATAAAAATAAGAGCAGATCAGAAGCCAGTTAAATTTGAATTTCAGTTAAACAATGAGTACTTTTAAACTATACATATTTCACAAATATTGCATGAAACAAACACAAAATTATTTGTTTATTTGACATTCAAATTTAACCGGGCACTCTATTTTATCTGGCAAACCTATTTTCCTACTCATGTAAATTATATCCACTTCGTTACACAGTAGAACCAACATTCATTTTGGGTTGAAATAATGTCTTTTTATTTTAATGACTTTTTCTCCAAGAGCTTTGCCTGGCCTAGGGGAGCTGCTGGGTCAAAATGTATGAATTCATGCTCTAAAATGAAGTCGTGCTGAAGCTAAAGTCATTCCCACAGCTTTGAGTGTGGATTATATGTCAATATGGAAAAACAATCAAAACAATAATAAAACCAAACTGCACAACTGAACCAATGAGCAATAGGATAACAAATCAATAATCGATCACTGTTAAGGGTTTAATTTCAACTGGACTACAACTAACACCCATGGAAGTAGCCGACAAGCAATCAAATGCTGACAACATTAGGCAAGTTTGCTATTAAGGATTTCTTTGTAGTCCTAAAGAGCTAGATGTCAGTTTAAATGTATGTGTGGTTGATCCAAGTCACGGTATTTTCAATTGCTTCAAAAGCATGTGGTGGCACAGTCCCCATAACAAATTGTGCAGCTAACGCAAAGGCTTTGCATCTCTTGTTTGAATTCACCAGTGGCTCCTCAGGAGAAAGACTGGCGTCCTTCTCCTTCTCCTCATCCTCCTCCTCCTTCTTAGAAACTCAGTAAAGATCACAATGACTTGGAAGTGGCCCCACTGCAGTAAGTTTGTTTTGAGTCATACACATGTAAAAATTGAACAATGAATAAGGAAGAGCAAAAAAGAATTGTTGCTTTTGAACCATGGTGCTAGCAAGGAATATTGAATACAGCATGGATGTACAGGAAAATAAATAGCCAAGCTGTTCCTTGGATGTAAGGATTTTGAGTCTCCATTTCACAAACTTTGGGCATGTAGTCTTTGGAGAATGATATCATCCTTGGAAAGGTCGAGGGACAAGACAGGAGAAGATGACCCCAGAGGAGACAGATGGACACAATAACTGGGGTAATGAGGGTAGGTGTGCCAGAGACAGAAGCATTGGCTCAGGAGAGAGCAGGGTTCAGAGCTATTGTGCATGGGGTCGCTGTGAGTCATAGTCAACAGGCATTCAATTAATGTTGAAAGAAAGGAAGAAGGAAAGCTATTCAGTAATTCATATGAAAAAAGAATTAAAACATGCAACTCTTACTGGCACATAGTAAATGCTTCTAAAAATTTTATAAATAAGATTCAAGACTCATCAAAATGAATTCTTTTTATTTAAGAATATAAAATTCTCGGCATTAAACTCAGGAAAATGTAATTCACCACAGAGACATTTTTTGAGCAAAAGTCATTGTGCTAAGTCTATAAGGTTATCTTATTGGGTGCTATTATTAGCTTATATTGTTAGACACAATCAAGTGGACTTCGACTCATAGTGTCCTGTGTACCACAGAATGAAACACTGACTAGTCTTGTACCACCTTCATAGTCTCTAGTGTGTTGGAACCAATTGTTGTAGCCATTGTGTCAATTCATCTTGATGAGTTTCTTTTCTTTTACTCACCTGCTACTTTACCAAGCATGATTATATAGGCGAAAATAATGTACTGAGGAAGCTCTGGTGGCCTAGTAACAAGAAGCTGCACTGCAATCCCAGAGGTGTGCAGTTCAAATCCACCAGGTGCTCTGCTGGAGAAGGAGGAACAATCTCCTCCTGTACCAGTCAGACCCAATTTGATGGTACACACAAAAATAATAATAATTCAAAAAATTAAAAAGAAAATGATGTACTGTCCTTCAAGAATTTTATTAATGAGTGTGAGAGTGAAAAAGAGGAAGAAAGGATGTTATTGTTGTTGTTGTTATGTGCCATTAAGTCATTTGTGATTCATAGTGATCCTATGTTCAATAGCTCTGAACCCTGCTCTATCCTGAGCCAACTTTATTGTCTCTGACACATCTACCCCCGTTACCTGAGTCACTGAGTCAATCCATGTCTGAAGATCCTCCTCTCTTGCACTGCCCATCCGTCCTCCCAAACATCCCTCTCCAAGGACTGATAATAATTAATATGTATAATTCACTATAAAAGGAAATGTTTCCTAAGAAAGGGACACATCTATTTGCAAACAATGGAGAGAATGTGTCATTTGCATGAACATTGAGCAAAGTAGAAAGAAGGACATTCTTAGGAGAATGTGCAGCCTTAACAAATATTCTAGAGGTAGGAAATCCAAGGTATTAGAAAAAAATAAATGTAAACATCTTAGCAGGATAGCAAGGTGATGGTCCTACAACTTTCTACATTACAAAGAATGAATGACATTAGCAGTTGGAGATTGAATCTAGATTGAAAGAGAAATATATGCCTCAGTCTTGTAGGAGGAGCAAAGGCAGCATGGAGACAACCAAGTCTGACCTCTGTTAACTCCACAAGGGGTAACTGCCTCATCAACAACATCTACAACACAAGTAAAACTCCCATGAGGTCAGACAGGTCCTCCCACGGTCCTGCACCTACCTACTGGATCCAAAATTCATTGCAAATGACCACATAGAATTTATAGAATCTTTCTCTCTCTTCCCCCCATCTCCACTCCTGACTCTTGTTTTAGTCACAATTGTTGGGTTTATTAGAGACACAGGTTAGGGGCTGAGAAAAGGCAAAGGTTATCACACAGTGAAAGTGCAGGTTTAGTCAGTATCTCAAGCCAGGTTAACAGCAAGATACAATCCCTCACTTAGTTCAGGTGGTTTCTCAGTCAACAGGAAGATACTTCTGGTGCAGGAACTTCTGGACCAAAAGGACAAGCGCTGCTTTCTTTGAGTCTTCTTTCCTGGGGTTGAGGTCCTGGATTCTGCTGCTCAATCTACCCAGTCTAGTGGCAAGACTAGCCAATCCCCTTGTGGACAGGCTAACACGTCTTATGAGGAAGAAATGGCTCATGCAGCTGTTGACGATGTAGGTGGGATGCCTGCCCTTCGGGCAGCTGGATCAGAGGAGAAACTTGCCCCAGAGAGTGATAGCAAAGCCAAAAAACAATGGTCTAGAGAAGTAAAATTTTGAGTCACTAGACCCACTGTACCGGAAATATCTAGATCCTTTTTTTGAATAAAAGAATGAAGGAATATATAGTACACATATCTCCAAACCCAAAACGAAACCAATTGCTGTTGCTCATTGAATTTTCAAAGGTTATGACCTTCCAAAGACCTCTGAAGGTGCTGTCATTAAGGCATGCAGGTGTTAACCAAAGGATCTGTGGTTCAATCTCACCAGCCAATGCAGGATGAAGTTGTCTGCTTGCATGAAGATTTACACCCTTGGACAACCTATGGAGCAGATTCTACTCTTTCCTACAGGAATCAACTCCAAGGTAGCAAGATATCTGACCTTTCAAAAGTAGATCACTGGGCCTATCTTACTTTGTGCCTCTGGGTGGGTTTTAACAAACAACCTGTTGACTAATGGCCAAGTTCTTGACCATTTTAGGCATCCAGAGATTCTTTTATGTTTACAGACAAGTAGACCTAAGTGTATAGTGTGTTTGAGATTCTTTTTTTCTCCTTCATGATTGAAATATGTCCAGCACAAAAGCACTTGGATATTTTTTTGCTGGTTCTTAGTGTGAATTTTGTTATAGCCAGTGGAATCTTGATTTACGCAGGAAATCTACTTGGTTTGGAGAGCATCTTCCATGTGCTTTTTGTTAAGTAATATGTCAGAATCAGAAGAGAACTGAGTTATAATACTGAGCGCTGGAATGCTGAATCTTTAGCTACATATGCCTCCCAGCTACAATTTCATGTTTTTTTTAAAAAGACTAATCCAGGCATTACATTATTGTCAGTGCCTCCCAAAATATTCCTTGCCAATTATTCTGTTCATTTTCAAAGGTTCTTTTAGTACAGGTATTTCCTGTTTTATTTCAAAATAAATGATAAATGATAGGCTTTTGAAGGCTTATAGAATGAATTGTGGTCCAAGATTTTTCCCCCCCTTTACTGGATAGGTATTGCCTAAATGTTTCCAACAGTTTTCCTTCTATCAAGTTGAAAAGGTAATTATTTTTTCCATAGTCATACATTCTTGAGGTCTAAGACTATATTTTGAGAAGTTCATTTGAGAAGGATGTATTTTTGAAACTAAAACATCAAGGCACTCTTTCACAATGAACAGAAATCTCAGTGTTATATTTATTTACTTGTAAAGCATTCTACCACTTAAAAAGACAGCTTCCTAGTACTTAATCATTTTAGTACGATTTTTTTTAATTTTCATCTTAATTGTTATAAAATACTTGAAAGAGAGGAACTATTTTGAAACGAACAAGCACACATTTTTTAAAGTTTCAGTGCGTCTTTCTCAACATCAACATTACTAACCATGACTACAGAAAGTGGATTTCCTTTTAGGAAATGACAGTATTCTGAGAAATCATAAGGACAATGAGACTGTTTTACTTCCAGTGCTAAATGCTACCTATGCAAAAAGAGAAAGGAAAAAAATAATCTTGAATTTAATATTATGGAGGGGGGAAAAAACCCTGTTCAACTCAAGTACAAAGGAAAGGCTATTCTTTGGGTCAATCAGAAGGAAGCCTGCTTCCATTGGCTTCTAGAGATACCACCTTATCGACAATTTATACCTTGAACTGTCCCACCTCCAAAGCTTGGTACCCAGCTGTGTCTCTTCTGACTGAGATTCCAGGGCCTTGACAGGACAATCTGCTCAGGATGAGGGATGCCCTTTCTGGCTGCCAGTGAACTTGACCAACACTGCTTGCAATCCCAGCAAACCTGGGCAGAGACCCAAGGACTCACACCTGGCACCCTAGTTCTGTCCAAGGAGGATGAAAATGGGGCTTGCTGAACTCCAGCTCCCAAAATGACCAAACCTGTCTGGCCCTCTTTACTCCTTTGTTTTGGTCCTCCAAGATCACCTTGACCCAACATCACCCCCAAATCTAAAAGAGAGCTTCTCTTTTCCTCCTGATCTCTGCCTCCACCTTTCTGCCTTTGCCATTGCTTCTTAAACTAACCTTACGCTTATAACACATTTTAGATCTTCAATTCCACATTTGAATGAAAAAGTTTATGTATTTGTGTTTGAATGATGATGATGGGGTGTGTGTGTGTGTGTGTGTGCGTGCGTGCACGCGCACTCACACACATTTTAAATGATTGGATGCTAGACTACAAAGCAAAAGATCACAGGTTCAAATCCATCCCGAGGTTCCTTGGGAGTAAAAAAGCCTGGTGATCGGCTTCTGAAAGATCTTAAAAACCTCTATAGATTTAGATTCTTCAGAGGGAGTCAGAATCAACTCAATGATAACTACCATCAGCAATATGCTTCTCCAATAACAATATATTCTAGAAATTTCTGAAAAGGCTCTACAAACTTTGTTTGAAAGGCTAACCAATCTCTAAATGTTAATTATTATTTTTAGAATGCCATTACAGTACTGCACTCCTCTGTGTAACAAGTATTTTAATACGTTGATGATAATGATGTGTATACTATTATTGAAACTGTTGAATTGTTTGTCTCCACCACCTGGTGGGTTGGCAGTTACATTTAAATGCTGAGAAGTAGAAGGAAAAGTAGTAATGATTAAAAAGACATTTGAGTGCTGCTCTCGCCTCTGGCTGGTTTACTTTGGACATCATGAACTCTTTTTTTCTGGATCTAATATTGGGAGTATGCTTGAGAAAATAGAGCTTCAGGAAAAGCTAAGAATGACCTTTTTTTGGCTGACTCATTCTGACTTTAAAGTAATATGTCTTTACAGAACATGGTAAGAGTTCAAAGCCGGCTTTTGTTTTCCCCATATTTCTTTTAACAGTGGAAAAATAAAACTATCACCCATGCATTTGTTCAAGTCCTGCTTTTATTTCGATGGGCGAACAACGAAGCTGTGAGAACAGCATTTCTTTCTCACAGTGTTCTCCAGCCCAGCCCCTCTTACTACAGAAGTAGAGTTAAGTGTTTACTTGACAAATTGTTCTTACTACTCTGGTCTGAAGTTTCCAATAAGTTGGCCGAAACTCAGGGGCAGACCCCACATGTGTGAGTAGAACTGTGTTTCATGGGGTTTAATGACTTGAGTGTTTTAGCAGTAATCACCCCAAGCCCTTCTTCTGAAGGGCTTCTGGGTAGACTTAAATCTCCAACTTTTCAGTTACCAGTCAAATTCTTGGCCATTTGCATCAACCATATCTCCAAGTATTTCTAAATCCTCCAAACCAAACACACTATTGTCAAGCTGATTCTGGTTCATAAGAAGGTATATGGGTGTTGTGACAGAAGTCCAGAATGAAGGCTGCACAGTGGAACGGACTCAAGGGGAGGGATTACATAACAATGAAAGAGTTTTACTTTTCAAGGAGAAGAGTGAATTGGGGGAGAGGGAGTGGGCAGGGAGAAAAGTGCAACAATGAATGATTGGAAACCCTAAGTCTCTGTAAACTTTAATTATAAAGAAGGTATATGGGATCACATTAAACTTCTGTAGTAGCAGAACAAAGTCATGGAAAGAATACACTTTGGATTAAAATTCTAGACAAGATATTGAGCTTTTCTGAGCTTGAGTTTCCCCTGAAAAATTGGTGATAACATCTGCATTTCCCAACTTCATCGTGATTAAATATAATTATTATTATAACCTAGACGTATTGTACTTGACACATGGTAGGATCTCAGATGGTTTCCGGTTACTTTGGTGTAAGTAGCAGAACTTGTCCTCCCTAGGCTATTTTCAAAGCACACATTTTCTCCAGTTTCCTCCTTTCTCTTTTTCTACTTTCCAGATTTCCAGTCTTTGAACCTGGTGATTTTTCTGACGATCGCCTCTAGAGCATGCACCTTAGGCTTGGGGTCTAAGAGTGCCTGGCTCTACTTCCCTCTGTTTAATTCCTGGGTTTCACTGCACCTCAGCAGGAAGAACGTGCAGTCCTCAAATCAGGCCACCCAGGGCTGTCCCTCAAGATAGATGAAGATAGGAACACCGGGGGGACCTGCTTAAACACCTAGATGTATGCTACTTTTGCTCAGTTTGCATACTTGAGAACGGTGCTTGGTGACTTGTTACTCTTTGAGATGCACTGTATCTCCTCCAAAGTAAAAGGAAACCCTCAATAATTTGTACTGTTTCTCATAATGTTGCTTATTGGACCAGTTGTGAAGATTTTTTTTTTCCTTTTTATGTTGAGGTATAACTGAAGACTATACAGTGACTCATCCCTAGAGAAGGACATCAAGCTTGGCCAAGTATAAGTGAAAAAGAGGAAGCCCTTTAATGAAATGTATTGACACAGTGACTGCAATTGTGAGTTCAAGGATATTCTGAGGCTATCCAGGACCAGGCAGCTTTTCATTCTATTAGTGCGGTTGCTATGAGTCAAGAGATGACTAAATAGCACCTAATAACAACGTATCACTACCAACTCAAGGAGTGAAGGAACAATTCTATTTTCTTTTCTCTCACTTTTTATGTCTCCCAAGGAGCCCACTTTAATCCAATTTCTCTCTACATCATTGTGCATGACCTCAGCCCTCTTGTTCTTCTGACTAAACCCCATGGCTTCTCCCCAGAGCCTGCCAGCGGAACAAATCATGTTAATTCCCACAAAAGTTCTCTAGACTCGTGTTCATCTGTCTTCCATCTCTTCCTAAGCTTTAAGAATTATTCTTTCTCATCTCTTCTGGATATCCTCCAGTCTCCCCTCCTTATCAGGAGCACTGAAAGGCTCTTCTATTTCCTTCTTTTTGGCTCTGGTTATTGGTGCATATATTTGAATGATGGTGGTATTCACTGGACTTCCTTGTATGCATATGGATATTATCCTGTCACTCACAACATTGTATTTCAAGATAGATCTAGAAATTACTTTATTAACTATGAAAACAACTCCATTTTCCCTCACCTTTTCACCACTAGCATAGTAGATCAAATGATTGTTTGATTCAAAATGTCCCATGCTAACCCATCTCCTTTTGCCAATACCTTATTGGTGTGTTGTTGATGGTCTTCGAGTCAAGTACGACTCATAGCGACCCTGTGCACAAGAGACCTGATGCCCCTCTACCACTATCGACATTTATCAAAGTTCATAGAGTTTCTGGAGGCATGTTGTTTAGGAAGTGGATGCTTCCAATTGCCAATACCTAGTGTGTCAATATTTATGCACTCCATTTCTTTCTTAACAATGTCCAATTTTCTACATTCATGCTTCTCACATTCCACGTACCAGTCACTATTAGCAGCTTGCAACTGTTCTCATTTGTGTTTTCATATTTGAAGGCTCAGCCTGAGTTGCCATATCTGCTAGTCAACTCTAAGAGCAGTCTGTTGTATATAGGGTTTCCAAAGCTTTCCATTTCAAAAGCTATAATTTATAATTGTAAACCCTACGTATAAGTTATATAGTTATACACACACACGTATGTATGTATGTATGTATGTATATATATATATAGTTGTTGTTGTTAAGTGCCACTAAGTCACAGGTGACTCATAGCAACCCAGTGAACGAAAGTCCTCAACACTTGCATGACTTTCATCCTTTTTCCAGGTTCATAGGGTTTCTGGAAGCTATTTACAGAAGTGGATGCCACTCTGCTTCCAACCTTATTTTAATCGGAGAGCTCCACCATACACCGTCCACCATGGGTAACCATTATCATATTTGACACATCAATGTCACAGTGTTCAGCTTCACAGCAACCACAAATTACCGCTGTATGGCAAGTGGACACACCAGGGCTATACGACCTAGAGGAATGTTTGACCAAACACAATTAAATATTATATATAATCTGTTATACAAAGATGAACCTTGTATGTTACAGTGATGCTGGAAGGTAGTATTTCCAGCACCAAGAGAGTCACCTATATGAACAGATTTCAATGCAGTTTCTAGACTAAGACATACTAAAAAAAATTAAAAAGTTGTCCAATGAAATCCACGTGAATAGCAGTGGAATGTTGTCTAAAATAGTGCCAAAAGATGAACCCTCTGATTGGAAGGCAGTTAAAATGCTACTGGAGAAAAGACACCTCCTCAAAGTTGAGTCAGATTTACTGACCTGGAAAGTAAATGTTTGGGGAAGTTCTTTTGCTGATGTCATGGTGTACAACAGGATGAAACCTTGCCCAGTGCTGTGCTGTTTTCACAATTACTGCTTTTTGAGCTCATTGTTGCACCTATGCCAATCCTTTTCATTGAAAGTCTTCCTCTTTTTTGTTTACTCTCTACTTGTCCAAACATGATGTCTTTTCCTAGGAACCAGGCACTCCTGATGACATGTCCAAAATAAGTGAGATAAAGTCTCACCATCCCTACTTCTAAAGGACATTCTGGCTATACTCCTTCTAAAATGGATTTGTTTGTTCTTTTGGAAATCCATAGTAAATTGATATTCTTCACCAACTCCATTATTCACATTTATAACTTATTTATTGTCCAGCTTTTAAATGCATATGAATGACTGAAAATACCATGGCTTGGATCAGGCACACCTTTATCTGTAGAGTGACATCTTGGGGTCCTTTTTTAAATAGTTTAATATGGTCTTTTGCAGCGTATTTGTCCAACACTACATATTATTTGTTGTGTTTGTTTTTTTTTTTACTGTTGTGTTCATGAGTGTTGATTGTTGATGTAAACGAAATTAAATTCTTGGCAATTTCAACAATTTCTTAGTTTACTATGATGTTACTGGTCTAGTTTTGAAAATTTTTCTTTATGTTGAAGTGTACTGAATACACTTTGATCTTCACAAATAAGTGTGTTAAGCTCTTTTTACTTTAAATAAGCAAGGTTTATGACAGAGGTTGTTAAGGAGTCTCCAGCCCATGTCCTTTTTCATATCTTTAAACTGCTCATGTTATTTTCTCAGAGTACAAATTGACTAAATATGGTAGAAGAATACAACTCAGATGCAAACCTTTTCTGATTTGAACTACATTGTTTATGTTAACTATATAGTTTATGTGAACAAATATTCTCCCATTCTATTTGAACAACTGTTTTTTTGTCTTTGTACACGTTATGCTTGAATAAAATTAAGTGTTTTGAAGTTCTCATGCTTCTCATGCTTTCCTTTTGAAATTCTCATGTTGCTATGTTATTCATAATTTGTTATGACCCACATAGTCTAATGTTTCTACATTACCAAAAAAAAACACCAGAATTAAACATGTTTTTGGTGTTCTCTGTTTTCAACCAAGGCTACAGCTCCTTAGACCAAAGATTATAATATATAAATAGAAAGAAAGAAGAAAAGAGCCCAGAAATATTACTATTATATCTAGTATATCCGAGCTTCCTGGCAGCAAGTGATGAAAGGGAAACATGATGATTGTTCCCTTTGTGCCAGAACAGGTCAAAATTTTAAAAGTTAAAAAAGGAATATCAACAAAGAAAAAAAGAGAGAGAGATTGCATCTCAAAGTCAAGAAAACAAAGAGTCTTACCACTTGACTGATAAGCAACACTATGATAGATGGAGAAAGGATTGAGACTGGCAACAACTTCATCTTACTTGGATCCACAATTAACACCCTTGGTACCAGCAGTCAGGAAATAAGGAGACATTACACTGGGAAAATCTGCAGTGGGGACCTCTCCAAATTATTGAGAAGTAATGATGTCAGCTTGAGGACTAAAGTGTGTCTGACTCAGGCCATGGTCTTTCCTATCACTTCGTATGCACCTGAGAGCTGAACAGTGAAAGAGGATGACAGAAGAATTGATGCCTTTGAGCTGTGGTGTTGGAGAAGAGCACTGAATATCACCATGGACTGCCAACAGAACAAACATTTATGTCTTGGAGAGAGTGCAGCCAGAGTGCTCTTTGGAGGCAATGATGAGGCTTTGCCTCACATACTTTGTGCATGTTGCTAGGACAGGTTATTCCTTGGAGAGGAACATGATGTTCGGAAAGGAGGAGAGTCAATGAAGAAGAGGAAGACCCTTGACCAGGTGGGTTGACACAGTGACCGCTACAATGTTCTTTAGTGTGTCAGGATAGAATAGGGTTCAGATCTGTAGTTCATAAGGTCACTAGAGTCATACTCGTCTTGATGGCACATAGCAACAATATAAAAATACAAGGAGAGTTATAAATTTTTAATTTAAACTAACACTTTTGTATAAATTCAGGACTGATAGAGTGTGAATTTGTCTTCAGTCTGTACCTGCCCATTTTGGCCATAGTCTTTTGTATTTACATCATGGGCCTGTGCTCTTGTATTTGGCAATTTCATGGCAAATGGATACTCTTTGTTGAGGAAGAGAGCCTAGTTCCTAAACACTAAGCAAATCTTGGCTATTAAGTGCTTTCAATTCCGTTTCATAAATAATTTACCTGAAGACAGCACCAGAGTGAGTCCTCAAAACATTTGATAGCATAAACACGTGATGAAGAATGATCACAAAATTGAAGTCAGCAATCTAGGGTCTGCCATTTACCTGCTTCATCAGATGAGAAGGTTTATGTGGAAATTCTCTGGGAACTGAAAGTACTCCATGGCCAGGGGAAATGAATCCATTTTCTCTTCTCTTCTCTTCTCTTCTCTTCTCTTCTCTTCTCTTCTCTTCTCTTCTCTTCTCTTCTCTTCTCTTCACTTCACTTCACTTCACTTCACTTCACTTCACTTCACTTCACTTCACTTCACTTCTCTCTCCTCTCCTCTCTCCTCTTCCCTTTCCTCCCTTCCCCTCCCCTCGCCTC
>NW_006399764.1:15287845-15290654 GCF_000299155.1 Elephantulus edwardii | reverse complement strand
CTCCCCTCCTCTCCTCTCCTCTCTCTCTCCTCTTCCCTTTCCTCTCCTCTCCTCTTTTTTTTCTTTCTTGTATGGCCAGTCAGCTTGACAGAGGATCATTATGTGCGCTGCCATCACGTGTGTGACCCCTTAGAGACCCAGCGTGGTCTCCAGTGTCTTCTCTTGGAGTTGTCCCTGATTTTATTGCCAGTTTTTATTCTAATCCACTGAGGAGTGGGCTGGTTCTGCTTTTACTTCTTGTCCAGGAACCTCTTGATCCTGTAAATCTTAAGACATAATGAAGACAGAACGGAGCCACGTGAAAAATGATCAAATCTGTTTTCTTTTAAAATTGTAGATGATGCTGTTGTGTACCATTGAGTTGGAACTGACCCTTAGCTTACCATCCAGTGGCTCTTCAGAGGCTGTAAAGCACAAGGGAGGAGAATGCCCGTCTTCCTCTGATGGACGAGCTGGTGGATTTGAACACATACCTTGTTGTTGGCAGTGTACTTTCTTAATTCCTTACCAGGTAGAATTGACAATAAAGAGAAAAGGGATATTTCATGGGACTTGCAAGGAATTTCCTGGGTAGGCCACATAGTTCTAAAGTCTCAGTCAACCTTGAACTTCAAGTTATAAGCTATCAGTTATATTGATTTCCAGAGGCTGCCACAACTTAAATGTTGAGAAGATTTCTCAGTCTAGATTTATTAGAAAGCTGAATTACTTAGCTTTGCCTGCTTTGGGTGTAAGAGGGAGTAAATCACAAGAAAGGAGATTACCTATCTTTTTCCCATGAAGCAATTGGTGGATTCAAACCCTGTACCTTTGGATTGGCTGCACAATATAACATAAAGATGATTTCATGTATGTTTGTTGTTGTTATATGCCGTCCAGTTGACCAAGACATATAGCAAACCTATGAACTGAAGATTGAAATCTTGCCCAACTTGTGTGAGCCCATTGTTAATAGTCATTGTGTCAATCCAACTTGTTGACATTCTAAGAGTCAAACAAACAAACAAACCAAAAAAAATGTGAGTGGTTTAGTTTGTTGTGGTGGCCTGGGACAGAACCTGCAATTATTATCTCTAAAGTATGTCTGGCTTAGATCTAAGATGGCCTTCGAGATTGTCTAAAGCTTTGGCCTCTCTGTGAATTGTGCATCACGGATGGCAATGGCCTTCACTCCTCCTATAAAGCATTAATGTCCTGTAAAACATGTTAATGTCCATTGCATCTCTAGCAGCAATGTCTCCCTTGGCCCTGAGTGTGGGTTACTGGTGGAGCTGAATCTTAAATGCACACTCTGCGCAACCCCACAATGGCAGGGAAAGAGCTGTGGTTACTTTTGATTGAATGCTGGGCATTTTTGTGTAAGACTAAGTGGGCATGACTCTTCTTTTGCTAGGCCTTTAGTGTGGGATGTTGAGTCAATTCAGTCAGAAGTTGAGCTGGATTTGTGTTTTATTGTTGCTATGGTTACCTTCAATCCACCACAAGTTTCAAATTCCTCTGGTTTACTTTGTACTTAAGGTAGGAGTTGGTTTGCCAGACAGTCTTTCCTGACGGTCCACCCTCAGTTTAAGGTCTTTTTCTGCGGGTTCCTTAGAGAGAGGGAACTTTCTCCATGTTCTTGGCCTCCCCCTCCTTCTACCCCCCACAGTAAATGACTAATGCTTATTAATCAGAGCTAACTAGCCTGGTGGTAGAGGTTGCAGAGTTGAGTTCTCTTTTGTGCTGATTCGATCTCAACTTTAGGGGCTGTGTTCCTGGGTCTAGGGAATCTCTCCTATCCCAGGATATCTAATGGGCCAGATGGCTTTAGGTTTTGTTTTAAATTGTGTGTGGGGCTTGGGTTTTTTCCCCCAGATCTGTTCCCATACCTGTATGTCTCTGAATATGTAAGGGTGTGTTGCCCCTCCACTGATGGTTTTAGCTTGTATTTTGTATCTGGGGTGGGCTGGACTTTGTTCCTTTCCAAGAGTGGCAGCTGTTTCTCTTCCCCTGGTCTGAACCACCTGAGAGATATTCTTTCTACTTTCTTCTTTGTGAGCATGTGGTGAGATCTTTGAAGGGGAAAAAATAAATCCTGCACTTTTTAGTGGCTTGTCCTCCTACATTTGTCATAAAGAAACAAATGCTTGTGATCCATTTCTTCTTGGAAGTAATTCTTTTTCTTAGATTTTTGGGTTCGTTTGCTGCCTGAAAGCACAATTCAGGGGATGTGAGAAACAATTCTGTAGGTTCCACAATGTTTCTATTACAAAGATCAGGACAATGTGGACTACTACCTCCTACCCTAAAGTTACCACTAAGCTTACCGCTTCCCCTTAGCTTCTTACAGGGTATTTTAAATTATTTGATAAACTGTGAGTTTCAAGCATCTTAATTTGAGCTGTGAGCCTCTCTGGTCTTTCATTTTTTTTTTAATAGTTCACCTGCTAAGGTACTCTCTGGCTAACACGGTCTCAAGGCAGTCTTCCATGTAGCGAGTGTTTATGTGGTGTAGGCAAGGCTCCTCTCTGCTGAATTTGTTGCCTAACAGTCTGAGCTTCACACAAGAGCATTTATTTGGTCTGTGTGTTTACAGATGCCTAAAAAGACAACACTTTCATACATAAAAGAATTTTTCAATAAGACAACACAGACATAAAACATCTTCAAGATGTTTTGGTATATCCACACTGTGGAAAACTATGCAACACTCAGGAGCAACAATTTAAAAAAGAAAAAAACACTGCAAAACTTGGGAGAGACTGGAGAACATTATGCTGAGTGAACTAACTCAATCTCATATGGAAAATACTGCATAAGACCATTTTTT
>NW_006399764.1:15256775-15282360 GCF_000299155.1 Elephantulus edwardii | reverse complement strand
AACAAAGAGTAACCTATAAGGGAGAACAGATAAGATTAAGTGCCGATTTCTCTGCATAAGACCATTATTGTAAAAATAGAAGGATAACTAGTAAAGCATGTGTGGGAACTTAAAGGGGCTAGGGGTGGGAGTCAAGGGGTCAGGATGGGCAGGGGCATAGTTTTGTGGGTGGAGGAAGTGGGGATAAGGAAATGGTAAGGATCCAGGTGAAAAAACAATATAATGATGGACAAAGTCCAATAGTGTTTAATTTTATAAAACATAATGTGTGAAAATGATTGCATGAAATACAATATAAGTGAAGAGTAATGTGAAACACAATGTATATGAACTCTGTAAGCAAACCAGTAAAAAAAAAGTAAAAACCCCTCCATCTTCAACAATTAATACTTATAAAATTATAATAAATCATATCTCTGTTCTTAGTTTTCTAATCTTGTGTTCTTGCAATTTAAGGGCAATTAAGGGAGTTTCAAGATTATATCTAAGTCCCTTCTTTCATGATGAAAAGGCAGAACTTCAGATGAGTTGGGTGATATGTCTAAGGTCACACACCAGTGAGATCTGGGATTACTCCTCTGACCTCCTGAGTTCTAGTTTGGGGATTTAGAAAAGACTTTGGAAACTGAGAAGTCAAATAGAGTGGGGAAATTGCAATAATATATACCTTGTCCTTTCTTGAATGTAAGTTAATTTTTATTTGACCACAAGTTGTAATTCTTTCTTGCGCATGCATTACCTCACAAAGCACGTAGTTGAGAGTAGATGTATAGTTCCAAGTACCAGTGTTCAAGAGTCTCAGCTGATTTATGTCTTTCAACTTGGACATTCCCATTTGTTGTCTGTTTACTCATGGCCTAATGGCTAAAATAGTTGCAAGGTGATTATTAACACTGGAAACATTAAATCATCATAAGACTATGTTCAAAGCAGGAAGAGAAGACAATACTACTTGCCTTTATCTTCCCATAAAAAAGTAAAATCTTTATCTGAAGCTACTCTGTCAAACTTTCTCTTACCTTTAAAGATATCAGTAGAGTTGTATACCCACCCATTAACCACTTGATTGCCATCGAGTAGTGCATAACTCATAGCTACCCTATGAACAAAGGACCTGAGGCCTTTCTATAATTATCATTTCTCCAAGTTCATAGAGTTTCCAGAGGCATGTGATTTAGGAAGTGGATGCCACCACTGCTTAAAAACCTGTCTTAAACTGGGAGCCCCACCAAACACTGTCCACCATGGGCAGCCATTATGGCATTTAAGACCCCATGGCACAAGGTTCAGTGTGACAGCAAACCCAGATTACCTCAGCACAGCAAGTTGACAGAAAACAAAGGATAATGGGATTCCCATGCTTACAGTGTAAATCTAAACTCATTTTAGCTCAATCCTGATCTAGGTTTAGAGCTGGTAGAGGGACCTATCTTCTCCGTAACTGTCACTTCCGTACAGGTGTATGTACTATAGATAAAGGATGGATTAACCATTAAGTGATTCTAACAGTGTCAGAATCAATGAAGTTTAATATCTTTTTTTTTTGCATTATAAAATAACCACAGTGAATTCAGCACATACAATGAACTATGATAACACAACAATAAAAAGACAAGCAATCTAAAAAACAAAGGACGTCAATGAGCATTCTCAAAGTAAGGTATACAAATGACCAACATGCTAATTTAAGAAATCTTCAATCTTTAGATAATAGATTAATAAATATTGTTAAGGAAGATTCTCATTTGCTTTATATGCTTACTCTCACAGTTCAGGTAAAAGTAAGACATGAATAGAATTTATTAAAACACAGCTGAAGAGAAAGGGAATGAAAGATACCATAGGAATAGAAATAAGCTAACAGGCACACTAAATGAAGCTCCACAGCATTGTTGGTAGGTGTTTTTAAGTCGACAATAACTGTCTCTGAAAACCCACTGGAGGGTCAACTGTGGATCGGTTCCAACTCTATGGTACACAACAACAACAAACAACGACAACTCCATGCTGTTGTTACAGAGTTCTGTCAAGTTGGAACTGACTCAGAGTGGATTTTCAGAGGCAGTAAACTGCATGATAGGAGATTGCCCATCTTTCTCCCTTGGATCATGTCTTTGCATTAGCAGCTCCATCAAGAATGATTATAATGAATATAGATAATATATGTTTTCAAGAATATGGGAATCTGGAAAGATTTACATAACACTGGTAACTGCTTTGGTAATTCCTCAGAAGTTTAAACAATGAGTTATGTTATTGTGGTTAGATGCCCTCAAGTCCAGGTAACTATGAATCTTAGAACAGTAGATGGAAACGTGTTCTATCCTGCACCATTCTCAAAATGTCTGCCATGCTCAAACTCAAGAGAGTTACTATATGACCCAACAGTTCTACTCATGGGTGTATATGTAAGAGAATTGAACCATATCTATAAAATAATTTGTTGTTGTTATGGTTAAGTGCCAACAACAATAACAAATATTATTCTAAGTCATATAGCCCTGGTCTGTCCACTTGCTGGACAGAGGTAACTCGTGGTTGCTGTGTTGCTAAACACTGCGACATTGATGTGTCAAATTAAATAATGGTTACCCATGAGGACAGTATTTGGTGGAGCTCCCTGATTAAAACAAGCTTAGAGGCAGGAGTGGCATCCACTTCTGAAATAGCTTGCCTCTGGAAACCCTATGTACCTGGAGAAAGGATGAAAGTTATATAAGTGCTCAGGTCTTTCGTTCATAGGATCGCTATAAGTTGCCTATGACTCTATGACACTTAACAAAAACAACAACAACGTAAAACATATGTACACAAATGTTCACAACAGCATTATTAATAATAACAACAAGGGGGAAATGGCAATAGAGAAACTACTGTTCAGATGCCCACCAGATAATAAACAAAATATATTCTTCCAGGGACCATTGTTCAACTTTAAAAATAAAGTACTGATATGTGGTAAAACATAGATGAGCCTTAGAACCTTAAAAAGCTGTTAGTCATAAAAGGCCAAATATTGTAGATTTCTATTGAGAGAAATTGTCCATATTAGGCAACTACACTAAGATAGAATATAGATAAATGTGTTCTAGGGACTGGAGTGCAGGGGATAGGAGTTATTACTACTACTGAGTAGAAGTTTCTTTTTGAAGAATGAAGATATTTGGGTGTTACATAGAAGTGATGTTTGTACAATTCTGTAAGTACATTGAAAATCAATGACACTTTAAAGGCTGAATTTTCTAATATGTGAAGAGTATCTTAAGATTTTATTTTCAGTTTTGGGACATTAGCATTTGTACTTCCTAGGCCTTAGTTCTGAAGTGGTGTTTGTTCACTGGTTTTTGCCACAATTCCTCTAGCCTCACACTTACTCAGGCCTGACTCTGAATATTTTTTAATCTGTTTTTTAATACCAAGTATGAGTGCAACGTACAACTTTGTTTTGCCAACCAGCAATAGCTTTTTCAGACTTTTGAATGAAATACACACTATTACGTTGCAACATTACTGTTGTTAGGTGCTGTTGAGTCAGTTCTGTTTTCCTAATCGGTAGCATCAGGATGGATGGTGAAGAGATTGAGATTGTTCACAGCTTCAGTTTGCTCGGCTCCACGGTCAACACTCTTGGCACCAGTAGCCAGGAAATCAAAAAACATATTGCAATGGGAAAGTCTGTGGTTAGGGACCTCTCTAAAGTACTCAAGAGCAATGGTGTCTCTCTGGAGACTAAGGTGCGCCTGATACAGGCCATGGTTTTTGCAATCACTTATTATGCATCAGAGAGTTGGACAATGACTAGGGAGGATAGAAGGAGAATTGATGCCTTTGAGCTGTGGTGCTGGAGAAGAGTACTGAATGTATCATGGACTGCCAAGAAAACAAATAGATTCATCCTAGAGAGGCTTAAACCAGGCTGCTCCTTGGAGGCAAGGATTCTGGGGCTTCGCCTGACATATTTTGGACATGTTGTAAGGAGAGACAGGTCTTTGGAGAGGGACATCATGCTGGGCAGAGTGGAGGGACAGCACAGGAGGGGAAGACCCTCTATGAGGTGGATTGATTCAGTGACTGGGGTAATCGGGATGGATGTGTCAGAGGCAGTGAGATTGGCACAGGATAGAGCAGGGTTTAGGGCTGTTGTACATAGGGTCGCTATGAGTCGCAAGCGACTCGATGGCACATAACAACAACAACAACAACAACAACAACAACAAACCTCTACACTTATTTATCAAACATGTCCTTTTCCCAGCACTGGTCTCTCCTGGTAACACAGGTCCTCTAAGTCTCCTAGGATCATTCTGACTGTACTGCTCACAGTACAGATTATCTTGTTCTGCTGCTCGCCCATAGTATATTCACTATTCCTCACCAACTCTATAATTCAAATGTATCAAATTCTTCTTTGGTCCTTCTTATTCAGCATCCAGCTTGTGCACGAATAGTGGCAAGAAGCTGTGCTGCCAACCTGAAGACACGTGGCTCTAATCTACCAGCTTCTCCATGGAAGAAAGATGGGAAATCTCCTCCCATGCAATTATGTTGTTTGCTGTTAGGTGCCATCGAGTCGTAGACGACTCATAGCGACCGCTATGAACGAAAGGCCTGAGCACTGTTCATAGAGTTTGCGGAGACAAGCCATTTTGGAAGTGGATGCCACTCCTGCTTCCAGGCTTGTTTTAATCGGGAAGCTCCAGCAAACATGCAATTATACTGCCTCTCAAAACCCAACAGAGTGTCAGCTATGAATTGATTCCTACTTAACAGTACACAACAACAACAACAATGGATGAGGTACGCGTAAGGTCCTCAAGGTCACATCATTGCTTTGTAGCTGCTTAAAGAGATCTTTTTGCAAGACATTGTCTGATTTCTTGATTCCACTTCCATGGATGTTGACTTGTGTATCTGAGCAAAAGGAAATCCTTAACAGTGTCAGTATTTCTCCATTTTTCATGGTGTTGCTTATGGTCTAATAGAGAGAACTTTTGTTTTCTTTATGTTGAGATGTAATTCATACTGAGGACGATAGCCTCAAATCTCCATCAATTTGTATTTAAAATCCTCTTCACTTTCAGCAAGCAAATCTGCATGTGGTTGTGGAGCAGTCTTCCTTTAATCATGATCTCTGACTCTTCTTCACATGGTCCAGGCTGAAAGGATACAGCCCGGAACCAAGTATTATCCCTTTGTCCTGTTTGGGCAGCTGTCTTTTGCTTTTATACAGGTTCCACATGGGCACAGTGTAATACATTCTCTATTTAAGCGTTCTGATAAATTGATCACATTTTGTGAAATTTGATATTTTAAAAAAAGTAATTCAAGTCCATTAGGTCAATTAACTTTCAATCTGGTGAGTAACACTTTACACTTCGATCTAAAAGTGAAGCGATCTGGAATAATTAAGAGATTGACATGCAGCAGTGTTTGCCTAAAACAATTCAATCTATTTTAAAAGAGGGGCTTTTGGTCATTAGAATTTTCTGCATTCTGCCACTCAACTCCCATTCCCTCAAAGAAGTTTCTCCTTCAAGACACAAACGTAAGATTAAATGGTGAAAGAAAACCTCTCTATCTGGCAGGCCTTCCTCCAGTGGATTTTAAAAATGAAATTGTGTTTGCCCTCTTTTCTTAAACTACGCACCCACGAGGAGACGTGGGGGCAAAGAATAATTAAGTGGAATTCATTCTTGACATGTTCCTGGAGCCTCTCTTCCACTATTCAGCGGCCCTTATTGCAACAACGGAGAAAATAATATCACAATTTTCTACTGAGCAAATACAATTTGAGTCTGAAATGAGTGACACTGCACATCACCCGGTACATCTGAGAAGACTGTAACCTAGACGGTGAACCTACTTATCAAGTACACTAGACTCCTAATTTCTGTTGTGGTCTTCAGAGGCCAGTTGCTAAATCCCTTCCTACATTAAAAATATCAACCACATTCTCCATTTATCTGGGAGACTGCAGAGCAGTGGAAAAGAAAAATTCTGCTGGGATAGCATGTCTTCACCACCACATGCAAAGATGGTCAGTAATGAATAAAACAAGGTTCTAAATACCATTCCCTCCACATGAGTGGAATTTATTGATTTGTTAGGTGCAACGTGGCCAGATGGATTTACGCTAATTAAGAATTTGATTGCTAATTGCCATCAAGGGAAGATTGGGGGGTGGAAAATAAGTAAGTTGAAGAATGGATACATTTGTAGCATCTATCAACTGCAGGCTGCCTCCAGCAAGGAAAACAAGTGTCAGTGATGGAGGATAAGCAGCTATGTTGTCCTTGCGGTAGAAACAGCCTGTTCTTTCTGGGATCCAGGTCACATCCACTTAGTAGACGCCCAGGAAAAAATCTAACGAAACAAAAAGGGCCTAAAGTATTAAGAAGTATCATTAAATAAAATAGACATATTGTTAGTTGTCACAGAGTAGAATAGAGTCCTCCACCTCAAAATTACGAAAGCTCTCCATGAGATGAATTCATACAATAATCTAACATATGAACTGTGAAACAATAACCCAGAATTCCTTGTCCCATTAGAGGAATGATATGTAATAATCTAACACTCTAATACATGTTTCTGTATCAATCCATCCCTTACACCCATTTAGGGTCCCTGGTGGGTAGCAGTGGTTAGGTTATTAGTTGCTAACTTGAAGGTCAGTTGTTCGAATCCACCAGCTGCTTTGCAGGAAAAAGCAATGACAGAGCTTCCATAAGATTACAGTCTTGGGGACCTTGGAATGTAGTTTTACTCTGTCCTGTTGGGGCCCCTGGGTCAGAATTAATTTAGAGGCAACATCCACTTATCTAATTATTCAGTCAGTGCTCTTAAATTGTATCTTAAGTGTGTCAACGTGTGGTAAAAGGTTTCTCTTCAAACATTTCTTTCCTGTTCATTATCGCTGATGCAATGTGCAAAGAACTTCACATGGATAATCACCTTTAATCTTAGCAAAAACCTGCATATAAAAAAGTGAAGCTTAGACATGTTGAGCATTCTGCCCAGAGACATGGATCTGGTAAGCCGTGGAACTGGGGTTTAAACATAAACAGTAGTCTTCTGCCCCTCGGGCTTCATCATTTCCCTGTATTTCTCCACAGATTGTTTAAATGGTTATATTCTCTTTCTTTGCCTGGTGGATGATAACTCATATAATCACTTCCCTGGTTTTGGACAGCTAGACTGCTTCTTGAAGCCCTGGCGGTTTAGTACGTAATGTATTAGACCACCAGGCAAAGGGTCATAGTTTGAATCCACCAGCTCCACCACAGGAGAAAAGTGGGCAGTTTCCTTCAGCAGAGATTTCTAGACTTGGAAAAACCTGACGGAGGGTCGCTAAACCCACTAACAGTGAGTTTGGATTTTATTATTGTTTGAGTTGTCCCTAACTTTTTTTCCCCACTTGCTTTAATAAATGTACTGTAGTGAGTGTATTTATGACTTTGTGCATTTTCTATTTCTTGGACATTGTGATGTCTTCCTGGGAGAAATGCTTAATCTGGTCTTTTTCTCTGGGTGAAGGTAAAGGCAGATACCAAGGGCCTGATTGTTGTTGTTAGGTGTGGAGTCCACTACAAGTCACAGTGACCGTGTGAAGAATAGATTGGCACCTTCCCTGCCTGGAGCCTTCCTCGCCACCTCAGCCATGTCCATTTTTACAGTCAGTGCATTAAGCCATCTGCTGGGGTCTTCTCTTCTTTCACTGACCTTCCACCTTTCCCAGTATGATGTTTTGGATAGTGCAATTAATGACATTCATAAACGTTAACTGTTGTTGTTGTCGATTGCCTTTGAGTCAAGCACAGCTCATAGCCACCTTATGGACAAAAGGCCTGAGGCCCCTCTACAACTGTCGATATTTATCAAAGTTCATAGAGTTTCTGGAGGCATGTGATTTAGGAAGTGGATGCCACTCCTTAAATGCTTGAATAAAAATGCAGTATAATTTGTAAACTCTTACTCAAATAAAAACAAATATTAAAAAAATTTCCACCACCATCAGCTACTAACAAATGCTATCAATCACCTCTTTCAAATTAATTTACATTTAAAATATCGTTATAGATGGGATTCTTTCTTTCTTAAAAATTATTCCAGCATTTAAATGCATTTAAATGCATTTACAGAATTATTAATAAAAACACACCCCTAGCTTGTAGAAGAAGCAGATATGGGGACTGCTGAGAAGTCCCCCCGTTAGGCAGCTCGGACTTCTTTGTCTCCTGCTTCATCAGAGGCTGAGCTTTCCTGTTCTTCGTTTTTTGCAGGCAA
The DNA here is from genome assembly GCF_000299155.1 of Elephantulus edwardii. Taxonomy (NCBI): domain Eukaryota; kingdom Metazoa; phylum Chordata; class Mammalia; order Macroscelidea; family Macroscelididae; genus Elephantulus; species Elephantulus edwardii. The sequence continues at coordinate 15,274,074 of NW_006399764.1, read as the reverse complement.
ATCTTCTATCATCTCTTAGTCACACTGGTCTGTTTTCTCGTTGCTCCACTTTTTCCTTTTAGTTTGCACTTTCATGGTCTGAAGATTCATCTTTTCCTGCTACCTTTTTTGGCTCCGTTTCTGCTTCGGCAGGAGCGGGTTTAGTTGACAATCCCTCTGATCTCCTGTTGGACGCTTCTCCACTGCCCCTTGGGCCGATCTGACCTTCTCCTTGGGCATCTTGGCAGCAGGGAGCGTATGTGCCAGGCAGTGTTGGATTACCCAATAAGCAAGCTAAACACGGGATTATGAGTGCTTATTTAATAATCTGTAGTGAACAATTTCACATTCCCCCCCCCACACACACACTACATCAAAGATTCTGTTTCCAGGTATGGCTGGCATCTATCTCTCTCCCAACCACACAGCACCTTCCTACAGAGTCAAAAGCTTCTTTTCAAAATTATAATCCCTGCCAGGGATGCAGTCCCCATTAAACAAGTGGTTACTTGTGATTACTCATTAATCTGTGTCTATGTGTAACCACTCGCTACAGATTAAGAAGTAAACACATGTGAACCTGTACTCACCTTGCTTATTTATTGGGTAATCTGTTCCTAGTGCCAGGTACATATAAACCAAGAGCCCTCTCGATGAGCTGCCTGGCCACTGCCATGGATTTGACATTCTTTTTAAAATTTTTTATTTGACATTCTTGAATTAAGTTTCTTTCATCTATTAGAGATACTGTATTTTTTTCATAAGTATTCCCAATTCCCCAATAGGTTGGATTAATTTTTAATATTGATTAATTCATGCACCTAAATGCACAATTGGAAGGAGGAGTGGCATCCACGTCCATAATAGCTTGCCTCCGGAAACCCTATGAACCTGGAGAGAGGATGAAAGACACCCAAGCATCAAGGACTCTCCTTCATAGGGTCGCTATGAGTCACCTGCGACTCAACGGCACTTAACAACAACAACAAGTGCACAAAACCTTCTGCTATTTAGTTGATCCCAACACATGGTGATCCTCAACTGGGTTTTCAGTGCTTTTGGTCTCAAAGGAAGCAAATTATCTCACCTTTCTTTAATAGAGCAACTGGTGGATTCAAACCATTGCCCTTTAGCCCAGCAGGTCAATATTCATTACCTTGAAAAAACCCAAAAATATTGACTTTCATTGTAGAACCTAGCAAATCTGAGTCTCATGTCTTGCTCACTAATCTCAGTGGTAATTCCTTTTCAGCACTGCAGGCTTCTCCTCTTTGTGAAAGATCCTGGAACTCTTCATCTACTGTCTACTTAAATATAATGTCTGTTCTAGGACTGCCAAATTCAAATCTGTTTTCCATAAGGTCCATTCCAAGCCTGCGAGATCCAGGTCCATGTTTTCCGCCTCTCTTCCTGTTTCTAGTACAGTTTGAAAGGTATACAGTCGGAGTTGTATGCTTTCTCCTTACTAGTTCACTCTGTCAATAAATAATTCAAGTAGCTGGACTCTATGAAGAAGAATGCACCATCAGAATTAGAGGAACACTCATCAACAACATTATGCAGATAACATTGCTTGCTGAAAGTGAAGAGAACTTGAAACATTTGCTACAGAAGGTCAAAGACTATAGGTTTCAATTTGGATAGCATCTCAACACCAGGAAGACAAAAATTCTCACCACTGGACCAATGAATAACATGTGACATATGTGGAACAGATTGAAATTGTCAACAATTTCCTCTTACCTGGGTCAATAACCAAAACCTTGGGTACCAGTAGTAAATATATAAGGAGATGTATTGCACTGGGAAAGTCCACCATCAGAGGTCTCTTAAAATTATTGAGGAGCAATGCTGTCATCTTGAAGACTAAGGTGCCCCTGATTCAGGCCATAATCTTTTGAATGAATTGCTAGACATTTAGAGTAGAGGATGACAGAAGAATAATTGGTGTCTTTGAGCTGTGGTGTTAGAGTACTTAATATCCCATGAACTGCCAAAAGAACAAGTAGACACGGCTTGTAAAAAATGCAGTCAGAATGCTCCTTGGAAGCAAGGATTACAAAGCTTCAACTCACTCACCGTGGGCATGTTGTGAGGAGAGGCTATTCCTTGGAAAGAGACATCATGCTTAGAGAGGTAGAGGGTCAGAGAAATAGAGAAGACCCTCAACCAGATGGATTGGCAAGTGACTTCAGCAATGGCATCAAATGTATCAGAGATGATGAGGATGTCACAGCATCAGACAGAGTTCAGATCTGTTCACAGCGTCGTTACGAGCTGTACTGGACTTAGCTGTACCTAGCCTAGCAACATCTTCAGCCTTTGCTGATTGGGATAGAAGTTTAGACAACCAGTTAAATATACTCTTTTTTTTTTAAATTTTTTTTAGTGAACATTTACAGAGACTTTAGATTTCCATTTATTCATTGTTGCATTTTTCTCCCTGCCCCCCACCCTCAATGTGCTCTTCTCTTAACCTTCGGTGAGCTCTGGTGGCCTAGTGGCAAGAAGCTGCACCACAGTCACAAAGGTGCACAGTTCAAATCCACCAGCTGCTCTACTGGAGAAGGAGGCACAATTTCCTCCTGTATCTGTCAGATCTAATTTGACAGTACATACAAAAAAATAATAATAATAACATTTTTAAAAAATAGTATTTAATCATATATAGCTTTTAAACAGTTCTCTCCCTCATCTGTTTCAATGCAGTATACATCCCCCCTTTCTCAGTCTCCCCTCAACCCTATTGTCAGTCCTGTTTTACAACAGTGGCACTATGCAATATTTGTCCTTCTGTGGTTGAGATATTTCATTCAGCATAATGTCCTCCAGGGTCAGTTGCCGAAGCCTGCGTCTTGCTTCCTTACATTTGAGTATCTATTTTCTGTTTCTTTTATTGCCTTTAGCTTTGGTGGTTGTTTATAGCTCTGCTGGGCTCCCTTGGTTCTTTATTTAAGAGTTCACTGGGTTTGTATCTGATCTGATCTTTAGTGGCACCACTTTCCCACCTCTTGGTGCTTGATTTAATATTCACAGTGACATTATCTTCAACTCTCTTGCGAGTGAATTCACATTCCACTCAGAACATGATACATCATGAATTATACACCAGACCTTGCCAGTCTAACCTGCAGAAAAGGTTAAATTCTGGATCCCACCTCCCTTGTGATTAGTTTCCCACCTCTCTCAGCCTATTTCCACTTGATTTTTCTTGAAGTCACCTACATTTTATAGAGATTTATTAAATCACAGTTTTCTCCTCTAGACTTTATTATTCTTTACTTATAGATATTGAAGTGAAAAAGATTCTGTATGTATTTTCAAGTAGGATGATTCATTTCTGAAAACTGTGACTTCTCGCTCCCATTCACTTATGAGTGTGTTGAGGAGTGCATCATACGATAAGGCTCCAGGTACATTTCAAATGTGCTAACATGCTGTGGTCTTTACTTCTTGATAGATTGTCATGATTGGAGGTAAGAGAAAAGAGTGTTTTATACAGTAAACAGAATTTACAGGGAGACTATGGGAGTATCTTAAAAAAAAAACAAACCTCAGGACAGTTGGCTTGCCCAGTCATTGGACTTGAACTGGAGAGTCACCAGCCATTCATACAAGCACCTCAGCTTCTGTTAGGGTCCTCTGGGTCAGGTGCTCCTTCTTTTCAGGATATAGTGTAGAAAAAATTTCCTCCAGAGAGTATAAACTCATTCCTTCTAACTCCTGTCTTCATTATAAGGGAATTCTGGTAGCCGAGGGAGCAAGGAGTTGTGCTCTCTACCCAAAGGCATTTTGGGTTTGAATCCACCAGCTTCTCCAAGAGAGAAAGGTGGGCAGTCTCCTTCCACGGAAGAGGGTCAGCTATGAGTCAGTTCTGCCTCCACAGCACAACTTCTGGATTGAAGGAATCTCTGGAGTACAAAGGAGTGATACATTTAGGTGCTAATCAAATGGTTAGAGGCTTGTGTTCATCTTGAGGACTACACTACCTAGCATACATTAGGTGAGTAAGTGGTAAGAAGCTGCTCTGCTGTCTCAGTGGCATGTGGTTTGAATCCACCAGTTGCCCTGCAGGAGAAGGATGGGCAGTCTCCTCCCGTGTGACTTACTGCTTCTGAAAACCCACTGGACGGTCAGCTATGAGCTGGTTCTGACGCAACAGCTCACAGCAGCAATACACACAGGTGCTAAGGGAAAGGTTAGAGAGTTGAATTAACTTACCAGTGGCTTAGGAGAAAGCCCTACCATCTTCTTCTGGCTGTCATAAGTGGGGTTAACTGGATTGCAACTGATTTAGCCTAGTTTGGATCAACTTGGTTTTAAAATTTTCTTTTTATTGTTATTTTTGTGTGTGTACCTTCAATTTGGATCTGACTGGTACAGGAGGAGATTGCCCCTCCTTCTCCAGCAGAACACCTGGTGGATTCGAACCACGTACCTCTGGCATTGCAGTGCAGCTTCTTGCCACTAAGCCACCAGAGCTTCCTTGGATCATCTTTTAATCTCTGACCAGGTCAGCTGTCACCAGGAGGCCTCTCTGTTTTCCAAGGGTACGGGTGGGTGAAGGGAGTGGTCAGGTGGATGCCACATAAGCCAGGTAGAGATGCAGGTGGTTTGTGTTAGTGAACTCTTTAGGTACTATTCCTTAAATACAGGAAGTAACCGTTTAACAAACAGTAAGCTGTAGCTAGTCTCCTTCAGAAACGTGTGTGAGGTCGAGGCTTCATCAGTATGATGGTGTTTGTTCTCTTAATTGCCTTTCATCTGTCATGTTCACACTCATCCATATGGCCTCTTGGGCCCATCCTTTTATTTACTTATATTCCCTCTCTGCATATAAAGGAAATCATAAATCACTTGCCAAACTTTCGGATTCATTCATTTCTGGATAGAGGTAAGTAGAAGGACTGGAACTGCCCTAGTGAGATTCCGTTTCGTGCTCTTCAAAGTTGATGTGGGTATTATTTCTCCAATTTGCGATCTTTATGTTCTCAATAATAACAGCTGTTGTGATTTTCTCACTAACGTGGTCTTTAGTGAATTACACTCTCTGCCTTGTTACAGCACAGCCGGGTGACACTGGAAAATTTTCCATAATCATGACATTTGGCTTGAATTTTAAGGTGGTTTCTCGGGAGGTGTATGTGTTGAGAATTCAGTGATACTGTGGTCTGTGTCTCAACAGAATTTGTTGCTAGAAGGATGTTTTACATTCATTTATTCACTAACTATTGAGATCTTATAATGAACATAATGCCATATGGGCTGAAAAGAAGTTGAAAAGTGTTCCCCAGGCTACAGATTTTTAAAAAGAGAAGACATTACGGTAAGTGTTTGAAGGCTAAAGTACATGTCATAAAGTCAGTCATGGAGATTGAGATAGAGAGAGTTTCCATGTTGTTGTTATATTATTAGCACCGTCAAGATGTTAATGAGTCATAGTGACCCTATAAACAATAACTCTGCTCCTTCCCTATCCTGAACCAACCTTACCATCCTCGAGACACTTGACCCCATTGCTACAGTAACTGTCAATGCATCTCATCAAAGGTCTTCTTCTCGTGTGCTCACCCTACACCTTTCCAAGCATGATGACCTTTTCCAAGGCCAGGCCTCTCCTGAAAACGGGACCAAAGTAGAGAGAGAGTCTCACCATTCTTGCCTCCAAGGAAAAGCCTGGTTTCACTTTCTCCAGAACTGACCTGTCTGTTCTCTTGGCAGTCAGTCCACGGGATATCCAATACTCATCTCCAGCACCACAACACGAAGTCCTCGATTCTTCTTCTGTTATCCTTAGTCATCGTCCAGTTGCACATGCATAACAAGTAATGAGAAGAACGTGGCTTGGATCAGCTACACCTTAATCTAGACTGACGTCATTTCAGTATCCTCTCTCAAGATTTAGAGCCCTGGAAACCTGATGAAATGCTGCCATGAGTTGGAATCAACTTGATGGCAGTGATTTTGGTTTTGAAATCAACTTGATGGCAGTGGCTTTGGTTTTTGGTAAAGTGCACCATATTCTTCTTGTTGTCAAATGCCACTGAGTTAAGTATGACTCATAGTGACGCTCTGAACACAGATCTGAACCCTGTACTATCCTGAGCCTTCTTCCTTGTCTCTGATATGCTTGAGCCCATTTTTGCAGTTACTGTGTCGATCCATCTGGTTGAGGGTCTTCCTCTCTCCTTGTTCCTCCAGCTTTCCGGGCATGAGATTCCTTCCCAAGAAATAGCCTCTCCTAGCAACATGTCCAAAGTATGTGTGACAAAGCATCACCATCCTTGTCTCTAAAGAACATTCTGGCTGCATCTTCTCCAAAACATGTTTGTTCTTTTGGATAAACAGTGACACAGGAGACTAATGCTTTTGGAGATGAAAATAGCATGGGCTTCCTAACAAGAGTGGAATCTCAGTGAGGATAACAATTTGTTTAAGCACTATCCCCTTCTGTCTCTCCAACCCAGAATCACTTCAGACACATAGCAGATGGCAAACATCTACACAATATCAATGGATTGAATGCAATGCTAAGTGAATGGCTATGGTAGAAGTAGTGAATATGTGTTACCACCCGAAAAGCTCGACAAGACTTGAGCAGCCTCCTCCAGCATAAAACCAATTCACAAGAGCCACCAGCCTGCAGACGTAGTGAACTGGCTTTATGCTGGAGGATGGCTGCTTGCGTCTTGTTGAGGGTCACATATGGAATGTTCAGGGTTCTTATGGCTTTATTTTCATCCCGAAGTGAGTGTCAGGGGATTGGATTTGCCAGATTGATTTGGGGGGGGGGGTCTCTGGGTCATAGTCCACCAGCATTTGGGCATGAATTTTTTTAAAAATGTGGTAGGGCCCGAGGGCTAAATGTTAATTGATTTTGGGATGAACATTCTTTTAAGTCTACAGAAGTGGTCTTTCTATTTGCTCTGCTGAAGTTACTTGGAGTTACTGTGATGATGAACAACTGTGCCATGGGTGTGTCAAACACCATCATTGGTTACCCCGCATGGGCAGTGTTTGGTGGAGCTCCCAGACTGATTGAGGTTTGGAAGCAGGAGTGGCATCCACTCCCTAAACCATAAGCCTCTGGCAATTCTATGAACTTGAATAAACAATGATAGTTATAGAAAGACTTCAGGTCTTTTGTTTCTATTTCTTTCTATCTATCTATCTATCTATCTATCTATCTATCTATCTATCTATCTATCTATCTAACTAACTATCTCCCTTCTATTTAAAAATCTGTTGGGCCTGAGGGCTCAGTGTTATTTCATTTTGGAGGAATATTCTTCCAAGTTGTACAGCACTCTTCTGTCAATTTGCTCTACTGAGGTCTGGGTTTGCTGTGAAGCTGAACCTTACGCCATTGAGGGTCAAATGCCTTAATGGCTGCCCGTGGTGGATAGTATTTGGTGGAGCTCCAGTTTTAAGACAGGTTTGGAAGCTGGAGTGGCATCCACTTCCAAAACCACTTGCTTCTGTAAACCTGGAGAAATGACAATAGTTATAGAAAGGCTTTAGGCCTTTTTGTTCATATGGTCTCCATGAGTCATGCTCAACTCAACGGCAATCAACAACAAAAACAACCCCAAATGCTAACTGAAAGTTCAAGGGTAGCCATGCTTTCCACAATAGAAGTTACTTCGCTTTTTTCCAAGTTGATTGTTGTCATTATGTACCACCAAGCTAGAACTGACTTATAGCTGACCCTCCAGTGGGCTTTCAGAGGCTTTAAAAGGCACAGGAGGAGATTTTCATCTTTCTCCAGCAGAGGAGCTGGTGGATTCAAACATGTGCTTTTAGGGTGGCAGCACAACTTTTCACCACCAGGCCAGATAATGTTTGTCAAGTGACAGTTTTTATTACAAAAGATGTGTGGTGGGTGTTTCCTCTTGGAAAGACACAGCCAAGAAGCTCCACCTGTTTCTTTCTCATGCAAAAAACGTTAGAGTTTGAACAATTCTGTTTGGTGAATTTCTTCAATGTGAAGCTTCCGGCTCAGGAGGAGACTTCCTGAGGCATGGCATCTATGGACCCTTTTTGCACGTATTATATTGAATTAGAGTGAAGCCTTTAGTGATCAGCTCCTGGCCTACAGGAGCCACTGCAGGGCTGCTCTGGAAGGTCCCACACAGCACACTGTGCATTGTTTTTATCTATTTTAATGTTGTTGTTAGATCTTGTCGAGTCAAGTACCACTCATAGCAACTCTATGAACAACAGATCTGAAATCTGTCATTCTGTGCCAATCTCACAAACTCTGATACACTTGAGCCCATTGCTACAGTCACTGTGTCAATCCACCTGATAGAGGGTCTTTCTCTCCTTTGCTGTTCCGCCATCTTCCCAAGCATGATGCCCTTCCCCAAGAAATAGCCTCTCCTAACAACATGCCAAGCGCTTGCTGCAGAAGGTCAAGGACTACATTCTTCAATATGGATTGAAGTTCAATATCAAGAAAACAAAGATTCTCACCACTGGGCCAATTGGCAGCATCAGTATGGATGGTGAAGAGACTGAGATAGTTAACAGTTTTAGTTTACTTGGCTCCACAGTCAACACACTCGGTAACAGCAACAGGAAATCAGGAGACGAATTGCATTGGGAAAGTCAGCGGTGAGGGACCTCTCAAGAGTACTGCAGGGCAACGACATCAGACTGGAGACTAAGGTGCTCCTGATCCAGGCTATAGTCTTTGCAATTACGTGCTATGCATCCGAGAGTTGGACAATGAATAGGGATGATAGAAAGAGAATTGATGCCTTTGAGCTGTGGTGCTGGAGAAGAGTGTTGAATATACCATGGACTGCTAGGAGAACAAACAGCTTTGTCCTGGAGAGGGTGAAGCCAGAATGTTCCCTGGAGTCAAGCATTCTGAAGCTTCATCTGACCTACTTTGGGCATGTTGCAAGGAGGGACTGGTCCTTGGAGAGGGACATCATGTTTGGGAGAGTGGACGGTGCAGGAGAGGAAGACCCTTGATGAGGTGGATCGATTCTGTAAGTAGAGTGGTGGGAATGAATGTGTTTGAGATGGGGAGGTTGGCACAGGATACAATGGCGTTTAGGGATCTTGTACATAGGGTCGCTATGAGTCGCCAATGACTGCATGGCACATAACAACAACAACAACAACATGTCCAAACTGTGAGAAGAAGCTTCCCCATCCTTTCCTCTATAGAGCATTCTGGCTTCGTCTTCCACAAGACATATGTGTTTGTTCTTTTGGCAATCCTCGGGATGTTCAGGACTCTTCTCTAACACCACCATTCAAAGGAATTATCTTTTCTTATGACATCCTTATTCTTTGTCCAGCTCTTAGATGCATAACAAGTGTTTGAAAAGACGACAGTCTGAATCAAGCTGTAAGTAATCAGACTAACATCATTGCACATCAGCAATCTGGAGAGGTCCTGGACTTCAGACTTTACCAGTACAATGTCTTCTGAACTCCTTACTGCTAGCACCAAACATATTGATTGTGGGTCCAAGTAAGATAAAGTCATTGACAATTCAATCTTTATTTATCATCATGGTACCTATTGTTGCAGTGGTGAGAGTTTTTATTTTCTTACAAGCCATATCAAAGGCTACAGTGTTTGAGATTCTGCAGTAAGTGTTTCAAATCCTCCTTACTTTCAGCAAGCAAGGCTGTGTATGGAGAAATGATACAATTGTGAGGCAGACCTTTCTTAATTTTAAATCCTGTAGAGTTCCCGAGCTCTTTTTGCACAACAACTTGTTGGTATAGGTGTATGTTTCACATGAGAACTATTTAGTGTCCCAGGATTCCTAATCTTCTCAGTGTTAGTCCCTTTAATAGGTCTGAGTAACATATTCTTCTGCTTCATATAATCTCTGTCCCTTTATGGGACTTCTCTCTGCCTTCTTCTACCCCAGCAGACGTTCTGGGCTCTTGATTACAGTAGTGCAGTAAGCTGTGCGATGCAATCCTTCTGGTCATAGACTTGGTGACTAACGCACAATGATTAGGTAGAGTTATGCAAATGAGGTTTTGTGACCCAACTAGGGGATTGGATAACATACTGTTTTTATAAAGGTGTGTGGAAATATTTTTTTATTTTATTTTTATTATTTGTGTGTACCATCAAATCAGATTTGACTGGTACAGGAGGAGATTGTTCCTCCTTCTCCAGCAGAGCATCTGTTAGATTTGAACTGCTCACCTCTGGGATTGCAGTGCAGCTTCTTGCCACTAGGCCACTAGAGCTTGCCAGAACCATTTTCATTAAGGCTATGTATCATCCTAGCCTTGACTGCTAAGGCTGTGTGTCAGCTCTGTCAAGTCGGCTGGTCCATGATTTTCAGTGGTTTGACATCTGTATGATAATGTGATTGTCTTCTGGTTCATGCGCTGATGTAATTTGTCTCCATTTGGGGATGTATTACTTTTCTTAGCCTCTATAAACAGTTCTGGTAGTGTTGTCTGTAGAAAGTTACTGGTGGCCCCAAAGTGGCACCCTGTCTTGTGGTTCCAAGCCATCAATTGCTCTGCTGGAGAAAGATGAGTTCTTTTTCTTCTATGTAATTTACAGCCTCAGAAACGTCACTGAAGGAATTCCCTCACCTCATAGGGTCACTGTGAGTTGTCTACGACTCAACAGCACTTAACAATAGCAATAGCTGAGGGGGTTCTGGCTTGATGGCAGTAAGTTGAGCTGTTTGAGTTGTACATGTGTTGATAGTCCTGTTTGAGAGTGAATTGTCTGTCATGCTAATGAGACAGTGTTAGAGTGGGATATATCTTGAGCCACAACTTTACAAGAGGGTGTGACTCAATTTACCACGTTTACCCTGTCACCATATTTGTCATGCTTATTCAAGTCTCATCCTTGTACTCTCTTGTATCCAATGAATATTAATAGTCTGATAAAGCTATCTCTCTTCCTCTGGATTTTGCTTATCATTGTGTGACCTCTGTTTAGTCACAGATTGGAATTTTTTGAGTAGGATGTAGACGTTGGTATCATCTGCACTGCTAGTGTAAGTTAGGTTAATACCAGTTAAATATGTAGGTCTGTTGTAAATAGGACTCCAAAGAAACACTGCCAAGAATGAGAATTCCAGAACATTTAATGTATTCATGAAGAATCTGTGTATAAACGAAAAGGCAGTTATTCAAACAGAAATAGGGGATGTTGCCTAAAGATCAGGCAAAGTATGTGTCATGGTTGGATCTTTTCACCATACCTAGTTTCTAGAGTTTTTACCAAGCATGCGAGCCATATGGAAAGCTATTCTTTTTGAAAACCTCTCATTCTACGTATAGTTAAGGAGCTTAAAGAAAGAAGAAAAGTGTGAGAAGTAAACACTGTTGAATTAAAAAAGAAAACAGCCTTTGATGGTGTTGGAGGCTTCTTAAGCACAACTCCCTATAGACTATGCTATAGAGAATTTGTACTGGAATTTTCTATATAAATTGTAGGAAAGCCCTGTACAAGTTAGGAGAGGGCTTGGCTGTCAGTGAAGAAGTCAAAGATTAGGTTTAGCTTTTTGTAAGGACAAAATGAAGTCTTCCAGTGCAAGTTATCAATAGCCCCTCTGAAAAGATGGCCAAACCACAAAACAAAGGGAATTGAAATAATTTGCCAAGTTACACAGGTAGCTTGAAAATTAACTTTATCAGGCTCTGAAGCCCAGGTTTCCTAACACTGATCTAACAGCTTTTCTGAAATAAAAGCTGAATATCTTCTGAATATTAGCCCTGAAAATGGATATAGTCTCACAATTCTAAAAGCTGCATACACTAATTCTTTGGTGACTACATAGGAAAAACTACTGTACTCTAATTAATTAAAAATGAGAAGCTGATCAAACTGCTGAAATGACTAGCTTTTATGTTTTTGAGTTGTATTAGTTGTACATGGTCAAAGGACAGTGAAAATCATGGGTATTGATGACATTTTTAAAGGCTTTTGGCCTTCATCGACTTACAAGGAAGTCCATCTATCAGAATAATTAGAAATTCTTACTCAGTTGTCAAACATATCAACAATTTCTTCTGTGACAATCTAGATTCACTTATATCCATTTTCCTCAGGCTAATAATTTATGTCAGTGGAGTTCAGTATTTTATGAACCAAGGGCAACATGTTATTATTTGTGATTTCTTTCTTGAACTATATTCCTGTAATTGCAAACTTCCTGAATTCCCCATCCTCTATTTTGAATTTATTACTAGCCTTCTTACTGCCTTTTTAGATCTCAGAAGTAAACTTCAAATATTTACAAATCTCAGTTCCGTGTTTTGCCTTTCATAAATCTGTGGGCAAATTCAGTGATGGAGACAGAGAGTAATAAATCTAGATATTTCTGTATTGTGCCAGCATGCTCTACACAAACATTTCTGCGTGGTTTGGTCAATGGGCCTCAGTCTTGACCTGTAGCACTGGGTCTAGTCTAGTCCTGAAGCTCACATTAACCAAATTATTATAAAACATCTGGTGACTTGTATATACAAAAACCTTCCCCTTGTTCCTTCAGTCATAATTTGTAATCAGACAAGTTTAGTGGGCACATATGTTCACCACATTAGCAGAAGAAAGAGAATCAATGGTGTTTACACCTTTTAAGAGAACAACACAGAGTTTTGATTTAGAGCTTAGACCATACCTTTGAGTGATATGGAAAACTATTCTATTTGGAAATCTCTAATTCTAAGTATAGTTAATGGGCTTTATAAAGGAAGCAAAATTACTAGAAGAAAACACTGTTGAACTGAAAAAAAATCTTTTTTAACAGGAAAGGGCTCAGTAAACATGACACAAAATCCAGGAGTTATAATTGAAAAGACAGCTAAAGACTGCATAAAAATTTGCTATCTATATAACAACACCTAAAACAAAGTAAAAATATATGAATCTCATGTAGCAAATGACTGCTTTTTAGTCAGTGGAAAGGTCTTACAAATAAATGTGGTGAAAATGAAGAACAAAAATTTAAAAACATATAATAAACATGAATAGGAAGTTTATAGAAAAACTAAATATAAATGGTGAGCAGGGAAAAGGAAAGAAAACTTTGAAGATAATTTTAATTATATATATTTAAAACAAAACTATGCCCTTTTTTTCTCCCTTTGACAATTAGATTGGCAAAATTTAGAATGTTGTGCCACTTGACTGTCTTTGAATGGCCTTGATGATCTTTCATCCTTTTGGTTAGGAGCCAAGTGCATTAACTATTTGTATTGCCCAGGGCCTCCCATGCATTGTTAACAAGATAATAAGCTGATGAACCAATGTGGTAGTATTCACGAAAACGTAAAATACACTGGTGTTCTTGACTGGAAATTGCTCTTCTAAAAATTCGTTTTTCCTGTTCTGCTCACAAGCATAAATCTATGCACATACTCAGTTCAACATGGCTTGCACTTTCAAAATGTTATGAACAACTTTCCTGTCAACAACAAGGTAGACACTAAATATATAGGGTCCCAAGACAAAGGTGGGTGACTCTACTCCAGAGCCCTCAGGCCTGCCTTTAATTGTTTTTGGTGAAACATTCTTCTAGGTCGTGTAATCCTGGTATGCCCACTTGCCGTACAGAGGTAACTCATGTTTGCTGTGAAGCCGAACACTGTGACACTGATGAGTCAAATGCGAGAATGGTGACCCATGGTGGACAGTGTTTGGTGGAGCTCCCTGATTAAAGCAAGCTTAGAATCAGGAGTGGCATCCACTTCCATAATAGTTTGCCTCTGGAAACCCTTTTAACCTGGAGAAAGGACAAAATTTATACAGGTGTCCAGGACTTTTGTTCATAGGGTCACTATGAGTTACTTACAACTTGACAGCACTTAACAACAGCACCACCACCCCTGCAGTGGAAAGTAGAGAATTTAAGTAGCCCCTTAAAAAGATGACTTAGCTCTGTATGTCCAAGTCCAGAGGGAATGCTCTTGTATTTGAGTTCTTGTAGTAACAAACTTGGGTAGTTAAGTAAAAGCTATCATAACGACAATATTCACTCAAGAACTGGCTGCTTAGATATTCGCTTGCTACTTCTGCCCATCCAGTGATGAAACCAGCTCAAATTATACACTTGACAAATGTGTATCTGACAATCTCAGACTAATCAACTATTAAATAAGACAAAAAACAAGAACACTGATGACAAGATCGACACTTCAAAAGAAAATCATTTGAATATCAAAGGAATTTAAACTGAGATCCTTGGGAAAACTGATAAAGCACAGAAATGCTTTGCAAGAAAAACTCTCTTTGAGATAATGCGGTAAAAATGAGGTGTGAATTGAAAGATATTACACTGAGCCAGTCATGCAGTTTGGAGGGAGAAGGGGAATATTTCACTTCTTGTCTCCTTCTAAGAAATACCACGTGGTTGCTGTTGTAAACTACACTCTGTCAGTAACGAGAACTTTCAAGAGTTCTAGTGTTTCCTTGAAGACTAAGTTCCAACAAAAATATTTCTTACTCTCAACTATGGTATGTTGTCTTTGGTTTATAATCACAGGTAAATTTGTCAGAGTCTTTCCCCCATAATTGCTTCCTATAATCCTATTTTTTAGATTTCATAAATGGAGCCTTGAAAGCTTCCAGGTTTCTCAATGTCTTCCCTGACCCTTACAGAAGATGAGAAGTGCCCACCAGCAATTTCTTTACCTCTTTCTGGATTCTACACACTGTCTAGTCTGGTGACCTTGTGATAAGGAGCTGAACTGGAGTCCCAAAGACAGGAAGTTCAAATCTACCAGCTGCTCCACAGGATAAATGTGAGCAATCTCCTCCTGTGTAATTAAAATGACTTCTGAAAATCCACTGGAGGGTCAGCTGTGCGTTAGTTCTTACTTGACAGTACACAACAGCAATAACAACAAAGAGCTTGAAGTAAGAGTAGACATTACACTTATTCTTTGAAGAACCCCTTTGTTTTTCTTAAACAGAACTTTCAAGCAGTTTCCCTGTTCTGTCTCTATCTCTTTGGCCTTCTCCCCTCCAGCTTACACTTACCTATACATTGTTTGACGCACTGCTTCAAGTTCACAGCTTGCCAGTGCTTGTCTTGCCACCCTTCTCCTGAGCCTATCCTTACCTTGAATTGTCCTTCATCAGCTTCTCTAAGTAGTATGTTTATAGACTAAGTCCCTATCTTCTCCCTTACTAATTATTATTAATAGTGAATGTTTATTGGATGCTTCTATGTGCTAGGCATGATGGTACAGGATAGGGCAAGGCTGTAATCTGTTATTTATAAAGTAACTCTAAGTCGGTTCCAACTTGACAGTATGTAACAACCACCACCACCTCCGCTCCACCCTGGCCCCTGCTATCATCATTGCTCAGTTGAATTATTATAAGAATCTTTAATTTTCCAAAAACTTCTGTAACAAGGTAAAAGGAAAACCACAAACTGGGAAAAATATTTGGTAATGACATGTCTGATAAGGGACTTACATCTAGAATTTATAAAATACTCAAGCACCACAACAAGATAAAGGTAAACTATCCAATAAAAAAAATGGGCACAGGATATGAACAGACACTTCTCTAAAGCAGACATTCAGATGGCCAACAAACACATGAAGAAATGTTCAAAACCCCTAGTGCAAGAGGGATGCAAATCAAACAACTATGAGATATCATCTCACCTCAGTAAGAATAGCAAAATTCACCAGAGGAGCAAACAACAAATGCTGGCGAGGTTGTGGAGAAACTGGAACTCATATTCACGATTGGTGGGAGTGTAAAATTGTATAACCACTCTGGAAAGCTGTATAGCGCTTTCTCAAAAAGTTGCAAATAGACCATTTGAACCAACAATTCCACTACTGGGAATATACCCTAAAGAAACCAGAAATGCCACCCAAGCAGATATATATGCACACATGTGTTTATTGCTGCTTTGTTCAGAAACAACCCACGTGCCCATCAACAAATGAATGGATAGAGAAACTGTGGTATATTCACACAATGGAATAAAATGCAGCATTGAAAAACAAGGAACTCATGAAATAGTATACAAAATGGGTGACTCTGAAGGACATTATGTTGAGTGAAATATCTCAATCACAAAAGGACAAATACTGCATACTGCCACTGTTACAAAACAGGACTGATATTGGGGTTGGGAGGAAACTAAGAAAAGAGGGGATGAAATATGCTGGATTGAAACAGATGAAGAATAAAACAGTTTAAAAGGGCTATATGATTAGTTCTTATTTGCATGGCACGTTTTCAGAATAAGAGCTGCAAAGTGAAGTAGACTGAGGTGGCCGGGAACAATTGTGTAACAATGAAAGAACTTATTTTTCTTCTCAAAGAAAAAAGTGAACTGGGGGTGGGAGGCAGGTGTGGGCTGGGAGGAAAATGTGCAACAATGAATGAATGGAAATCCAAGTTCTCTATAATTGTTCATTAAAATCTCAATTTAAAAAAGTATATTTTTTCCTTTGCTTTTCTTTTTTGGCTTTCTTTCCTTCTTGTAAAGGACTGCCCTTATTAATTATTTTATTAAACAGTAAGCCAGGCTCATTTTGTCCATATTATCCAAAGTAAGATCAAAGTACTTCAAATGGTCCATAGAATTGTATCACCTGACACATTAAGGAACTGGGCTGCCTACCCAAAGGCACGTGGTTTGAATCCACTGGCAGTACCCGAAGAGCAAGATGGAAAATCATCTCCTGTGCAATTTACTGCTATGGGTTGGTTCCTACCCAATGGATACTTAGGGACAACAATTGTTTGTTCCCTGAGGGTTCTGTGTTCTGTTGTTCTCCTTATTCAATATTTCTACTTAGTTTCTTCATTCTGTTTTTTTTCCAAACTGTAGACTGAAGAACTATCATCTGTTTCTGTTATCTTTGTTCTCTGCTGTCTTGAGTGCACAGGTTCTGAACTGCCCTCTCTACAGTCTGTCATCTCTCCCATCATTGACATCGATTCAGAACCAAGTCATAGCGGACCCTTCTTTGAGTTTCTGAGGCTATTACACCCAAAGGAAGAGATTGGCCACAATGAATTGGCACAGTAACAACAGAAAACTGCCCAACAATGGGCTTGAGCGTGTCCGAGATCCTGAGGCTGGCGCATGTCAGTGCAAAGTTCGGATCTCTTGTTATTCATAGAGTTGTAGCCACCTGGACACCACATAACAACTTGTGCCCTCAGTCACTCTGCTTTATCAAATCTACTTTAACAACTCATGAGTTTTAAATTTTAGAAAATAAACTAATTTCATTTTAGTGAAATGACCAAATAGTTCGTGTTTTAAAATAAATTAGCATGTCATATCCTGAATTTATCTACACTCCCTGATTCAAGAACATGGAAACAGCC
>NW_006399764.1:15215774-15255114 GCF_000299155.1 Elephantulus edwardii | reverse complement strand
CTGGGATTGCAGTGCAGCTTCTTGCTACTAGGCCACCAGAGCTCCCTTAATTTTTTTTTTCTTTTTAAAAAAGACATTAACAAAAAAAAAAAAAGAAACAAAAACCAACTCTCTAAGACTCATTGCCATTGAGTCAGAATGGCTGTTGGTTGCCCCTCCAGTGGGTCTTCTGAGGCTATAAATTGCACAGTAGTGATTCTCCATATTCTCTTTCTGCCGTGGAACAGCTGGCAGATTGGAACTGCGAAAGATGGACTGGACTGCTTTGGGTTAACAGCTTGCCTGCAGATGATGCCACCAGAGCTCCCAGGTCGACCGTCAAGGGTCCGTGAAAAAGAGCAAGGCCTTCCGTGAAATGAATTGACATGGTGATGTCTGCAACAATGGGCTCATGCACAGCAGTGACCTTGACTGCAATGCTGGACCACTCCTGTTTTATTCTGTTGTTCAGAGGATCACTTTGAGTGGGAGCCAACTCGATGGCATGTCACAACAATAAGACGGTTCTCAGGAGAAAGTCAGCTCTAAAAACGCAGAAACTCTGTGTGTTTGGTTCACGGCTGTTGCTGGGGTCTGGAGCAATGGCTGCACAGAGTTTGTATTTAAAAATATTTGTTGGATTCATGAGTGAATGCGTAGAAAGAACACATGCTTTGAAATCAGATTGAACTAGCTCATAGCTCCCTCTTACCAAATACTGTGTGTGCCCTTGGTTAATAATTTTTACTTTTTTAATATCAGTTTCATTTTCTGCAGAATTGAAATAGGAATACTAAATTAATAGATTTGGGGGAAAATTCACTGATAACGTAGATGCCAAGTACCTGGTATGAAGTAAGGTTATAAAAAATTTAAGCCGTGTTTAGTACTTCTCTCCTCTTGCAATTTTCTTCAAAGAAGGAGATAGATGGAGAGAAAAGAGTATTTAAGACCATGTTGGTGTTCACTCTGGTCATTTAATGAATGTTTCTTATGCTTTTACAACTTTCTAGTAGACACTGAAGATGCTAACATGGAAGAGACACTGTACATAAGGAACCCATTTTGATCCAATGATTCATTTATTAAACCAAGATTAATATGGCATGTTGTTGTTGTTGTTGTGTACCATTGAGTCAGAACCAACCCATAGTTAATCTCACAGGAGGAGATTACCCATCCTTTTCCCACAGAACAGCTGGAGGTCTCAAACCACGTGCCTTCAGTATTGAAGAAATGAAAAAAAATTCTCCTCATAGATTAGGAAATGATTATTCCTCCATCAACTATAATTCTCCTTTGTACCTGTAAAAATTATTACCTTAATAATCTTGGTTTTTATTTTAATTACAACTTCAATATAGAGCTGTTCATGCAGATAAACACAGAAATCTACATCCATTCAAGTTAAATTAATATAATTAAATTCTTAGAGTTTCATTCTTCTTAGTAACATATTAAGGTGGCATTTTAAGAGAAATACTACAAAAATAATAGGAAAAACGTTCATTGTGATTTTTGAAACATCTTTTAAGAAACAAATATGAAAAGTGGTTTTAAATGGGTTGACTTAAGAACAAACGTTATCCCTTTGAAAATCTCTCATTTTTAATTTACCACTGTGTGTTCATTAAACGGGAATTGTTCTGGATCTGCACAGAGTTCAGAAAGTGAATACATTGAAATATAGTGCACACAACAGTTGAGTGGTCTCTAAATTGTTATTACTATCATTTCAATTATTTATGCTGTAAACTGTATAATCTAACAATAACATTAAAAGATAAATACAGACCTTAGCTCCCTGGTGTGCTACTTCTTCCTCCACACCACATTTACAATTAACCAGAAGACGGAATTCCAAGACTTGCTCAGAAATACTTCACTTGCTCTTGAATTGTACCAGCTCCTTCTCTGAGCCTCCCTACCGTACTCGACATCTGATGAAACATTTATTTGAACAAACAAAATACATATGTACAAATAAATACAAATGTCATGAGCTGACACGGAAATGCAAACACATGTCTTTACCCATCCCTGCCATCTGACAGCATGACAGGCTAAAGAGCGTTTGGAATGGAAACTCCGCTTACAGCCACGTGAAATGAATGACCACACAAAAGCTCTGTAATCAATTTAACGTCTTTAGAAAATATGCTTTTCTTTAAAAGTGTGATACAATGATGACTCATAGCAGAGAGGCAGGTCACAAAAGCATGGATGCCTGAAGCAATGGCTGGTGGACGACCATCCTACAGTCCTGTCACCTGACCTGCCACAGGATTGCGCAGGAATTAAGGGCTCCACCACTTTGTTGGACCATTAACAGCACCTCGCACTCTATCTTTGTCCAAACAAAAGCACAAAGAAAATCTTTTTTCATCTGCAGAGTCATCTTAAGATCTTCAAATGGAAAGCAAGAGCAGCAGTAAACCTCTTAACATCCAGTTTGGCAGTTACAAGGCAGGGCATTAAGGCAAAGCATTGATTTATGGCAAAAGAAGGAAGTGAGAGAGAAGGATTCCAGCATGAGAGCTAGAAGGACAAAAGTAAGGCCTGAGGCCGCCTTGTCGTCCCCCCACTCCATCGAAATAGGAAAGGAAAAGGATTTTAATCAGGATTCGGGTGCCACAGTGACTCAAAGGTAAAACTTTCACTTTTAATCCCGTAATCAAGTTAATTCAGGTGAAGGGTAGATTGACTTCCCCCAAATAAGGGATGATTTGCCTCAGAAAGCATTTAAGTTTGTCTGCAGGAGAATGGCACATGAGAGCTTTCTCAGCCTTTCTCCTCACCCTGCCTAAGCCCCTTCTTCACTTTCTAGCTGTTTCTGTACAACTCACGAGACAGACCTCCCATGACTTCTCATGTGGAAGGTTGCCTTTCTGTCTGTTGTGGACAATTTGGAAGCCATTTTTCAGATCAACTCTACTGACTCCATTCCCACCCCCATTGGATTTGAGGTGGAGAGCAAAGTAAGGGAAAAGTTTCATTCTCTTTCTAGATACATCCAGTCTGGTTCCCCTGGGAAGGCGGTAACAGGTAAACCTAGTAGGATGACTGTGCTTCCAGAACTTTCCCTGGGCTGAATTCCTTCCCAAGTGCAGAAAGCAGTGTCCCAGGCAGGTAGCCCAATCTCTAATTCCCATCAGCTCAACACTATTCTCTGATCAGAAATCTTCTAAATTCCACTCCCACTGTACTACAATCCATTCTGACTTCCCATGACCCCATATAGAGTAGAACTGCCTTCCATAGAGTGTTTCCAAGGTTGTAATCTTGAAAATCTTTAAAGAAGGGAACTCTGGTGGCCTAGTGGCAAGAAGTTGTGCTGTAATTCCAAAGGCACACTGTTCAAGGCCACCAGCTGCTCTGGGGGAGAAGGATGAGCAGTCTCCTCCTGTGAGATTAACTGCCTCTGAACATTCACCAGAGGGTCAGCTATGGGTCCATTTCGACTAGATGGAACACAGTAACCACAACAATCTTTACTGCACCCCCCCCCTTTTATTGTTGTATACCACTGAATCGGATCCAACTGGCCCAGGAGGAGATTGCCCCTCCTTCTCCAGCGAAGCATCTGGTGGACTTGAATTGTGTACCTTTGGGATTGCAGCTCAGCTTCTTGCCACTAGGCCACCAGAGCTCCCTAACAACAACATTCTTTGAAGAAGTCACTGCCACCTCGTTCTCCTGGGGAGTGGCTGGTGGATTTGAAGGGCTCACCTTTCCATCAGCAAGGAGTGCATTAGCTGCCACACTGTCAGGGCCCCTCTGGATCCCAAGTGGGAGGAAAGCAGGCTGCTTTTGAGGCAAATGATGGCCGTAATTATTTGCAAAGGTATTGTGTTCACCTGGGAAAGGACTTGAGGAGGCAACACAGCACACGATGAATATTTATGAGTGAGCAGTGAATCCGATTTCTTTCATGTATGTAACTGGCAGGATAGCTGAGAGCTGCACCTCTGCAGGTAACCAAGTGATTCCAGCGTGGGTGGAAGGGTGAGCAAGGATGAAACCGGAGAGGGTGAGGGAGAGGGGTCAGTCTGAGTCTCCCTGGAGGATTGTCAATGAAATTCCCTCCTTCAAGCTCTGCTTTAGAGAATGGTGGTGTGGGAAGGGGTCCTTATGCCACAGATTGTTTGTGGTGGGAACAGTCTGATCAGAGGGCACTAAAATGCACGCAGAGGCCCTTCCTAAAGGGTATCAGCCCAGAGTAAAATGGCTTCATAGCTTTTCCAAAGCTGTTGTCTTTACCTAAGCTGAATGCCAGATTTCCTCAAGGAGCATCTCGCAGATTCAAACCCCTAACCTTTCCTCTGGTGACAGAGCACTTAACCGCTCATCCACCAGACCTCCTTAACTATTGCCCGATTACAAATGTGTTCAACTTGCAACTTATCTTGTCTTATAATCCAGGGGCAAAATCTCTGGAGGTGGAGAATTGAGCTTTCTAACCTGCTCTCTCCAAAATCAAGGCCTGAATGGAAAGGGAGCTTCTCCAGGGAACCCCTTACTTGTCCTGCCAGAGTTCTCATAAAACACAGGAACAGAACGTGGGCTTTTGTCCTATAGAAAAGAGCGAGGTGGGCACTCACAAAACATTTCCGCAGAACTGTAGGTGGTGGTGCGTGGGCTGAGAAACTGGGAACTCTGGACCCCTCATCTAGCTATCTTCCCCAGATAACCCCAAACTTCTCCTTTGAAAGTGGTGAATCCTTCCTGCAAAGGCCACCTTAGAAAGACCTTAGCTTCCATATACAGCACAGATTAAAGCGGTGCTGGCATGGTCAAGGCCTGGGGACCCAGAGCGCTGGAGGCCACCTCCCTCCTTCAGGCCCAGTGTTACGGGTACAGGTGGTTTCAAGTAGTAGTTGAGAGTGTCTCAGGATTCTCCCCCAAAATGCGCCTACTGCTGGACTAGAGTATATCTAAGATCCATTCTACTTTTGAAACTGCATGATTTAAAACTATGCTCCCTTTAGCCGCACTCCTTTTGATAATAGGCAGTTTTGAGGATGGGAAGTGAGAGAGATCAGCGGAGAGGCCACCCTTACACGTGCGGGCCTGGCAGGGCAGGTGCCCAGGGAAGCAGGAGTGTCTCTGTGCTTCACAGAGATGCCCACGCACACATTGTCACGGTTTGCCTTGGCCTCGGTCAACAAGCTGCTGCAGCTATCGCTGCACAGAATGAAAGCGCTTTAAGTCCTCAGCAAGGAGACCTGGCCCCCCTCCCGTCCCTTCCCTGTGAGCCATGCAGAGGGGTGGGTAGGGTGTCATAGTGTTGCCAGGGACGGGCTGATCGTCATACCAAATTAGGAAAAGGCCCAGAGAGCAGGATTCCTGGCCCAATGGCATCCCCTCCAGCCTTGCCAGCAAAATCAGGGGAAGTGGGTGCAATCCTGGGTAGACGCGGACACTCTGCGCTCCCCAAGCCACACGGGGAAGAGGATAATCAAGCGGGACGTGGTTCTTTAATAAGTGTAAAAATAAACATCATCAAAATGCTGCAACACAATACCAGGGGCTGGAAGTGGTTAGTGCGGTGATTACAGAAAGGGCATCAGTATAGGATGTCATTTCTCGCAAAGATCCAAGAAAATGTCTAGCGTTCCCTTCTATAAACAAAGTCATCACACACCGGAGTTATACATCCATTTTTTTTTTATTTCAAACATGTAGCCATACCACCTTTATTTGGAACACGGGCGCGGGGACTGAAATAGTATATGAGCCTGGGACAGGGCCGGGTATTGTATGTTACTCCTCAAAGGAGCAAAATGCAAAGGCCATTCTAAACAAATACAAAGCTATTCAGCTTCGCAGCATTGTTAATCTTTTCATTAAAAGGCACCGTGGTCCGTTCCAAATCTCTCTTCCAAAGATCAGATCCAGATTTTTCCAACTAATGAAATAATGGAGTTATTTCTTTACAGATTAGGAGAGAGAACTAGCAGAGACCAGATCTTTGCAGTCCTAAAGATGAAAAGATTTAAGGGGGACAAGAGAGAAAGACAGAGATAGAGAAACAGAAACAGACAGAGATGTGGAATGTAGGCTCTGTGAGGGAAAATTCAGAATGAACATTGATTACTAGGCTATGGTTAAGGGGTGACAGGAGTCCAAGCTCTCAGGAGCAAAAGAACCAACTGCTTCTGCTGCTGCTCCACTGTGGAGCTGAGAGAGAGAGAGAGAGAATGAGAATGTGTGTGTGTGTGTGTGTGTGTGTGTGTATGGTGCCTGCGTGTGCACGCACACGCGTGTGTGTGTGTGTGTGTACGTGTGTGTGTTTCCTTTCAGTTCCTGGCATTGGTTTAAGAACCACAATTGTGGCTTGTGACTGTGCCTCGGCATGCCAGTCGAGGGTGTTACTGTTTAGAGTAGTGAGCCTATTGGGAACAAAAAGTATTTGATCTTCTCTCTTCCCCTTAAGCTCATGCTACCTAAGAGTAACTCTGGCTTGGCTTTGTGGCGAGGAACATGCTGAACAGTTGGAAATGTCAGCCCAGCTTAAAATACATGGGTGCCAGTGCATTGTTGGCGACCACACTTTCCCTTGGGGTGAAAATTGTACAGACAGGAATGAGCCTTCATTTCCAGATGCATGTTTCTTTGGAATGAAGTCGCTAAGGGAGGAAACTGTGGAAAGAGGAGGCCTGTGCGCTAAAAACTCAAGGCCTGTTCTGTTTCTGCCTTTCTTCCTCAAGTGTGTGAAAACAGGAATAGCGGGGAAAGGAACAGAACATTCCTACTGAGTGGAACACCGGTGGGAGACCAGCAGGAAATGGCAGTTCGTTGCCAATGCATACCTTTTGGCACAGGCGAATACTTCCTTTTTTTAAATTTAATTTTATTATTTGTGTGTGTGTGTGTGTGTGTGTGTGTGTGTGTGTGTACGGTTAAATCAGATCTGACTGATACAGGAGGAGATTGCCCCTCCTTCTCCAGCAGAGCATCTAGTGGATTTGAACGGCATACTTCTGGGATTGCAGTGCAGCTTCTTGGCACTAGGCCATCAGAGCTCCCTACAGGCAAATACTTCTTGACAAGTTCTAAGCACCAACTCTTGTTAATCATGCCGGGACATTCTCACACACACTGGTGACAGCGGTATTTACTGTCTACCAAAGCATTTCTTGCCCTTTGGGGTACACTCTGAGAGAGGAAGGAATATGGAATTAAGGAGGAAATGTGCTTTGCTGGTGACCTCTGGAAGAACCAGATGGTGCTTGAGTATTTTATTGATTTCACACCAATCACAAGAAGATGGAGACTTTATAGGCTTCTTCTTTTTGTTGTTGTTGTTATGTGCCATGCAGTGATTTGCAACTCATAGCGATCCTATGTACAAGAGCCCTAAAAGCCGTTCTATCCTGTGCCAACCTCGCCATCTCAAACACGTTCATTCCCACCACTCCACTCACAGAATCGATCCATCTCATCGAGGGTCTTCCTCTCCTGCACTGTCCACTCTCCCAAACATGATGTTCCTCTCCAAGGACAAGTCCCTCCTTACAACATGCCCAAAGTATGTCAGATGAAGCTGCAGAATCCTTGACTCCAGGGAGCATTCTGGCTTCACCCTGTCCAGGACAGACCTGTTTGTTCCCTAGCAGTCCATGGTATATTCAACACTCTTCTCCAGCACCACAGCTCAAAGGTATCAATTCTCTTTCTATCATCCCTTTCACTGTCCAACTCTCCAATGCATAGCACATAATTGCAAAGACTATAGCCCGGATCAGGCGCACCTTAGTCTCCAGCCTGATGTCGTTGCTCTTCAGTACTCTTGAGAGGTCCCTCACAGCTGACTTTCCCCAATGTAATTTGTCTCTTGATTTCCTGGCTGCTGTTACCAAGAGTGTTGACTGTGGAGCCAAGTAAACAACAATGTTAACTATCTCAGTCTCTTCACCCTCCATACTGATGCTGTCAGTTGGCCCAGTAGTGAGAATCTTTGTTTTCTCGAAGTTGAGCTTCAATCCATATTGAAGGCTGTCCTTGACCTTCTCCAGCAAGTGCTTCAGGTCCTCCTCAGTTTCAGCAAGCAAGGTTTTGTCATCTGCATAACACAGGTTGTGGGTGATTTGTCCACCAACCCTGATGCCACATTCTTCCTCGTAGAGCCCAGTGTCTCAGATGATCTGATCTGCATACAGATTGAAAAGGTATGGAGACAAAATACATCCCTGATGGACCCCTTCAGTTATTAATTATTACATTATAATGATTTTAGGTTGTGTGTGTTGGCCACAGTGACATTAGTTAGGAAGGATATTTTAAGTTCATTTGCAAGCCATTGTCAAGAAGTAGAAATATTGCTGTCATGAATCTTATTATCTCTATATCTATCTGTATCTCTATATCTTCTAGATCTAGATCTATCTATAATCTCTATCTCTCTATATATATCGCCATTATCTCTATCTCTCTATCCCTATCATCTATATCTATCTGATATTAGTGCCGAGCTTAAATAATAAGATCTTGTCTATAAACCCTAGCCAACCAGTTTGATTCAGAGTCGAAGTGCTCAATAGGGCTTCTTAACTATAAATATTATGGATCTAGATTTCCAGGGCTTTTTCTCCAGTGGTGCTTGTGGATTCGGACTGCCAACCTTTTGATTAATAGACTAGTGTTTTAATAGTGCTTTAATAGACAGTTCGTGTCACTCACCTTTCCTATAATTATGGAGCATCAGATATAGAGTCAAGTGAAGTAACTGGGGGTCAATTTCCCATCAAATAAACTTTTCCAGTAGTGATGCTGTGGTCCTACAAACATCCATCAAATTCGCACTGAATCCACAAAACCCCATGGTTTATGCTGCAAATGTAACTTCAGAATTAGCCTCGAAGCCCATCTCCCTTTAACCAGGTTCCGACTCTTTTCTCTGCAGCCATTCTGGCACTCATGCTGATCTTACTCTTATTGGACAAAAATGATGCCTTCTTATCAAATAGCAGTAGAAAATAGATGGACTGTATTGTCATTATTATACTAGTCGGCAACCTGAGAAAAGAGAGATTAAACATGGGTTTGATAAATGAAGAACATTTCAAAAGGATTATTTCCAAAGATGTCCAAAGATTGTAAAGATACCATGTGACATAGTGTATGTAGCATCGCAGGATCATTAGAGTAACCTCTGACCTAAACAAGTGGGAAAAGGTAGTTCTTGGAACCTGAAGAGCAGTAATTGCTTGAAGAGAGCACTTGCTAGAAGGTATGGCCTTCACTACTGTGTAGTGAACACTCTTTAATGATGCCAAAGGAGTCACCAAGGACAAAGTGGTGGCAATGAATACTGACATCACACCTCTCCCTGCTTCTCAACTATAGCTGTGCGCCTCATTAGCTAACTCCAGTAGGAAGCTGGTGGTAAATCTAGACCAACAATGTAGTCCATGTAAGTTAGCCTTTTGTGTTGACTACTTTTATGTGTCAGCTTGCCTAGGCTATGATTCCCATTGGTCTGGCTAAACATTAGCTGGGCTGCTGTTCCATATTACAAGCTAATGCAAGATAATATAATAACTTTCCCTAATCTAATGCAATGAAATCGACCAATCATTTGTAAAGGAAGTTACTTAGGGTGTAGACTCTCTTCAGATTCTAACAACATATTTTAGCAGAAACTTATTCTCTCTCATCTCTGTATTCTTTGAATCATTTAACCAATGGATTTTGGGCTTCTCATTTCCCCACAATTGAGTCATCCATCAGGAGTCTGCAGTTTGTTGCCCGACCTATAGGTTTTGGACTTTACAAAT
This sequence comes from Elephantulus edwardii, assembly GCF_000299155.1. Taxonomy (NCBI): domain Eukaryota; kingdom Metazoa; phylum Chordata; class Mammalia; order Macroscelidea; family Macroscelididae; genus Elephantulus; species Elephantulus edwardii. The sequence goes on along the minus strand of NW_006399764.1, from coordinate 15,245,356 downwards.
CTCATGATGAGTGAGCCAGTCCCGTGATGAGTGAGCCAGTCCTGTGAAGTAGATCAGTCTCTCTTACTTTATGGACACATATCACTGTTTCTGACATCCCTTGTTACAAGGCCCTTTTTGAATCCAACATGAATTTCTAGTGGTTCCTTGTCAATGAACCTGAACAACTTTTGGAGATCTCATCAAGATTTTACTTGCATGTCATATTAATGTTGCTGTTGCTGCTGTTACGTGGCATCAAATAGATTACAACTAATAGCAACCTCCAACAACAGATCAAAAATGTCCCATCCTTTGCCATCCACACCATTTCTGATATTGTTGAACCCATTGTTACAGTCACTGTGTTCATGGGATATTCAGTACTCTTGTTGGATACCATGAGTCAAAAGACACCAATTCTCCTTCTGTTGTCTTTATTCATTGTCCGACTTATGGCTTGGATCAGGTGCACTTTAATTTTCTTAGCACTTGGCAAGATCTTTGGTAGCAGGTTTTACAAATGCAGCATGCCTTTTGATTTCATGACTATTGTTACCATTGGTGTTGATTGTGGGTCCAAGTAAAATGAAACCCTTGATAAGGTCAGTACTTTCTCCATCTATTACGATATTGCCTATTGGTCCAGTAATGAGGATTTTTGTTTTCTTGATGTTGAAATGTGATCCATTTTGAAGACCATCACCTTCATTCTTGAGCAGCAAGTGCCTCAGGTCCTCTTCACTTTCTGCAAGCAACGTCATGTAACATACATAATGCAGATTGCTAAAGAATCTTCCTCCGATCCTGAAGCCACATTCTATTTTACATAAAAATTAATGATACTGTCCCATATGTTCCACATTCTGCTGGATCACCCTTGGCCTGGCCTAGTGGGCACATTCAGGGCTGCATCTGTTTAGTGAAACATCTCAATTGATATTCTGTCAAAAGACTTAGGTTTTTGTTAATATCTTCTTTCATTGTCTTTGGCTCTAGAACACATGCTACTTCCTGAAAGAATGGAATTAAAAATTCAAGCCTCAAATTGCAATACTGAAGGATTCTATGGTCAAAGTATTGAAAAGCATTTTGTTGTTATTGTTAACTGTTGTTGAGTCATAGATGACTCACAGCAACCCAATGAACAAAAGACCTGAACACTTGTATAACTTCCGTCATTTCTCCGCGTTCATTGAGTTTCCAGAGGCAAGCTATTTTGGAAGTGGAGGCCACTCCATAAGAAGCATAAAAAAAAAAGGAAAGAATACAAAGAGTCATCAAACCAAGAAATAAATCTGTCAACCTGGAACCACTTCAGGAAGTTGACATCTCATGAAGTACATCCATGAAAAGCAAAGTAGATCTTGGTTAGGTCTGACCCCAAACTCTACTGATAGCAGATTAAATGTTGACATTACACATGGTATTTGATTTCTCTTACCCTTCCTTCTGAAGAAACAATCACTGGATTTTGTCTCTGTTTCACTATCCTAGTCTTTCTCCCACCTTCTAGTCAAGAGGGACTGTTAATTTTGTGCCTTTCATGAGTGGGATGACTTTGAACATTCACATTTAGGCTAATAATGAATTCATTTCTTCTCTTTCTGTTGTTGTACATATAGCCAGGAACATACATTAATCCAGTAATTTCTTCATGGAAAATTTTGTGCCATTGATTACAATCTTTGAGTTGTGTGAACAATCTCACCCTTCCTTTATAAACTATTCCTCCTCTAGGAACACAAACTCACTGTTCCTCCAAGTTTCTATTTAATTTTTTAAATTGTCAGTTTGTTGTTGTTAAGAGCCAATGAATGGTGACTCTATGAAGAACTGACTGGAAGTTTGTCAGTTTGACTGTATGATTTTATCCTAGAAAACTCTGTGGGTAGTTTCTTGCTAACATATGGGGCTGTCATGGCCTGATGTGAACTTGATGGCACCTAATGACAGCAACAATATCAGGTCCTGGGTGTTTTCTCTTTCTATAAATATTCATTGGCGCTCTCTCTGGTGCTTTCGTCCACAGTGGGTTGCACTGCTAATCTAAAGGTGGCTATTCTATGATGGTTTAAATTCAACAATGGTATTTTGGAGGAAAGATAATCTCTTGTTTTGATTACAGCCTCAGAAACCAATGGAGAGTCACTATGAGCATTGTTGTTGTTGTTGTTAAGTGCTGTTGAGTCGCAGGCGACTCATGGCAACCCTATGAAGGAGAGTCCTTGACGCTTGGGTGCCTGCCTTTTATCCTTTCTCCAGATTCATAGGGTTTCCGGAGGCAAGCTATTTGGGACGTGGATGCCACTCCTCCTTCCAAGCTTGTTTTCATCGGGGAGCATTAGATAAATATATTTGATTTTTGCTCTGGGACACAGTAATTTTTTTTTAAGGTGCAACCCAACCCAAGTAGTCACTAATGTAAAATCAATTAATCCTCTCTCCTGAGTCAAGATCCTGGGGTCTACTTTGGACAGGACTCCCTGTGATTTTTAAAGTTTTCTACTCAGGCAGGTCAGAAAAGAATTATTCTCAGCGTGTGTGAACAATCGGCACTATTACTTTGGATGCTTTTCAGTGATTCTTTCTTTGGTCTGGAGTTTATTCACATGCATGCACTGATAAATCCCTGATCAATGTAGGGAACCTTTGTCAGCTCCAAGGACTTCTTGATCTGCAGCTGTTTCCTCTCCAGCACTCTTTTCTGTGAATTCTTGCCACCTTAGTTCTAGACTTGTAGCTCAGCTTCTCAAACCCAAAGGCTTTCTGAGCTCCCCCTAGACTCATTCTGTTGGTACTGCACACAGTGTGGCTTTTCTCTTTTGACATTAAACTGGCACGACACCCTGCTCACCTCATTTGTGCACAGTCTCCCTGGGTCACTGTCCTTTGTTGCTTATTGCCAAGTTTCTTGCGAACTATTTCGTGTTTCCTATAAGATATGTTTTGGTTTAATTTTTGATGGTTTGTGATGAGATGATAAAGTCTTTAACTCCGTCTTGACTGGAAACATCTGAGAGTAAGAATGTTTCATTCTTTCATTTCAGCTTGTGCTTACTTAAACGTTACATCAGCGTCTCCTCTCATTGCCAAAGACTTGGTTCCTACAGCTGATCCTCCATTGGGCTTCTGGAGCTGTGAATTGCAAGGGAGGAGATCACCCATATTTCTCTCAAGGAGCAATGGAGGAATTCAAACTGTGTACCTTCAAGTTGGCAGGCAGTAACGCTACCATTAAGTCACCAGAGTTCTCTCTGACACCACCACCCCCCCGTCTCTCTCTCACACCACACACACACACACACACACTCACTTATACATACACAGTAGAGTCATTGTGGTATATATGGAATTTAATGAGAAAATAATTTTAAACCTGTTTCAGTAATAAAGTTAACACTTTTTAGTAAGATATTTTCAGAAGAAAATAAGTTGTTATGCAAAATTATTACCTCTCAATAATGTAGACAAAGCTATGAATAGTGAAAAAGGTCATGTAAAAGTCTTCTAATAGCTTACACACAAGAATTACTAGAAGGAAGCCTGTTAACAGATTAGAGCTATTTAAAAGAATAATGCTTGGACATTAAAAAATCAACTGTGCACTCAGCAACACAATGATAAAATTAATGGAAAATCAGGAGACACAAGTAGTACTTTAGAAAATTTTATATTAATGGAGAAAATATAACATTAAATGGAATCTTTTGGACATCTTGCTTTCAATACCCTTTCTCTGAAATGTTTCATTCAGCTCTGCAAATTTGGTCAGGATATTTGCCAAGAAGAATAAAAAAATTCTCAACACACAAATTTGGAAAGAGTGGGGAAATATGGTTGAAAAAAAGGCACATGACATATTTGGTTGCTTTGCACCACATGTGTTTTCAGTCTCTCTCTTTTCATTCCTAACCTATTCATAGACAACCCTCCAGCAGGTCGTTGTTGTTGTTATGTGCCATCAAGTTGCTTGTGACTCATAGTGAACCTGTGCACAACAGCCCCAAACCCTGCTCTATCCCTTGCCAATATCACTGTCTCCGACACTCCTATCTGCATTCCCCCAGTGACAGAATCAATCCATCTCATCGAGGGTATTCCTTTCCTGTGCCGTCCCTCCACCCTTTCAAGCATGACATCCCTCTCCAAGGACTGGACCCTCCTTGCAAGATAGATAATACATCACACATGAGTTTATTATTCATCTTTCTCCTGCAGTTTGTGGATTCAAACCGTGTACCTTTGGATTAACAGCACTACTCCTTCACCTTAAGCTGCCAGAGCTCCCTTTTCAGCATGTTGTTGTTGTTGTTGTTGAGTCCCATCAATTTTGAATTAACCCACAGCTGACTCTCCAGTGGGTTTTCAGAGGCAATAAATCACAAGGGAGAAGACTGCCTGTCCTTCTCCCTTGGAGAAGCTGGTGGATTTGAACCATGTACCTTTGCATTGGCAGTGCCATTCCTTACCAATAAGCCACCAGAGCTCCCTCTTCAATATTTAGTCCTTGCATTTCTTCTTCCCACTGAGCCGTACCCAGATTTAGCTGGTTTCCCCCAGGGTGTGACTAAATTGGAGCACTCTTCTTTGGGTGTGGTTTTGGATTTTTTTTCCTCTCGAAGGACTTCAAAAGAAGCAGGCTTTCTGAACCTGGGTTGAATCCTTTCGTAACTAAGACACCTTGGAAGAAGAGAACTACTACTTCAGGTCGCTGCTTCTGTCGGTACAGTGAGAATTAATAGCTACTCCTATTGAAGGATAGGTAGTAGGACTGATAACAATACAATTGGGAATCTTCATTGAATTTTGCAGATACTGTTATTTAGAAGATATTATAGAGTAGGTGCTTTGAAAGCCTTCACATCTGATCCCAGACAAAGTTGTTAGATAGAGTTCACTATCATTAGCTGGGTAATTATTAGTGTCAAGCACTGTACCTTTTGTTGTTTCATGTCAGCCTTGGACTGAATTTCTCTAAGCTGTGTATCATTACTGTTTTTCTTCCTTTTTAAAGTAAAGCTCAAGAAACCTATACGAGTTAACCCAAGAAATACCAGAAGCATAACTTCAGGCAGATTTCTCTAAGCCTGTGGTCTGCTGTTTGACCATAATGTCCTAGCTTCCAGATGTCTTACAGATGCTTGTGATACTGTAATTCCTCCCCACCCCTCAAGCTGCTGTAATTCTAATAGTTGGAGGGTCGCCAGGACACTTCTCTGTGGCTGAGGACACTCACACCACATTGTGAAAGACTGAATGCATTTACTTTCCGGGAAATATAGAACAGTATTTGTCTTTCAAAAGGCAAACACACTGGCAATAGTTAATATAAAAGAAGGTGCCTTTGTGTAGTGGATTAAGTGCTGGCTTTTAACCAAGAGGTTGGCAGTTCAATCCCATGAAACATCCACAGAAGAAAAAACAAGCCAGTGTGATCCTGTAAAGATTTATCATCTCAGAAGTCCTATGGGGCAGTTCTGCTTGATGCCATGTTATCATTAGTTACCTGACTCTGTCCCACATCATACACGGGTGGAAATTTTTCTACATCTTCTCTTTCTTTTCCACCCTGCTCATTTGCTTCCCTTATTATCAAGGTCTTTTCAAGCTCTATTTATTTCTCAAGTTCCTTTCAACTTGAAAATTTAATGTTAAATTTGTTTGACTTTAACAGAAAAGAAATAGAAAAAAATGGAAGGGATTGCCAAAGTTCAGGTAAGTATTGCTTCAAAACAAAATATCTTATTTCCTAAAATATCCTTTCAAGTTTTAACCTGTTGAAGATATTGAAAGTTTGAAATCTTTCCTTTTAAAAAATAAGATATCTTAGTGAGTTTTCAGGTAGGAACAATTGTGTGACTTTGGCAATTCACTTACATCTTCTGACAGACTATCAAAAGAGTTTGGAACTAGACGTGTTTGTCTGAGTTCCATTATTTGCTCTAATATTTGCCTCCTAAAGTAAGATAGAAGGAAGTCTTGGTGGCTAAATGGTGAGAAGCTGTGCTTCAATACAGAGGGCACCCAATTCAAGGCCCAGCTAGCTTCTCTGCTGGAGAAGGATGGGCAGTCTCCTCTGGTGTGATTAACTGCCTCTGAAAACCCACCTGAGGGTCAGCTATGGGTCCGTTCAGACTCTATGGTACACTGAAACAACAACAACAACAACAATAATAAACAAAGCAGTGTAGAAGAAGCTGTGGTGGCCCGGTGGGTAAAGAATTGTGCAGCCAACTCACAGGTAAGCAGTTCAAACCCATCAGCTACTTTGTGAGAGAAAGGTGACCACCTCCTCCTGTGAGATTTAATGCCTCTGCAAACCTCATGGAGGGTCAGCCATGAGCCAGTTATGAGTCAATGACACATAACAAGAAACAGCAATGAAGTAAGGTTTGTAAGATAGGTTTGGTTCTCAGCAACAGAAATCTTCATCCTATTGGTCTCCAAAGAAGTGAACCTGTGTCCTCTCAATAACAGTAGTAGAGTGATTATTTCATGGAGATATGTGGTTAAAATCGTCTAAGATTAAGAGTTTTTATAAAACTACAAACCCAGCCTCAGACATGTAGCAGAGGCTCACCTCTCTCCACTCTTCTCTTCTAACACCTGTCTATCCCACCTATTTTCGTGGAACAAATGCTTATCCATTCCATTTTGTTCGGCATTCTGTAGTAATCCCAACCTAGTTAAGAATTTTGCCAAGAAGAAGGAAGTAAAATTATAACAAAAGCACTGCTTACTTGAATTATTTTAGCTGCCTCTGACCAACCAAGTGTCTGAAAGTCATCAATAAATGCACAGATTTATGAATGTTATGCTTCTAATTGCCTGACTTAATTACTACATTTTGTGAGCTAGACATTCTAGAAGTAGTTGCAGCTGTTAAGAGATTTTGACCATCATCAACTAGTAGAATAAACTCTACTTTTCACTTCAGAGCTGTTTAGACTATTTATGGTTACTAAGGGGGAAAAATGAACAATGAATGAAAAATGGACAGTGAATAAGGGTGACAGAAGAATAATTCATGCCTTTCATTTGTGGTTTGGAGAAAAGTACTGACTATTCCATGGACTCTCTAAAAACAAACAAGTCTGTCTTGGAAGAAGTATAATTGAGGTGCTCTTTGGGGTTCAGGATGGTGAAACTTAGTCTACATACTTTGAACAGGTTTTCAGGAAAGGCCAGTCCTTGGGAGAGGACAGGATCCTGAGAAACAAAGGCAGCAGGTCAGGGAAAGAGAGAAAGACCACCAACAAGATGAGTTGACAGTGAATGCAGCAACGGACTTGAGCATACTGAAGTTGGTGAGGATGATGGAGCACTGGGTACAGCTCAGATCTGTTGTTCATTGGGTCACTATAAGTGTAGGCAACTTGATGGCAGCTATCACCACCGTGACCAAACAAGAATCCTATCAATCATCTTGAGCTGGGTGAAGGGAAAGAGGAGGACTTTGTTAGAAATAAGATGTAGATGGCTTTCAGAAACCAAAACTAGAAATGCAGCTAGGGTTTAAGAAGATTCTGGAACCATGGCCTGAAGAGACCACAAAGACCTTTTTTTTCCCTCCAATTTTTGGTCCTTTCTGGGCATCTGCTTAGGTCTGTTCTTCCTGCTTTCTCTATTTTCAGTGTTATGATGGAAAATAGCCCACCAAACTCTCAAGAAATATGGTTCAGGTTCAGTCACATGGAAAGAGACAATGATTTCATCCTGTTCAAAGTCTCCCATTTCTAGGGAAGAACCTATGGCTGGCTCGGCTTGGGGTGGGGTCTTCCCCCTGCCAACAAATTGAGGACCATAAGAACAATAAACAGTGCAACACGGCTTCTACGGATAAAGCTGGAGGTTCTTGGAAAGAAGCAAAGGAGGCCAAGCCCTCATACAATAGGTGTGGACCGGGGAACTCCAGGGATTTGGGGTAAGAAATTCCACAGAGTGGGGGAGGAAGTCAGGGAGTGGCTTCTGTTTGGCAAGATGTGCCTTGCTTAGAATGCAGACACTGTCCATGACTTGTGCTGTGAGGAGCCTGATAGCGTGGGTGGGAAGGACTGGGGTGGAAAAGAAAGAAGTGAAGTGAAGGAGTGTCCAGAGCCCTATTGCAGTGGGCCGATCTGGCTGACTGGAGGAAATGAGTCCAAGACGTGGAGAATAATAGTGGGAATGGGAAAAAGATACTGAACAGCCTCTTTGTCTCTCTTTTGGGTTTCTCAGTTCAGTGACTGAGCTCTTGGCTGCTAACGGAAAGATCAGGAGTTCCAATCTGCCCGCTGCTCTGTGGGAGCTGTGTTGCAGTCATCTTCTAGAAGGTTTCCAAGCCTGGGGAACCCTCAGGGCAGTTCTGTGTCCTGTAGGATGGCACTGAGTGTGCATGCCGGTTTTTTTATACTGCGTGCCCCACATACGAACAGTTTTATGGTAAATTGTTGTTGCTGTTGTTGTGGACCATGGAGTCAGGACCAATTCCTAGCTGACTCTCCAGAGAGTTTTCAGAGGCAGTGAGTTGTAGGGGAGTTGATTGCTCAGTTTTCTCCTGTGCACCAGCCACAGGGTTTAAATCATGTGCCTTTGGGTTGACTAAGCATTTCCTTACTGTTAGGACACCAGAGTAATACAAAAGAGGTTTTGAAATAAGTGTGTGTGTGTGTGTGTGTGTGTGTGTGTGTGTGTAAATATCATTATAAATGTGATTAGGTGCTTTATCAAACTCCTTTAAGAAATTATAACATGAGGAATATGGCTAGAATGCATCATGGTTTTAATTTTTTTATATGAAAACCTGTGATTGCGGCTGGCTGTTCTTCCCCCCACCCCCTTAATGACTATGATTTTCCCTATTTATTTCTGCCACTATTGATTTTGAAGAAAAGATTCTTTAAGTGAGTATATACTCAATTTTAAATTTTACTAACATGAAGCCTGCTGGGATTGTCTGCCTGTTTTCTCGTCTATACCTGACCCCTTTCCTCGACAGTGAAGATCTTTGGATTGCCTTGACCTTGTGCTTAGCTACTGTGAATTACTCTCCCAAGTGGGCAGGGAGAAAAATGTAATTCTTAAGAAGTTTTAGAATTTTACATGTTTTCGTTACCAATCAATGGAGAGACTGGGATTCATGTACATAAAGGTTGAGAAAATATTGTGGGAATGGCTTAATTCTGAGTATAGAACAGAAATAGTCACTGTGCCTTACATACTCCTCCAAGAGAATTGGGAGGCTAACCCCAAGCCGGGTGTGAATCTAACAACTGTTCCATTGCAGAAAGGGAGGCAATCGCTTACTGTGTGATATATAGCATCTGAAAACCAGCTGGAAGATCACCCATGAGTTGAACAAGTCTACCAAACAGTGTAGAAGTGTCTCACCCCATAGGGTGTCCAAGGCTGCAAACAGTTTACAGAAGCAAGTGGACTCATATCTCTTCCATGGAGAAGAATGACGGTGGCTTCAGAATGTGAGCTTTCAGTTAGCAACCCAGCACTCAATCTACTGTGACACCAGGGCCCCTACAAGGAAGTAAGCCTGTATCATTGTTTACTGTAACTCACTGAATTGAAAATTGTTCATTTTCTCCAAAGAGAATGTAATAATAAGGTGCAAATTTATCGGTTTGTAACATGATCAGTCTGGAAATTTCTCTCTACTACAGTGATATCTTTAATATATGAAAACTATTCCAATGTCATTCTAATTTTTCATTTGAAAATGGAGACAATTGTACTATAAAAGTAATATGTGTACACTATTGAAATGGTGAGAATATAGGAAAATAGACAGCCAATGGGTAGAGGGCTGCGAAATCCGTGACGCTTCATTCCCCAAAGACGACCACTTTTTACCTTTGGCATCAACTCAGCATCCTTGTCATAAAATGGCAGAAAAAACCGAATGAGCTTGTGATTTGCATCATTTGTGACTTATGGCAAGAAATACTCCTTCAAGACGAGAGCAGACTGCATTCTCTTTTCATTTTCTACTTGACTTTGTGCTCATGGCTGCTGTTTATTTCAGAGGTGGTTATTCGCCGTGCTGATCCTGTCCTCTTATTGATTTTGGAGGGAAAGTTCTTTGAACGTTTAAGGCAAAGTGAGGAAACATTTGTTCGTAGAGTAAAAGGCTATGGTGTATTACGATGCGGTGACATGCTGACAGTAAGAAGCCCACCCTTTCCTCACTGGTGGCTGTGATTTGATCCAAGGAGCTGTTTGAACTGCCATGCTGGGTTCTGGAAACTGAGTTACTAGAAAAGTAAAGCACTGCTACATGCATGCAGACAAATAAGAGGATGATTGTAGAAGACAGAACAAGAGCTGATGTGTTCAAACTGTGGGATTGGTGATAAACTTTCAATATATTGTGGACTACTTTGCGTCTTAACATCAAGAAGATGAAGATCCTTACCACTGGCCAGCAGGCAGCATCATGATCGATGGAGAAAGGATTGAAACTGTTAATGATTTCTTCTTGCTTGGATCCACTCAATCAACACCCTCGGTACGAGCAGTCAGAAGATAAGGAGACTTATTGGGCAAGTCCACTATGTAGAATCTCTCCAAAATCCTGAAGAACAGTGATGTCAGTTTGAAGACTAAAGTGTGCCTGATTCAGGCTGTGGTCTTTTCAGTTGCTTGCTGTGCATCTGAGAGCTGTGTGATGAATATGGATGACAGAAGAAGAATTAATACCTTTGAGTTGTGGTTATTGGAGAAGAGTACCGACAATGCCAAGGACTGCCAAAAAGATGTATCTTGGAGAAGGTGTAGTCAGAGTGCTTCTTGGAGGCAAGAACGACAAAGCTTTGTCTTTCATACTTTGGACATGTTGCTAGGAGAGGCTATTCCCTGGGAAAGGAGGGTGGAGGGTCAGCGAAACAGAGGAAGACTCCCATTGAAATGGACTGGCATGGTGACTGCAGCAATGAACTCAAGTCTATCAGAGATAGTGAGGGTAGCACAGCATAGGGTGGGATTCAGGTCTGTTGTTCATAGGGTCACGATGACCCAACTCAACTTGACAGAACCTAACAACAACAACAACAACAACCACCACCACCAAAAGAAAGAACATGTCAGTTTTAAAAGAAATGCAACCAGAATGTCCTCAAAGGTGAGAATTCAACTTTCATCAGGAATTACTGATGGTCTGAACTGGACCTTTATGTTTGGTAGAATCGCCAATGCAAATGAGGTAAGCTTCTGGTGGGATGGATTGACATGATGCTCACAACAATGCACTTAAACACATAAACTAGTTGCTTTCAGTTGATTCTAACTCGTGGGTCCCCTCTGTGTCAGAGTGAAATGGTTTTCAGGACATAGCGTCTTCAATGGCTGTGTGTTTGGGGGAAGTGGATTGGCAAGTTTTTCTTCTAAGGTATGTTTGAGTGACTAGAACTATCAACCTTTTGGCTTTCTTCTTGTTGTTTGTGTATACCTACGAGTTGAGACTACTTCATAGCTGACCCTCCATCTATTTTCAGAAGCAGTTTATTCTCATTGGAGGAAATTGTCCATCTTTCTCTGGTGGAGGATTCTAATTATGTGTCTTTGGCCTGGCAGCGTAATTCCTTACCATGAGGCCACCAGGGATCCCTTTATGTCCTGTCAAGTTGGAAATGGCTCATAGATGACATTCCAGTGGGTTTTCAGAGGCAATAAATTACCTGGGAGGAGATTGCCCATCATTCTCCCATAGATCAGAGGGTGGATTCAAACCATACGCCTTTGGGATGGCAGTGCAGCCCCTTACTACTGGACCACTGGAGTTGCTTTGTTATCAGTAGAGTACTTTAACTAATATTAACATATTTATTCCTACTTATACAGATAAACATCACACCTACATGCAGACAAATACATATACACATATATGTATGTTCATAGGGTCACTGTGAGTCACAGGTGACTCCATGGCACATAACAACAACAACAACAACAATGTATGGATGTATAAATTTGTTGTTGTTAGGTGCCTTTGAATTGATGCTTAGTGACCCAGTGTCCAGAAGATCAAAGCCTTCCCCTATCATGTGGCTTTCAGACAATCTCTGCTGTGCTAATTATGTCAATACAGTATTTTCCTCCTAAAAATCACTATGCCGATCCCTCAAGTTGAGGGATGTTCTACCTTTTCCAGCATGATGTCCTTTTCCAAGGACTTGTCCCTCCTGATAATATTCTCCACGTATGTGAGCCATCAAACTAAGTTTCCGCATCCTTGTCTCTAAAGAGCGCCCCGGGCTGCACTTCTAAGGCAGATTTCCCTGTTCTTCTGGCAGCTATGATATACTCAGTACTGTTTGCCAACCCTAAAATTCAAAGGAATAAATTCTTCTTTGATCTTCCTTACTCATTGTCCATGCACATGGAGCCTTGGTGGTGCATTACATAATAGATCAGACTGCTAATCTAATGGTTGGTAGTTCAAATCCACCAGAAAGAGCAGTAGCTTCTGCAGTAAAGATTTAGAGTCTCTGAAGCTTCATGGGGTTTTGCTATTAATCAGAACCAGTTACACAGAAGTTGGTATGCGTGTGTGTGTGTGTGTGTGTGTGTGTGTAAATAAATGAATAATAAATACAGCGGGGTTTTTTTTTGTCAGCTTGATAATAAACCCAAAATTCAATTCTTTACAGAAAACATTAATAAAACCCCTGGGTCCTTTCCCTTCAGATCCAAAGACAGACTGGAAGAGTGAACTTTGGATTTTGGCATGGCTGTACCCCAGAAGTAGCTGAACTACAGATTTTTAAATGATCTTTTGGAAATAATTGACTGCAAGCTAGAGATTTTGTTGGCTATGTTTTGTCCCAAAGCCATTTTTGAAACTACTGAGTTTATAACTACTGAAAACAAAGAGTCATAAGGAAAGTGCTGAGGACAGTATAATTTAGAGGAGCAGAGTTTGGGGGCCTTTTACACCTTTGCATGGAACTGGGGACTAGGAGCATTGACTTTGGCATTGGCCTTGCCACTGCCTGCCCTGGTAACCTTGGGTGAGTCACTTGACCTTCTTTGCATTGATGCACTCAGATAAGCATGTGGCTTTGAAATAATGAGATGGAGAGTGTAGGGAGGTGCAGAGTATCATAGCCTTTCCACGATTCTCTGCTTTTTCTTCTCATGAACATTCTTAATATTTGGCAAAGAGTCATTACTAGACAATTTATTATCCTGTTCAAATCCAGGTAGGTGCAAAGTTTAAACTTTTTTATGCTGCAAGTCAAATCTCCTGTGCTTATAGAAACCCCCAGATACCAGAGGGTGAAAAAGCAGGAGGAAAAAAAAGAGAAAGAGAGAGAGAGAGAAAGAAAGACTATGAATTTCATTCGCAAAGCCTCCTCTCTGGCACGCGGGCTCTGCATGATAATGAAATATTCCATTGAAACGTCTATGCTGGCACGGTGAATGGAGAAAAGTCTTGTGTTTGTATACTCTGAGAAGTTGAACAACAATTTCCAACATATGTTAGGAGAGGCTGCCCTCTTTGGAGATGGGAAAATGGATCGCTCCGGTGGGAAAAGAGAACCGAGCGTTGAAAAGTTTTTGTTAATCTTTTACTGGGGCAACAGAGCTGGGAACACAGCAGCCTGTTGGCTGCAAGAAGACTCCAGCCAAAAGGCTCAGCCCACAGGAAATGAACGCTGTCCTCCTCAGCAAGGCTACTTAAGTAGAGAGAAAACATTTACAGTACTTGTAATTACGATGGTTTTCGGCACCTAAATTGTCATAAATCACATTTATAAAAGCCATCTTCGCACCAGTCAGATTTTGAAAGCTGCAAAATATATTCAGCTGGTGGGTAGTTTGGAACGGTGGTACATATGTTTGGAATAAATACATGTTATAATTATGGTTTTTAATACGGGGAGGTTTCTGAGGAGGATTTAGACCCACAGACTGATGATAATGGAGTACATTGTGAACATAATAAAGTGGTGATGGGTGGTATTTGTTCCGGCATTTCTACAAAATACGGCTTCCAACTCTGAGGGGAATGTTGCTATGTAAATCCCCATACATCAGGATAAAAATATACTTCTCAGTGTATTTCCTGGAGCAAACTACCTAGAGAGAAAATACCTGCATTTTCACAACCAATTCATGGATCTTAAAACATAATTATGTCTTATTGCATTGTTGATCCCAGAGCAGTATTTGAATTAAAAAGGAGTGCCAATAGAATTGGGAGAAAGTAAAAGAGCTCTATTTTATAGCCAAGAGCATGGTGGAGTGAAATCTAGTTTTAATAAAAGACTAGTATCATAATAAGCAGATGAGTCTAACTGCTAATTAGAGTTTTTATTACATATGTATTACTCAACACCAAAGCCTGTCCTACCAAGAAGAAAATAAAGGGGGAGGTGGTGATGAAATAGATAGCTTGGCGAGGTCAGGGGAGAATTTCAATAGTTCTAATACATTGGACCACTGTCTTTTTTACTGTGATGACCTAGTTGGAGATGGGTAGACTTCTCTCTTTCTTTCTAATAATCTTTAAATCAGTTATCTTCTCACTGATAACTGTGTACAGAGCAGCTCTTAGACACCAAGTACCAGCCTACATCTGAAAGGAAGGAATATAAGTAAGATGGGGCTCAGGTTTTAAGGAGAAAGTGACCCATAAACAACTAATTATAGCATAACATGTTATGTGCACTGACAGATGTGTAAATAATAATCTCTCTGTTGACCTACACTTCTGTTTTAAACATTATAAAAAATGACATCTATAATGGGTCTCACAAACTTTGGGCGTTTATCCAAAATGTTGCAAGGGATGGGTCAATCCCTGGAGAAACATATCCTACTTCATGATGTTGTTGTCGTTGTATACAGTTGAGTCAGAACTGACCCATAGCTGACCCTCTGGCATTTTTCAGAGGCAGTTAATCAAATGGGAGGAGATTGTCTGTCCTTTTTCCATGGATTAACTGGTAGATTTGAACCGTTTGCCTTCGGGTTTACAGCACACAGGTTCTTACCAATAGGCTACCTTAAGGTAAAGGGTCAGATTAAAAAAAAGAGGAAGACTTGCCAGGGGAGGGAGTTACACCCAGAACCACAGCAATGAGCTTACAGAAGATTGTGGGGATGGTGCTGGGTTGAGCAGGGCTTGGCGTGTTGTCCATAGATGGTGTTACTCTGAGTTGCTGTCACCTTGAAAGCACCTAACAACAACCCGGGAATGAGTGCTGCCAGAGACTGATCAGAAGTTCCAGCAGCTGAGGCCAAGGACTTGTTTAAAACCGTGTCTGGTCAGCAAAATCAGAATGATATCCTATAGCTCTTGGTCTTGCTTCATTTCCATAAGCATTTCAAAAATGTGGGTCTCTGTTGGCGGCTAATGCATGTATTCCACAGGATCCTTTTCCTATTTTGAAACTTTGTGTCTTAGACTGGAAAATGTGATTAGACTGCTGATTATCCACCTACTCTGGGAACGCCATGGGCATGTTATCAGGAGGGAGTTAGTCCCCGGAGAAAGAAACGACATTTTTGAAAAGAGGAAGACGCTCAATGCCTGTAAATGCGGACGTTAGTACAACAAAGACTGTGAGGGTGGCACAAGATTGAATTGTGTACCTTTCTGTTGTGCCGCTATGAGTCGAAGGCCACTTTACAGCACCTAAGAAAAACCCTCAATGAGACAGACTGACACAGTTAGTAGAACAACGGGCTCTAGCGCATCAGAGACTGTGAAGATGGTGCAGGAGGGGTCAAGGTTCCAATTTGTTGTTCATATTGTTGCTATGAGTTATAGTGGACTCAAAGGCACCACAACCCAACAATAACAACAATGGTTACTTGAAAAACATGTCCTCATTAAAGGTGAAAGAGGCAGGGATAGTGTTTAATATCCATCCAACTTGTGCTCTCTTGGTATATATTTGTCCCCATCCCCAGAAATGCCAGAAAATTCCATATTTCGATGCAGTAACTTAGAATTTTCATTTGTACTTAGATTTAAATCACGTATCTCTTAGAGCAAAGTTCAAACTTATCCTCTGTTAAGGGTCGTTGTTGTTGTGTACCATCAAGTAGGAACTGCATAGGTGACCCTCCAGTGAGTTTTCAGAGGCAGCTAATCACACAGGAGGAGACTGCCTATCTTTCTCATACAGAGCAACTGGTAGATTTGAACAACATGCCTTTGGGATTACAGCATGGCTTCTTAGCACCCGAGCTCTGTTGAGGGTAGTCAGTTGTGTCCATCCTTGATTGCTAGGCAAATGTACAAAGATATACTTTAGAGTAGTACATCTCTTCAGCATTCATGAAAGAAATATTTGAGAATCAGTAGGTGCCGGGCGCTATCCTAAGAGCTGAAAACAAAATGATGCCCCTAAGCAAGCTGTGCTCTCCTGACATTTATACTCTAATAGACAATTAGTTCTACAATTATAATAGACATTGTTGGAGGGCATTTTCTCAGGGGACATGATTTAGTACTATGGAGTTGGAGCAAACTCACTGTTAGCGTGTCACTTTGAGTCCTGGGGAAAATGATGGATCGTGCTGAATGAAAAGAAATCAAATATTTACCAGTAGACGGTGTGTTGTGTGCCACTGAGGCAGAACCAACCCATAGTTAACCCTTCAGTGGCTTTTCAGATGCACTTACTAGCACAGGAAGAGATTGCCTATCCTTCTTCCATGAAACAGCTGTTGGACTTGGACCATATGCCTTTGTGATTGCAGCACGGCTTCTTACCACGAAGCCACCAGAGCTCCCAATGTTATAGGAAGGAATAAAGATCCTGAGAGGATTAGCTGTTTTAGAGTGGATAAATTAAGTAAGACCAAAGACTTTCTAGGGAGCTCTAGTGGCCTAGTGCTAAGGAGCTGCCCTGCCAATTCATAGGCACTAAGTTTGAATCCACCAGATTGCTTCTCTGTATTGTGCCGAAGTCCCCAACTGCAGACTTTTCCAGTGCAATTCATCTTGATTTCCTGACTCCTGGGGCAGTTGATTGTGGATCAGAGCAAGCTGAAATCATTAACCTCTTCTCCATACTATCATGGTGCTGCCAGCTGACCCAGTGGTGAGAATCTTTGTCTGCTTGGTATTGAGCTTCAATCCATATTGAAGACTACAGTCCTTGACTTTATGCAATAAGCGCTTTAGCCCTCCTCAGTTTCAGCAAGCAAGGTGGAGTTATCTGCATATCGCAGGTTCTTGATGAGTCTTCCTCCAACCCTGATGTCACATTCCTTCTCATAAAGTACCGCCTCCTGAATGATCTCGTCTGCATATAGATTGGAAAAGTATGGAGACAGGATGCATCCCTGAGGCTCTCCTTTCCTGATTTTAAGCCATGCAGTGTTTCATTGCTCTGTTCTGAAGACTGCTTCCTGGTCTGAGTATAGGTGTCATAAGAGCATCATCAAATGTTCCGAGATTCCCACTCTCCTCAAGGTTAGCCACAATTTGTTGTGATCCACAAAGTCAAATAGCTTTTCATAGTCAATTAAACTTAAATAGAAATTCCTCTGGTACTCTTTGCTATCTGACATTGGTGATAGTTTCTCTAATGCCATGACCTCTTCTAAACCCAGTTTGTATTTCTGGCAGTTCTCTGTTGATGTATTGTTCCAGTCATTTATGGATAATCTTCAGCAGGATCTTGCTTGTCTGTGATATTAGTCATCTTGTTTGATACTTTCCATACTTTGCCGGGTCACCATTTTTTTTGGAATGGGAATAAATATGGATCTCTTCCAGTTAGTTAGCCAGGTAGTTGTCCTCCAGATTTCCTTGTACAGCCTGCTGAAGCCATCGAGGAAAGTATCTTTTTTAAAACAAAACAAGACAAAACAAAACATTTTAACTGGTATTGCATCAATTCCAGGAGCCTTGTTTATTACCAAGTCCTTCAGAGCAGCCTGAACTTCCTTCATCACCCTTGACTCTATATCGTATGTTGTTTCTTGAAATTCTTCTGTTAGCCAATTCTTTTTGGTACAGTGACTCTATACACTCCTTCCACCTTCTTCTTATTGTTTTCTTTTAATATTTTTAAAAATTTATTTTCTTTTTTATTTTAATTGCTATTTCAACATAAGTTTATAGAGAACTTGGATTTCCATTCATTCCTTCCATCTTCTTCTAATAGTTCCTGAATCATTCAAAATTCTGCCCATAGCATCCTTAAATATTGCAGCTTGAGGCCTGAACTTGTTCTTTAGTTCCTTCATCTGAAGAAATGTTGAGTGAGTTCATCTCTTTGATTTTCCAACTCCAGCTCTTTACACATTTCATTATATATTTGCTTTGTCTTTCCACACTGTCCTTTGATATCTACTTAGTTCCTGCCTTCTTTCCTTTGCTTTGGTTTCTTGGCACTCTAGTACAATATCTAGAGTCTTGTCTAACATCCATTTTGGTCTTTTCTTCCTACTCTGTCTTTGTAATGACCGTATGCATTCTTTATGGATTATGTTCTTGATATCCTCCCACAGCTCATCTGGTCTTCATTCATTAGTGTTCAAGGTATCAAATCTGTTCTTGAGATAGTTTTTAAACTCAGGTGGGATAGACTAAAAGTCAAATTTTGGTTCCTGTGGATTTGATTTAACCTTCTTTAGTTTTAGTTTGAATTTGCATAAGAGTAGTTGATGGTCTCTTCTACTATTAGTACCTGGCCTGATTTTCACTGCTACTATTGAGCTTCTCCAACAATTTTTTCCACAGATGTAGTCACTCTGATTCCTGTGCAGTCCATTGGGTGAGGTCTGAGGTCCATGTGTATAGTTGTCATTTATGTTTCTTATAAAAGGTATTTGCAAATAATAAATGATAGTCTGTACAAAATTCTATCATTTTTGTCTCCAGCATCATTTCTGTCACCACTCATGTTTTCTGACTAAGCCTTATTCTATATTTCCAACTTTTACATTCAGTTATGCTTTATTATTAGTGCATCATGTTATTAGTTCAATTGATTTTTTACTGCAGAAGTTAGTAGAAATCTGGTTCGAATCCACCACATGCTCTGTTGGAGAAAAAGGGGCAATGTTCTTCTGTACCAGTCAGATCCAATTTGATGCTACACACAAGCACAAAAATAGTAAGATTAAAGAAAAATTGGTAGAAATCTATTTCCACCTCTTTGGCTGTTGTTGTTAGTGCATATATTTGAATGATCATAGCATTGACAGGTGTTTCTTATAAGCAAAAAGATATTACTATCCTGTCACTTAGAACATTGTATTTCAAAATGGATCTGGAAATGGTCTTTTAAACTGTAAATGCAATCCCAATTTTCTTAACCTTTTCATTTCTGGCATAGCAGATCATGTGATTGTCTGATTCAAAATGTCTGATGCCAATCCATCTTATTTTGCTAATGCCTACCATTTTTGTGTTCCATTTCTTCTTAACAGTTTACCTACATTCATGCTTCTCACGTTCCACATTCCACTGACTGGTGTCTGTTTGAAACTGTTCCTTCTCCTTTGTGTTTGCCAACTGAAGGGCTCAGCCTCAGGTGCTATATCTAATTTAAGTGTGTTCTATTGTGCATAGGGTTTTCGAAGGCCTGTTGTTTTGGAAGTGGATGGTCAATCCTTCTCCCTAGTCTGCCTAAATTTAGGGTATTCAATTTAAAGTAATATCTGGCAGACAAGCATTTTACCCAGAAGAGCTGATAAACTTCATTTCCCATTATAAAAGTAACCAATTAAGTGTTGGTTTCCTGTCTCCTCCTTTGGTACCTGTGATTTGGTTCCACCCCTGTCTTGCTCTGCCAGCATCCACTTCCTCCAGGATCCTCTTCCACCCCTCTTCTGCAGACTCCCCTCCTTGCTACCCCCAGTCAACCCTAAATAAGATGGCTCAGGCCTCCAAGCACTTCTGTGATGCTCCTTTGTTCTGTTGATGCTGTTTGACTCTGTGTTGAGGCTGCTGCCACTACCATTCCACCCCCTTGTGGAGTTGCTTCCTACCACACAGCTCTAGTCTCTTGAGCGTCATCTGCTTACTGCTGCCTGATTAGACGCTGCCAATCTGCTGCTCCTATTAACAATAGATCTGAACTTTGCCCTGTCCTGTAGCATCCTCATGTTATGCTCAAGCCTATTGTGGTGTTGACTACATCAGTCTATCTCATGGAGGGTCTTCCTCTAAAACTATCCCAGCATGCCATGCTCTAAGGACTGGGTTCTCTTGAAAATGTGCTCCAAGTAAGTGAGACTAAGTTTCACCATCCCCGCCTATAAGGAGCACTTTAGATTTTTTTTATTTTTTTTATTTTATTTTTATTTTATTATTTTTGTGTGAGTGTACCATCAAATCAGATCTGACTGGTACAGGAGGATTGTCCCTCCTTCCCCGGCAGAGCATCTGGTGGATTTGAACCGTAGATTTTTGTTTTGTATAGGGTGTTCCCCCATTCAATTTATGTAGGCCCTTCTGTAAGTGCAACCCAAAGATCCTACCTAGATTGGAAAAAAATGTGAAATGGAGTTTGTAAAAATGACCATGCTTATTGATCTGATAGATGTGGAACCCTTGCCACTATAGACCTTAGTCATGCTTTGAGTCTGGATCTGAATTTACTTTGTGGTTCTACTGTCAGATGAGTAATAAACTAAAAACTACTCACTACTGTCAAGGAAGTTCTGAACCATAGGGATCTTTCTTCAAGCATCCAAAGGTAGAAATCTTTAAGGAAAGATCCTATTCATTTTTCCCCATCAGAGTGGCCAGTAGATTCGAACTGCTAGCCTTTCTATTAGCTGCACTGCTCTTCATGCACTATGCCGCCAGAGCCAAGCAATAGGTAAACCTACAATGTGGACAGTAACACCAGGGAAAAACTTCAATCCCTAGAACTGAGTGAAAAATTGAAAGGGTAGCTTTTGGCCAGTGAGAAAGATCATAAGACAGGAAGAGAGAATAGAAGATAGAAAGATGAATGGAAACAAGAATTACAGAGATGAAATTGGAAGAATGCTGGATAATATAACCAGTGTCATAAAACAAAATGTATTTGAATAGCTTAATGGAAAGCCAGTTTGCTCTGTAAATGTTCATTCAATTCACAGTGATGGTGGTGGTGTTATGTGCCATCGAGTTGCCTGTGACTAAATAGCAACCCTATGTACAATAGCTCTAAATCCTGCCCTATCCTGAGTCAGTCTCAGTGACTCCGACACATTTAAGACTATTACCAGTTACAGTGTCATGCCATTTCATCTAAGGTCTTCCTCTCCTGTACTGTTCTCCACCCTTCCAAGCATGATGTCCTTCTCCAAGGACCAGTTCCCTCCTGCTCACATGCCCAAAGTATGCGAGATGGAGCTTCAAAATCCCAGCCTCCAAGGAGAAACTTGATTTCATCCTCTCTAAGTCACACCTTTTTTATTTCCTTGCTGTCCATGGTATGCTCAGTACTCTTCTGCAGTACCACAACTCTTGATGGTGGTCACATAAGGGAAGTCTTTTGAGTCGTGTTTGATGTGTGTTACTGTTTTTTTCTCCCCCCAAAAGCGAGTATCAGTTGAACTTTTGACCAAAGGTGGAGGCCTGCTTAAGGATGTGTCCTTAAAATCCCGTAGAATATTAATAAATTTATTAATTGTAGAATAAACATATTAATTTTAGAGTGAGTCTTCTTTAAGTGATATAGCAATTGTTTGTCTATTTCCTGTACTGAATAACTTGGAGTAGCTGTGGTGCTGAACACTGTACCATGGCCATGTCGAACACCCTAATAGTTACCCATCATGGACAGTGTTTAGAGGAGCTTACAGATTGATTCAAGTTGGGAAGCAGGAGTACCACCTACTTCTAGTTTACTAGATGTCTCTAGAAACTCTATAAACCTACAGAAATGATGTTAGTTATAGAAAAGAGTTCAGGTTTTTTGTGCAAGGGTTTCTATGAGTCGAATTCAACTTGACGACACTTAACCATTGCTAAAGGAGACTTTTGTTGTTGTATCTGGAGTAACATTCTTCCAGTTTGTACACCACTCTTTGTCAATGTACTGTATGAAATAACCTGGGTTTGTTGTGATGCTGAACCTTGTGCCATTGTGGTATCAATGACCATAAGGGGTTCCCAGTGTGGACAGAGTTTGGTGGAGCTCCCAGTTGTAAAACCGGTTTGGAAGCAAGAGTGGCATCTACTTCCTAAACCACATGTCTCTGGAAGCTCTATGAACTTGGAGAAATGACTATAGTTGTGGAAAGGCATTAGATCTTTTGTTCATAGAGTTGCTATGAGTTATGCTGGATTCAATGGTAATCAACAACAACAAGACAGACCTATTTGATCTCCTTGCAGTCTATGGTATGCTCAATACTCTTCTCCAGCACCACATCTCAAAGGCATCAATTCTTCCTCATAGAGTCCAGCCTCCTGGGTGATCTGTTCTGCGTACAGGTTGAAAAGGTATGGAGACAGACACACTTTAGTCTCTAGATTGATGTCAGTGCTCTTTAGCACTTTGGAGAGGTCCCTGACAGCAGACTTCCCAATTTAAAAAAAGTTAAAAAACAAAAACAAAATCAATTGACTCAAAGATTTTGCAGTGTTAAGTATAGATGTGCAGTTAATGACACATTTATCTCAACAAGACTATAAAATACAATGTTGGTAACTCTGAAAAAAAATACACCAAAACAAAACACACAAAAGCACCTCATAACTGACCCTGCTGGGGATTTTCAGAGGCTACAAATCACACAGAGGGGATAACCCGTCTTTCTCCCTTGGAACCACAAGATGATTTGAACTACAGAGAGGTTCGTTCTTTGAGTTGGTGCAGGCAATATTTGAAACAGATTTCACTGAATGTTGGTCAAATTCTTCTCTTTTCTTTTAAAAGATATGTGTGTATCAGGAGAATATTAACAAATGTGATACTCTTTGGTTCATTTGTGAGACTACAAATGTGATAAAGCCAGAGAAGTCTGTTTAAAGATACTAAGCCAAGGGGGAAAAGCACATTCAGATGTACATATGCCACACCATAAATCAGCAGACTCATCTCTTTTATGCACTTTGCCCACATTTTGGAGTAAGAAATATGCTGTCAGTGTGTACTAAATAAAAGTAAAGTGGCACTATAAAATGTATCTTGTCCTATAATAAAAACTGGTGACATTTCTAGTTGGATTATTGACATATATTTTTAAAAATTCACTGGTTAGACTATCCTGACCTCTTACAGTGAAAGCATTCCAGAAAAAGCCGAGGCGTATCATTTTAGATGCAACATAATTTTCCAGATGCTGCAAGTGGGCACATTTTGGTATGTTTCAGAACTAGTGAAATGTAAGGAAATATTAACCAGCTGATGGTTGAATCCGTTTTTATTTTTAACTGCTGGGAGAAAAGATTTACAAGCCACTAATTCTTATCTTATTTCACAGTACCTTTGTCACAAATAAAGCCAATAACTTTGGTGCCATAAAATCCTAGTGACGCTCTGTGATCCTTGGGACATGTGCGTGTGAAAATGACTCCAGGGGCCTTGCCCACGTCCCCCTGTTTCTCACTCTGCTTGTGAGAGCAGCAAAAGATGGAATATAAAAGCCGCCTTCCATTTTTCACAGCAAGTAAAAAGCCTATCAAACGGACAACAGCTGAGTAAAAACCCAAATCCAAACTGATCATTTTTGTAGCCATCAACGCAAATTAGATACATCTGAACATTAATCACATCCAAACTGTGCTGTAATTCCAAAGGCATCCAGTTGGGATACACTGGCTTCTCTGCCGTAGAAGGTTAGGCAGCCCCTTTCCGTGTGATTTGCTGCCTTTAAACCCACGGTGAGGTCACCTCTCGGTCAGTTCTAACTCAACAACCCACAACACCAACAACAGTGGGCGTGGAGTTGTGCTGCCAACCCAAAAGCAGGTGTTTCAAATCCAGCAGCTGCTCTAAGCATGAAATAACAAACAATCTCCTCCTGTGTGATTTATAACCTCTGAAAACCCAGTGGAGGGTCAGCTCTGAGCTAGCTCTGACTCCACTGCAAAATCAATGATTCAGAGCCTGAGCCCCATCAAGAGAAGGCTTCACTATTTCATGGCGGCTCAGGACAACATCCCTAATAATTTTCATCTGTTTGGTGACATGTTAGGACCTCTTACCCGAATAATGTTTTCAATTTTCACTGAAACCATGCTTAAAGCATTTATTTAGAGTTTAATGAAAAGTACTACCAAGGAATTCAATCACAGAAATGCATCTATCCACATATTTTAAAACAACTTTGTGAGATAGCAACAAATATGCTTCCTACTAACGGATGAGATGCTGGGCTCCGACAGCAGGCCTACTATTGTGATTTGAGTATAAACAATATTTTAAAATATCTGCAATAGCTATACAGTGTTATGCACATACCTGTGGCTTCAATTAGTGTCAACGTCCCACGTACTGTATAGCTTAATGCTGCTTATATGCATTTTTTTAAGAAATCCAGTGGCCTAATGGTAAGAAACTGTGATGCAATCCCGAAGACATGCGGTTCAAATCCACCACCTGCTCCTTGAGAGAAAGATGGGCAGTCTCCTCCTGACACCTGCTGGAGGGTCAGCTATGGATCAGTTCCGAATTGACTGTACAAAACAACAATAACATTCCTTTAAGGAGCTCTGGTGGTATAGTCTGTGGCGCGCTTCATTGATAACTAGGAGGACTGGAGTCTCCATTAGGGACTCCGTGGAAGGATAAGTCGACTCCTCCCTTGTTGTTGTTGTTAAGTGCCGTCAAGTCATAGGCGACTCATAGCTACCCTATGAACGAAATACCTGACCACTTGTATAAGTTTCGTCCTTCCTCCAGGTTCATAGGGTTTCCAGAGGCAAGCTATTACAGAAGCGGATGCCGCTCCTGCTTCCAAGCTTGTTTTAATCTGGAAGCTCCACCAAACACTGTCCACCATGGGTAACCATTCTCTCATTTGACTCATCAGTGTCACAGTGTTCAGCTTCACAGCAACCACAAGTCACCTCTGTACAGCAAGTGGACAAACCAGGGCTATATGACCTAGAAGAATGTTTGACTTAAAACAGTTAAAAACAGGCATGACGGCCACAGGTATGGTCACCCACCTTTGGCTTGGTAGCATCAATTTCTGTCCACTAGGCCAACTGATCTCTCTCTATGCAGTTGTTGTTAAGTGCTGTTGTGTTCATAGCGACCCTATGAACGAAAGAACTGGAAACTTGAAAGGACTCCTCCGTTAAAAGATTCAAAATCTTTGGAACGTGTTGGAAGTTTGCTGTGAGGTAGAATTGATGGCACAACAGTGAATTTGGGGTTGGTTTGTTTTTCACAGTTCCATGTGAGGTTAGTGCACATAGTAAAGTAACAGCCTAGCCTCTTTGTTCAAATTCAATGGTATCCTGAATTCTGGCTCTGATGTAGAGAATGGAACCAAGATTTAAACGGTTTTCTCTGTCACAGGCACTACTGGGCACTTTTCATGCATGCATTCATCTCAGAGTTAACTGTGAGGTAGACTTGATACTGGTTTCATGCTACAGGTAGGGTGGAGAAAGGACTGAAACTGTCAGTGACTTCAGCTTATTTGTATCCACAGTCAACACCCCTGGTACCAGCAGTCAGGAAATCAGCAGACCTTATTGCGTTGGGCAAGTGTCCTGTCAGGGATCTCTCTGGATTATTGGGGAGCAATGATGTCAGTTTGAGGACTATGGTGTGCCTGATTCAGGCCATGGTCTTTTCAATCATTTGTTATACATCTAAGAGCTGGACAATGAATAAGGATGACAGAAGAAGAACTGATGCTTTTGAATTGTGTTGGAAAGAGTACTGAATATCTCATGGACTGCCAAACAAACAAACAAGCAAACAGATATATCTTGGGGAAAGTACGGGCACAGTACTCTTTGGAGAAAAAGATGGTGAAACTTCACCTCACATATCTTAGGCAAATAGGTAGGAGAGGTTATTCCTGGGAGAAGAATATTATGTTTGAAAAGGTGGAAGGTCAGGAAAAGAAAGGAAAAGCCTCAACCAAGTAGATTGACACAGTGACTGCAGCAATGTGATGTGAGGATGTCACAGGATAGGACAGGGTTTAGATCTATTGTTTATAGGGTTGCTATGACTTGTACTTGACTCAATGGCATCTAAAAACAATAATAGCAAATAATATTATTGTTGTGTTGTGAACCGACCCACTGCTGACCTTGCAGCAGGTTTTCAGAGGCAGTTAATCGCGTGGGAGGAGATTGCCCATCCTTCCCCTTTAGAGCAGCTGGTGGATTCAAACCACGTGCTTTCAGGATTGCAGTGCTGCTTCTTGCCACTAGGCCATCAGGGCTCCCTAACAATAGCAATTAAGTAGTTCTTAATTTGGTTACAATTTGTATTTATGTCTAAGTAAGTTAAAATGTTAGTGGGAGTAAGTGATGGCAAACCAGTCAGGGATTTTTTCAGTGTTCTTATGACAATGATTGCAATGGGAAAGTCTGCTTTTAGGGACCTCTCCAAAGTACTGAAGAGCAATGGTGTCTCTTTGGAGACTAAGGTGCATCTGATACCGGCCATGGTCTTGCAATCACTTGTTATGCGTCAGAGAGTTGGACAATGACTAGGGAGGAAAGAAGGAGAATTGATGCCTTTGAGCTGTGGTGCTGGAGAAGAGTATTGAGGGTACCATGGACTCCTAGGAAAACAAACAGATTCATCCTGGAAAGGGTTAAACTAGGCGGCTCCTTAGAGGCAAGAATTCTGAGGGTCCGTCTAACATACTTTAGACATGTTGTAAGGAGGGACAGGTCCTTGGAGAGGGACATCATGCTTGTGGAGGGATGGCGCAGGAAGGGAAGACGCTCTTTGAGGTGGATTGAGTCAGTGACTGGGGTAATCGGGATGGGTGTGTCAGAGACAGTGTGATTGGCACAGGACAGAGCAGGGTTTAGGTCTGTTGTACATAGGGTCGCTATGAGTCGCAGGCGACTCGACAGCACATAACAACAACAACAACAACGACACCGAGTATAAGTTCATTTGTGAGCAACAGCAAGATCAAACTGTATTGCGTCAAGTTCTAGTCTCTATGTTATACAAATAGAAAAGAAACTTGGCATTTGCTATTTCTGAGAAAGCAATCCTGGTGGCATCCTATATTATGTGCTGGCTGCTATCAGAAAGGTCAGAAGTTTGAATCCACCAGTTTTTCCACAGGAGGCAGATAGGCAGGTTGACCATGATAAGACTTCCAGTCTCGAAGGGTCTTTGTGATCACAAATCTGCTATGCATTCCCAGTGGCTTGGTTCCTCTTGTGATGTACTTCTTTGCACTGGGCTCACAGAAAGCCTTTCAGTGCACAGTATTCTCCTGTAATAACTGGTTCCCCATTTGTAAAGTAACTGAGCGGCCCAGTCCCAATAAAGTCTCCGCCCTTTTTAAAGGGGAAGTCCACATCTGCAGGCGATCCTCCCCTAGATTCCAACCTCAGCCTCCCTTGAGGCAAACAGCGTTTCTTCCACTACTAAGAAGTCATTCAGTCTCCCCAGGCTCATTATGAGGCTTCTCCTGATCAGAGGCTGCTGGCTCGAGCGGTGCCAAATTATGTGAGGTGGTTTTTCTTGCTATGTATGCTTGCTGTCCACCAGGGATGGAACTGAGACCGCTAAAATAATTCTATGTGGTAGTCTGGGTCTAACTCATAGTTAAATATTTAGATATTTGGTATTTTTCAGCTTCAGCATAGAACTCATAGCGATTCCCAGATGGAATAGTTTATGTAACGTAGAGGAATCCTAAACATGACAAATGCATCATACACATGTCTGGGTATCAAGGCCAGAATTTATCCAATATTAGATCAGACAAGTTTAATAAACCACTTAAGTGCTATAAGACATGCTTCATAGTAGCATAAGTTATGCTTCTATCTGTGGCGAGATGTATGTGCTCTATAATTTTGAATATTAAATGGAAGAAACATGCTTAAATAATGTGAAAGTTCTGATTTAAAGCGGCAAATGCTTATAAAAGAAAATTGAAGTCTGTAAGGCCTTCTGTAACTCATATAGATTGCTTAGAAAAGGTATAATAAGAAGGTATTGAAAATAGAGGCCTAGAATATTGTTTGATAAGTCTGTTTAAAAACAAAATGTCTGTGAGTTATTGAAGGAAAACACAATATGATTTGCAAACTTCACTCAGAAAGAGTCTGCCTAAAATCATATTGCATATTCTCACATGTCAACCAATGCTTTTGGTACATTTTGATGCTTTGTGTGTCATTTAATATTTTGCCCATCACTCATTCATTGCCTTGTACCTGGAATCAACAAATAGGTGACCAGTGTGGGTTTTCAGAGGCTGTAAATTGTACAAGAAAAATTTGCCCAAGAGCCTGTGTTTCTCCTTCAAAGTCACCAATGGATTCGAACAACCTGAGAGACACTACCTTTGGATTAGGAGTGCAGTTCTCTGTGGACTATACCATCTGAACTCCATGTTGTTGTTGTTGTTGTGTGTTGTAAGGTATGAGGGTAAAACCAGGCTGCTCCTTGGAGGCAAGGATTCTAAAGCTTTGTCTGACATACTTGGACATTTTGCAAGGAAGGATCAGTCCTTTGAGAGGGATGTCATGCTTGGGAGGGTGGAGGGACAGTGCAGGAGAGGAAAACCTTCAATGAGATGGATTGATTTAGTCACTAGGGTAATGGGGGTAGGTGTGTCGGAGACAATAAGATTGGCACAGGATAGAGCAGGGTTTAGGGCTCTTTCTTGTACATAGGGACGCTATGAGTCACAGGCAACTCTATAGCATATAACAACAACAACAACAACAACCAACTCCTGCAAAGCAGCTGGTGGATTCTAACCACATATCTTTGGGATTGCTCTGCAGCTTTTTATTACTAGGCCACCAGAGCTCTCTGGGTTCCATGTTGTTGTGTACCATAGAGTCAGAACCTACGCATAGCTGGCTCTCCAGCGAGTTTTCAGAGGCAGTTAATTACTCAGGAGGAGATGGCCCATCCTTCTCCTGCAGGGCAGGTCATGTCCTCGAACTGTGTGCCTTCAGGATTTCAGCAGCTTCTCGCCAGGAGGCCACCATAGCGCCATAGAATCCTAAAACATTGCAACTTGATGCTTTGATTTCTCTTTCAGTTCTTTCAGCTTGACGAATGCTCAGTGTTTTCTTCTTATTTAGTAGCTGGTGCCTAAATTTAAATATTCCTTTTAACTGTTCCACTTGGTAGACTGATGGGTAATACCCTATCACTGACACTGCACTTCAGAACAGATCTTGAAATGTTATTTTTGAGAATGAATGAGATACCATTTCTTTTCAGTTTGTCATTCCTAGCAAAGTAGCACATATGTTTGTCTGTTTAACAGTGGTCAGTAAGAATCTGTTTAAGTTCTTCAAATGTCAAATGTTCTGTTTCATTTTTTTTACAACTTCCTATACTGAGTCACTGTATCAAAAGGAATTGGAAGACACAGAAGAATTTCATGAAACAACATATGAGCAAGAGCCTATGGTGATGAAAGTAGAAGTTCAGGCTGCTTTGAAGGACATGGCTAAAAATAAGGCTCCAGGAATAGATGGTATACCAATTGATATATTTCAGTTAACAGAT